>NC_135843.1:16338633-16938633 GCF_029677425.1 Wolffia australiana | reverse complement strand
GTATAAAATGTATTTACATGATGATTCTTCAGAGTCTATCAGAATTCAAAAACTTTATTTAAAGCCACAAAACTTATCAACTACAACAGGCTAACAACAAACAGAGTTTTTGTTTTTCTCTAAGAAGTGCAAAGTATACAGGTATTTGATGAAGTAAATAAGTCTCTAAGATCTGCATGAAATAATACAAGGTTTCAATAAATCTTTAAATTTTAACTAGAAAGTACTTGAAAAATGATTCTTAACCTTAATTAAAAAACTTAAGGAAAACTTGTATACCTTATAATATATCATTTGTGGATGCCGAGTATTATGTGGATGAGATGTAATAATGATTTCAAGTTCAAAAAAAGGAAAATTAAAGAGGTATACCATGCGTGACATTTCAAATAATATATCATTTGTGTCTTAGAGCCATAATGATAGTATATACGTGATAGTATCCATTGACTCTTTAGAATATTTAAATGATAAATTTTACATGATTATGATTTTTAGTAAAAATGATTGAAATGTCTTCTTAGATCAATTGAATTAAAACTTATTTTTTAGTATTCTTGTGTGATGTTTATAAATAAGCCCTTGAATATAAGGAGTGACTGAATGATTTTTAATGAAATAAGTTTAAGTTTTTTACTGGTCCTAAAGATGCATCCCGAATGTTCCAATTTAATAAATACCAGACTAAAAGCAGAATAGCATGATGGAATATCACTATGTAATTTGACTCATATAACGAGTATGGTAATCCTTTCAATTATTGTGGAGACTCTAAGGATAGATACTGAGTGCTCTTTAGGAAAAGGTTCATTCAATTGATACCTAGAACCTTCTGAATGACATTGTATATAAGTGTCAATTAGGTTGATAATTTTCAAGGTACTTTCAGGATTCCATAGAACTCTGACACAATCAACATCTTGTGGACGGCTTGTTGTGTGATCACTAAAAACTTGTAGTCCATAAGCATAATATTTAGAAATATCTTAGCTCAAATGCAGTTACAAGTCCACAGAATTGGTTTTATAGTCAAGGAAAATTTAGTTTCAGTATAAGAACATAAAGCTGACAGAAGATGGTGCTAGGGCATGGAACATTGGATAGGTAGTTCTCTTATTATGTCCCGAAGCAATCACTAATACATAGGATGGCCAAATATTTTAGACAGTGGATCATACCCTGATCTTCCCAAGAGTATCAGCTAAGAGAGAGTTGATGCCGGATGACGTCACTAACATTGTTCCGAGGGGTACCGAGGTGATGCTCGGTTACCTAGATAGAGGGTTCGTATGTCGTCAACAACGTTGTCTGACGGACAAACCCTAACGGATATGTAACTACAAAGAAATGATACATCCTACGTGGTGGTACTTGCAGGCCCCAACTCAATGAGGTGTTCTGAACTTCAAGTTGTGAAGGGGTTTCCGGGTGACGACGACGGTGGCCTCTCGAGCATCATTAGAGGGACGAAGGCATCTATGACGCCGAACGATACCAATCTGCAGGGGTCCGCACGCAACAGATGGGCTCAACTCGTACCGGTAAGATGCTCAAATTCTCGTAGTTTACTCTCAAATTCTCTCTCACCTATCTAACCCGAGCGTGGTAGAGACGATAAAAATATACTACAAGGGATAATATAACAGGCGAGTGGGAAGACGACGTACCTTGTCGGTGTACCGTTCGTCGTGTAGGATCTTGGTTGTTGCCGCAGCCGGCGCAGGAGACGGTGGAGAGGGGCCAGAGAGGGTCGGCGGGCTCCACTGGCGATAGGGAACTAGAGCAATAGGTGGAGGTTGGGTTTGAAGAGAGGACGGGCTACGGGGAGCGCATCGGCGGGACAGTGCAAGCGTTTGCGACCAATCAGTGGCCGCGGCCAATCCTGGACAATTGGGCGCCGGTGGAGAACGAAAGTCGAGCAGTCAAGGTGCACGAATGCGCCGCCTCGAATGCGCCGAGCCAATGAGGGTTGGAGGCAGGGCGGTCGCCACGCATGCACCGGGTCAGGCCTGTTGCCGCGGTGCCAAGGCAACGATCAACCTGTCCACGAGCCAAAGGCGCGCTCGTAGATAGGACCTCTATCGACTGCAGCAATTCGTCCCTGGCAAGGGCGCACAGGAGATGACAACCCAAACAGTGCGTAGGTGCCCAGGTTAACCAGCCTTGCGGTGTTCCCGGTCAGCAGGATTAGCGTACCCGTCGGCGACCCGTGGACAATGTGTCCGTTCAGGCCGAACACCGTAGTTAATGCAAGTCAAACTGTTGCGCAGGGCGTTCCATCGAGAACCCCGTTTGACTTGGCGGTAGAGTAATCCCGCACCGTCAGCAGCGAGGGGAAGGGTGGGATTTGACCCATCAGGGGAGTTACCCGTCGATGGGGGCACTCGAGACGTGACTTGCATACGGCTCCAAGGAACCACGGTCGCGATGGACCAGGTGGATCCCTGTGGGTTTATCCGAGTCGGGTGATGTCTCCACTTAGCGGAATGAATCAGGGCGGTGTCGGTTGCAATCTGGAGCGCCACCCGACCAGATGAGTAGACTAGTAATCGACCTCCTATGAGCGCAGGTCAGTTGCACCGTTGGTGACTCGGGGGGGCGCTGAAGATGCGACGGGAATGGTATGGCGGCCTCCCGGCCTTCCTACTTCTACGGTGCTTCTTTCCTTCTCAACCGAGTCTCTCTCTTCAACCCTCTATCCTTCTTCTTCTAGAGGGTGAGACCTGAATTCCTCGACAAGAAAAAAATACGATGAAACTCAGGTCTGCCTCTCCTAAGGTACCGTTCTTCCCTTATAAGGGGGAATAAATGGGCCCTAGGGGTGTGGGGGAATGTTCCATTGGGGGGGGAGCCCTTATATGACGGGCCCCCATTAAAACAAAATAAAAGGAGAGAAACATAAAGAAAAAAAAAAGGTAGGGGGAGGGGTCCAAGTGGCTAAGGGCCCCCATTATAAAAAGAAATTAAAGACCCACACATAAACGATGGACAAAACGAGGGACATGACACGACGAAAGTGAGTAGACAAGATTGAGAAAAACATAAATGCAACCAGCCGAACGAGCGAAAGAAATCAAAACACGATAAAGATATGAGCGATGTTTCCACCTGGGATGCTCAAAGCCGGGTGTCTTTGTTGCCTCCCTAGCGTGCCGGTCGAGAGGTACGGTAACTGGCAGCCGTCGATGATGAGAAGGAGGGCGCTGAAGTTGTATCAGAGAGGGCAAGATGGTATGCTCCATCAAGAGTCGTCATGCTTCGTTTTCTCTATGAGGAGGAAATGTGGAGTTCGGAACACCATGGGCTGGAAATTTAACACATCAATTAGGTTAAATTCATCCACAAGTAGTTTATCTATTTTTGATTTAGGTTGGTTCAAGCTCAATTATTGGGCATTTAAAGTCATCAAATAGGCAGTCAGATAAGCCACTAGGGCTTGAGGGTATTTGATAATATGTTTGTGGGTGAGAGGCTTTTCTGAATTTTTCTTAATACGTTTTTTAAGAACTTCCTCGACATTATAAAAATATGGGGTATTCTTAGTGGATACCCATGCAAGTCATTGTTGAGTGCTGCACCCCCCTACTCTTTGGATATTTTTCAAGATTTCACCTTATGTCAACAAATAGTGAGAAAATCATCTTAGACATTTGACACCCAAGTTAAAAGGAGAAAATAGGAGATATGTCACATTCAATATTGTATGGATGCTTATAGAGGCCAAACATTTGCATAGGTTGAAGAAACTAATTAAAAGACCATAGTGATTGTGAAGTTATTCTATATCAGGTGACATGATTATTTACATTTACTAGTGGGGCCTGCTCGCAATGCTTGCTTTGGGTAGAGAGAGAAGAGAGAGGAAGCTGGTCTGTCCTCCTCCTGGGAGAGAAGAAAATCAGTATATTGAATTATTTAAATCATAAATGTTATCAATAAATAATTTCCAGAAACTTCAAAAATCAACAAAAAGGATAACCTATGTAGAGAGAGAAGAGAGAGAAAGCAAGGCCATCCTCATTATGAGAGATAAAAAAAAATCCTATCTTCACCCGCTCAGACGAGCCACACAGAACTGAAGCTCGTGGATGGACAACGGAGAAGAAAACAAACGAAGGCTCTTTTGTTTGGGTTACATGCTGGGGGTAGCATAGATGATGGGTGATGGAGTAGACCTCACGTGGTTTCTCTGCAACAATGTTGCCCATTCCTTCTTCGCATATAAGCTTCTTACGGGGGGCAGTAGCGAATCTCTGTAATTCAAATCCCCCAAGAGAATTATCCAGCTGCCACGATAAAAAAATTAATTCGAAATAAATTAGACTATAATATTAAGATATATATCGGGTGTAGTTTGTGTCTTGATTTGGCAAATGTTTCTCACTCGTGGTCGAGAGTTTTGCCTCGCCGCCGGAGAAGGAAGGCATGACGAGAGAGGATCTTGATACTTAAATATCGCGGTTGCACTGCCGCTCGTCTCCGGCAGCCCCGCCAAATGACAGATGGCAGCGTACAAAGCAGAAGCTCTTTTTTTTAAGGAAAAAGTTAACAGATATGGCGCCCTGGTAGGGAAAGATGAGATTTTATGTAAAGAGAGAGAGGTGGGGGAAAACGTAAGGGAGGATTTGCTTACCTTGTTGCCCATGAAGCCCATGGTGCTGCATTGGGATGGCGGAGAAGCTTAGATGGCGGAGCTCCTTCCACAGGCTTCCTCTCAGCCACAAGACCAAAAGGATTCCACCATATGTTGGCTAGGCACGATGAAGAACTCCTCGGCCTGACCCTCTTTCATGGGGTGGATCTTCTGCCCAAATGACGACCACAACGACAACGATGATGATGATGTCAAAAAATTATGCTGCTTACCACTATACAAAAAATTATCCACTCTCCCACAGAAAACCGCTGATCAAATCAGATGGGTAAATAAAACTAAAGATTTGACCAAAAATGTAGTTAATTCCATCGAAAAATATTAAAAATCTGGAGAAGAATGATCTCCATGAGACGAATTTCACTCACCATGCGGCGAATGATGCGCCATTGCTAATAAAAACATTTTACCTATCATAAACTCAGGTCGCTGGTGAAGGTGCTACGCTTGCTGTAGAGTCGTACGTGGTTGACGTTCCGCTGGGGAACTCTCCGGAGGAGAGTTATTTTCTTGCAGACACTATAGTCCAGTCTTTAGCTCAGGTCGCCGAGAACCTCGCCCGGAGAGGAAGATCCTCTTCCCCTCCCTGATGCCATTTGCTGGTTTCTTGTCTTTGAATGATGTATCATTCCTCTGATTAGTCAATGACGATAGATCCTTCTCCCTCGCCGGAGTAGCCTGCCATAGTGTCTGTTGGAAATAGTTAACTGAATAGTGTTTAGTTTTGTGCATGACGTAATCCCACGATGTAATCCCCACCCCAAAAGATTGATGAAAAAATGCTTCTCTCTCTTGTGCATGATGTAACCTCCCAAAGAAATGCTTCTCTCTCTCTCTCTTTTCTCTCACTATCTTGTCAGCCAATCAGAGTCCCAAAGGGTACATCAATTCCTATTATAGTAATAGAGATTTTATTCGCAATCAGTGAAATCCAGATTGAATTTGAAGAAAATATAATCAGATCTAAATTTTATGATATCAATAGAAATCCGATTGATTTAAAGAGCAGATAAATTCATATCTTGAAATATGATGAATTATTGATGAATTAGAATAACAGATAAATCTAAAAAATACAGATGAATTATTGATGCATAACTTCATTGACGATTTTAGATTTTACATTTCCAAAAATCAAAAATCTAATACACATAATAAATGAAAACGAATCTAGAGTGACGAATAGATCTTAAATTCAGAATCGAATTGGATTGTGAATTTAGAATTCACAATCGTAGAAGAATCTCAGATTATAATTACCATAGCTTTTCGATTTCATATTAAATTTTTGAATTCAAAATTTTCAATCTATTCCCATAAAAAAACTGTACACTCTCCACAATGTACTAAAATTTCACGCATCATATTAGTTTCCTATATAACCTTACTCATCCACAACTTTGAAGAACTTAAAACTTATAAGACTGATTACAATCTTCCACATTTCTCTTTTGAATCAACATAAAATGATCAAGTTGTGCAAAATAGCCTACATATAAAAAATCGTCCTCTCCACATCATTGTTCGAGCGGCTCAAGCAGCGGCAGGGAAGGGACGAGGGGGGAGAGGGGGGGAACGGGAGGCGGGGAAGGGGGTGCCGGCGGGGAGGAAGTGGGTGGCCGGGGAGGGCAGGGCGGCGGCAGGGAGGGGGCGTGGGAGGCCGGGGGAGGAGGGGGGTGGCGGCGGCGGCGAGGGGGCATGGGAGGCCAGGGAAGGAGGGTGGGGCGGTGGCGGGGAGGGGGCTCTCACTCTCTCTCTTCTCTCTAACTCTCTCTCTTCTCTCTCACACTCTCTCTTCTCTCTCACTCTCTTTTCAGCCAATCAGAGGCTAGAAGGGTACACCAATTCCTATTATAGTAGTATAGATACTTTTCGCTATTCTGGAGGGCAACTGATTATGGATTTTCCAAAGACCCCAACTTACCCTAATACTTAATGATTTTATAAAACTAGAAAATGTATTATTTCGATTAGTATACAAGAATATGCACACCCCAAAAATATTGACATTACACCATTATAAGAATATTGTGACATTTATCGTGAACTACGGGTGTTACATAATAGCTTCTTTCCTAGAAAAAAAATTATGTAAAAAATGATAAGGAGTATTGGCTATCTACATAATTTGTGATTCAATTCAGCAAGATAAAGCTGTGTACACTTTATACATGGTTTTCCCATTTTTTATGTAACAAGTGCACTTTAGTTGGAAGCCTGAATATGTTTTTAAAGCAAAGATATGAAAAATATACTAAAACAAATAAAGTATGTTTTCTTAAGAAATGAAACCATAAATCATACTTGATAAATCGTCAGTTGGGCTAAAATATGTCATTTAAACACTCTGATTTATGGATTAATATTTATAAGCTATTCCTTACTACTACATTAGGGTCAAATCCACACCGAGCAAGTAATGGTAAAGTAAAGTGGTGAAAATGAACATTATATTATTTTTAGGTGATTTTTGCTTTTTAGATTTAAGTGTTTCATAAAGATACAGTTCACTTGATGAATTAAAGAGCATTAATAATAATTTAAATTAATCAACGATATATTTATTTTATATATTTTAATTTTATTTACTAATTTATTATGAATTTAAAGAAATTAGGGGATTTTTTAGACTAAGAAATGAATTAAAGAAAAATAAGATACCTTTAGTGAGCACTCTGGTGGATGAATTAGCAGGACATTCTCATTGGCTGGGGTACAATTTGCAGGCGACAATGCGTACCCAAGGGACACAATGGAACAAAAAAGGGTAGTGGGCGTAAAATGCAATACCATTTGGGCAAAACTAGTTAACTTTAGCATGATTTAATAGTTATAAACCATGTCATCTAAGTATGCTCTGGGATATGTACATACCAAAAAACTGGAGAAAATACAAATCAAACATAATCGAGATTAACAAAAATCTTTGTCACTTATCCCAAAGGCCAACTAGGGCTTTTTTTGTCCATGAATATTGATCATACTTGAGCTCTATCTGGCACACTATGGTAACAAAAAATGGACAAAGAAAACTGATCTACTTGTCTGCCAACAACAAGCTGGGAAGCAAAATCCTAAATGAGATACAAGGAGAATGGGAGAGGAATGTAAATAGATGTGCCCATACTCACCAGGCCATTTAATTTGATTAAAAGGTTTTGTTGGGATACAGCTACTTGATTCCTAGCCTGGATATAAGTTAAATTCAAATTTTGAATTAGTTCCTCAATGTTTAGGTATATTTTAATTATTTTTTAGAGTCTAATTAAGGCAATGAGATGATGATTAACAATCTTGTTCGAAGCCATATAGAACAAGTAACACCTGGTAAATGTTTGTCATCATATCCAATTATTGGGATGGCTACGTCAATAAAATGATGCTTGAACGCTCTCCAGATTAGTAGACAAATATGGGAAAATGATACTAATAAATATTTACACATGTTCTCTTAAATTTTGAAGTATTTTGCATAGTGCACTTAGTATATTCATTCCTTTAGGGACACATTATCCTGATTCCCTAGTTTTGAAGTCAGTATACATGATATAATAAAAAGAGTGTGACTGCACCATATACTCTATATACGTGTATTTTATTTTCAAAGTGGCAAGTTACTGGTTAAACTGTTTATTTGGTAATAAGGGAAGGGTGTTCTGCTTTGTCTTAGTTACCATATTTTATGAGCTGTCCAAGAAGAAGAAATAAATCATAATTATGTCCCTTCCCCTCTAAGTCTTTGAGATATAATATCCGGTCGGCATATCGATTGCAGTTTAGTATAATATTTAGGATCATGGAAACAAATTTACCCATTATATTATTGTGTGATCTTTATAATTTAGTCCTTGAATACAGACCACCACTTTGTGAGTTAGGAAGACATCATATTATAGTGATCACTAGTCTTTCAACATGTATTCCAAATATTCTCGTTAATGGATACTCGAAACAGATATCGAATTTTCCAGAAAGAATATTACTATCAGATCTGATACACATATGACAATTAGGGGTGCTCTTGCCACCAGTTGTGTAGAGAAACTAAGAACAAGTGGCTGGTAATGTTGACAGAAAGAGTTGACTGAAAATATCTGTAAGAATCCCTAAATGGTATTATACCTAAACATTGTCCAAGTCGATCTATGTTTTCTCAGGTAACTGTTCCTTGGTCCATATCCATATTGTGGGTGGATGGCTACATATTAAATATGACCTAAGAGTCATAGTCACAGAAATATAGTCAGTATTAGGTAAAAAATGTAAATAATTACACGATGGGACTGTCTGGCCACGATGGAAACGCATTCACCAGAGATCCTTGATATGTATCACTATTAGGGAAAACAACAGATTCACATTTGAGAAAGCCTCCTGACTGGGTGTTAAAGATGCGTTTCAACTTTCAAGATTAGTGGGGAGATTTTTGGGAAACAATCTTGACCCCTGGAAGTTAAAGTGGCTGTTAAGGGTTTGATAAGTTGTAGAAATAAAAGCCATCTCCTCTGACCTCGAAAACCGATGACAAAATACTGATATCACAAAATATTTATCTAAAACAACATTTAATGATGTCCTCCGTGGTGTATATTTCACTGCTCAAACAGCAACCGGACCAACGGTCGGTTCAGTTCGAACCCAACAACTGAAGTCCGTTCTATTTTTAGAGCGTCGCGAAACCAACGGACGAGACCTGTTCAAAGCGAGAATTTCATACCGAGCCTTAAGGCGCCTATGCTTTGAGCGTGTATAACGGGCGTGTTATTCCAAGAATAGAGCTGAGAGAGAGAAGAAACGGGTAGCCTTCACGGCGAGGATCAATCACCGGGGAAATCGCCGAGCCCACTACCATCGCCTGCGGCATCGTAAGCGCGGCTCTGATCCCTCTCTATCGCAGAATTCCCTGAACATGAGCTCTTCCAACAGCCGCAGCAGCATCACCTCTGCCAACTCGCAGCCGTCTTTCCTCCACCATTCTCGCCGCTCCTCCGCCGGCGGTAGCTCAAGCGCGGCGTGCGCTGCGTGCAAGTACCAGCGACGTAAATGCAACCCCGACTGCACCCTCGCCCCGTATTTCCCCGCCGACCACCAACGCTATTTTCTCAACGCCCACCGCCTCTTCGGTGTAAGTAACATTCTCAAAACTATCCGCAGCCTCAGCCCAGAGCAGACCGCCGCGGCCATGAGAAACATCGTTATTCAGTCGAACATGAGAGCCCAAGATCCGGTAGGCGGGTGCTATCGCGTCATTCTTGAACTTCAAAGAAGTATCCAGGCTGCGAGTTCGGAACTCGACGGGTATCTCCAACAACTCGTTGTTTTGCGTCCCCCGGTTCAAAACGTCATCCCTCGTCGTCTGATGCATGACGAGATGTCCCTCTCGGGTCACCCGATTCCAGAACATAGCGATTTGCAGTACTATTGCGGTGAGGGGGAGGGCTCTAATGTCTTGGCGCAGAATCATGAAGAGGAAATCGGTATTGAGCCGCCGTTGTCTCCGCCTTCCTTTCGAATGTGCACCTCCGAGTCTGGGCGAAATTTGCAGCAAGAACGGAACGTGGAATTCGTAGAGGATAAGCCCTCGATGGATATGTTTGGCATGGGTCCTTCTCAGATGACAGATTTTCTCGAGATCCTCAATCGAGATGTGGAACCCAAACCGCAGTCTTCGCTGGAGTACAGGTTGCTCGAGTAAATTGTCCAATTCTCCGATCCTGATATTTTTCGAATCGTGAATATTTATTTATTCTTTAATTGTTTATTAGGATAGATTGTTTATCGTTATTATTCTCGCCATGAATTTACGATGGCTGAATAGTTCTGTTTGGATTGTAAGATCTGACAGTATTCTTTTATCTCTTTGAAATTTGTTTTGTGAATTTTTATCCCCAAGAATGTTCGAAGTCAATAATATAATAGGTTCGTCTTTTCTATTTACTGTAATTCAAAAAAATAGCATATGACCGTTAATTTGTTTTGAGTTACAGAAAAATTGAGGAGAAAGTCTTTACTTACATTCTCTACAAATAATTAGTAGAGTGCTTTTCAAGTATTATTCGTCATCGTCCTCCCGATATGGTAATCATTGTATTGTATTCGTTTGCTGATTTTTCCTAACGGTGCGGTTGTAGGATGACTAAGTTGGAAATGGCTGGGGACGAGGAGAGCGTAAGGGGAGGAGAAGTTGAAGAGCAGAACCTGAATAATGCATCTACCACGTTAAAGCTTACTACTGAGTAGTCTGATAGTTAAATAGTAATCATGGTTTGGTCAGTCGGTGTCAATTCTCTTGGCCTTTTAACATTCTTGTGTTTTTTTCTCGGGTGCCAGTGAAATCTTTATAGTTTGGATTCTCCTGGCCTCTGCTGTTTCGTATTCTTTGTTATGGTATGCATGTGAAAGTCATACTTTCTTCCCGTTAGACAGGAAATTAATTATTCTCTAAGACAATAGTTTTTCAAAATTTAAGGGCAAGTATATTTTCAGGTTTCTTTAACAACATCTCGCACACGATATCACTTTTCTTATGTTTAAGCACATAGGAAAACATTAGATGTGTGTTTTTTTCCGTTTATAGAAATCCTACAAGGCCCGCCTTGGATAAATTTCAGTTTTTCTATTGCGCCTTGCCCTGGTAGTAATTTAATCGTGTATTAGCGCACAGTTACAATCAATCATGTCATTCCCAGCATATTATCAGTCTTTTAATCATGATAACTAGAAAATCACACCTTCTCAGAAATGTGAACGCTTCACGTAGTGCACGATTTCTGATGTTTCTAGCTTCATTTCACATAATAATTCGCGACAAACGTCAGTTGATATCTTGAAATCATAAATTATGAAGTTTAATCTCATATGCACAATATGATTTAATGAAGCTTCACAACATCCTTTTTTTCTACGCATCCGTTCATTATTACTTTCTTACGTGGTCTATATGTATTGATTAATCTATTGAGGTCTGGACCTATGAGAAATAATTTATACGCTGTCTGTATTTAAGGACGGTCATTTTGTGCATTTCTGCTTGAGCCATCATAGGCTATTACTATTGTTTTCTTTTCCAGTAAATCAGCGGGCAGCTAGCCTGCACAACCGCCTTCGTTCCACTCCATCATCTCACATTAATCTCCCTCATTACTATCCTGTTATATGTCTCTTAGGTTTTTTCACACTATTTCTTTTTGGTTCTTCGTCTCTCTCATCTGTGTCTTTCTCTTTGTCATCTGTTGCAACCATTTGTCATCTGTCTCTCAGTGTGTTATCTCCCTTTCCCTAGGTGCTCATCTCTCTCTTCCTTTCTTGTTCCTTATTTCAATATTTTATCTGTCCCTCTACCTTGGCCTCACTCTCTCTCTCTCTCTCTCTCTCTCTCTCTCTCTCTCTCTCTCTCTATATATATATATATATATATATATATATATATATATATATATATCTCATTTATCTTATGAATATCTCCCATGTTTCCGACGTATGTACCCTTTATTGTCTATCTCCCTCATCGATAAACACTCTCATTGACCTCTACATCACATGTACCTCATTTCTTAGTCCTTATCTCTATTTTCCTCCTTACTTATTTATCTGTTTTCCTCGTTACTCATCTTACTCTTATTTCTTTTACTATTTTCAAGGTTTTTTACCTGCACCCTTCCAACATCAACTAAGGCTTCAGTCAATACAATAAACTTTCAAAACTAAGAAATGAGCATATAGTTCCAATACTCAAAAGCTAATATTTAGTATAAAATTTAATTCAAATCTAGAAACCACAAGTCAAGAATCTCTCCGAGGAATACCCTCTGATCTCTAGGGACCTCGTGTCCCCTGTTGATTCACATTATGACTTTCTATGTTGCGTGATTCTTGTTGATGGCGTCAATAAATATACATGCATTTATGTTCGAAAAAGAAACCATGTTCTACTTTCTGCATTAATGGTTTTCACATTATAGTGTGAAATCAACACTTCACTAGAACTTAGAATTTTTAGCCTTATTAATGAGGGGCGTATCGAACTATCTCTTTACTCTTACTTAAGAACACATCAAACTATATATACTAACATAAAAAATAACATATACAAACTAAATAAATATGCAAATCACATAAAGGCATCAATAACATATATAAAAAATACATGAGTATAACAAAAATGTAAATATCCAAATAATAGAAATACCAAAATAACATAAATAGAAAACATAATTACACAAAATGGCATGAATATGCCAATACATAAATTAATAACAACACAAAATTTTACCGAGATATGCAATTATGTAAATACCTAATATTTCAATGTGTAAAAATATAAACATACAGATACATAAATCTATGACTATATAAATATCGAAACACGTTAATCTATGACCTTATAAACATGTAAATCAATGAATATATTAACACAAACTGAAGCATAAATATATAAAATATGCACAGGTACATGTTTGCATTTGATTCTGCAGTGAAACCAGAGAAAAAACGGAAACCTTGTTCAGTAAAATTCTCTATTTAATTATTTTTATTAGGAGTCTTTATCTGAAATGTGACTTTTATTTTTAAACTCTCAACATGATTTTGTTTAAGAAGCATGTGACCATTCCTATAGGTTTTATGGAACCAAAACTGAACTATGACCAAACGAGACCGTAGCAAAGTTTTGGTATAGGTATTGGCAAAAATCCCATACTCAGACCAAAACCGTCATTTCCTAGTCATATTATGCATTTATTAGCTGCCCTCATGAATATATAAAATAATAATTTGTCACATTGCATAATTCAATTAGCCATTCAATCAAAAAATGTTCATTAAATTATTACAAAATAAAAAATATATAAACTATACATATATATATTTATATATTAACATATAGAAATAATATATCCCATTATTAATTGTTTTTAGGATAATTATAGATTCACAAATTAATTTTCTTTGGTTACTTGATAGCAAAAAAAATCAAAAGATACTTAAAAAGGAAGTTAAAAAGTCCTCCTAAAAATAGCTTGATTTACATAGGCTCAACAATAAAGCCATATATCATTTTAAGTGAAAGAATCATGTAAACGTTCAGGTATTAACATATATTTAGCATGTTATAACCTACTAGAATACTAAGTCTTTCAAAACCCGACTCTTGTTAATTAAAGCAACAATCTTTGTACACCGAGAAGTATCTTTTTCCATAAATGACTTATAATTAGACGTCAATTATTAGATTTAATGAAGCTAAAATTTTCCCCGTGCACTTATCTTGTCCACCATATTTTTGAATTTCTGAGTGTGCAAAGCTGCACCTCGTGTTCTAGAAGATACAAAAGAGGGTTTACTGACTCACTCATGGAACCTGTTTGACATCGCTTACCGTTTATCTATAATCCCTCACCCACTTTACGCTTATTGGACAACTTAGAGTATGGTCAATTTTCAAACTCTAGTCTGTCATCTAAGTTAGCACTAATTCATTTGGAAATCATCGGAGAACGCTTCTCTGATATTTCATTGACTTAGTCAAAACTTCATTGCATTGTCTTCCTTGAGTTGTCACCTCTTATACCAAAGGTGGATGATCTCGTATTAAATACTCGATTGTCTTCGTGAACTTCTTGATGAATCTGAACTAAGAGAGTTTAGAATCACACGATTAGAAACTCAATAGCCATGGGCAAAGTACAATCGTCCATCCACATGACTTCTTTTGTGTCTCAAGTCTAGAGACCATTTACACAACCATGACGTGAATCAACCCGTTTGGCAATTTGGTTTAATACCATTCAGGGATTCGTACGGATCAGTTCTGAATACTATTTCTACTAAAGGGCACCTACTATCTATCCTTAGTGTCTGCACATTAATGCCTATGGGACGGGCCATACTCATCATATGAGTATGGCTCGATAGTGTTATTTTATGCAGATACTTCTATGTCCTTCTCGCGTATCCTTCGAATAGGAATATTTATGATACATGCATAAAGACTAATGATCCCCGTATTATGATCTTATCATAATTTAATAAGTCTGATCATGTATTCATGGACATTATTATAAACATCACATGGGCCTTATAATGAATATGTCTATTACTGATATGGAACAAGATGTGGAACGTGTGATTAGCTTGGCAGCTACATACATTTCCATCACCTTACGTGTTGGAGACTCGATCTATCGGTTGGGTTACCTTGATCTGATATTAATTAATCTATATTATGATATCGTTAATTAATTTGGAAACCCAATAAAGGTTCTCGAACCACTAGAGTCGTAAAGTAGACTAATACATGGGCGTATAGGGTCACATGCAAATGGTGTTGTGGATGTCAAAAGATATATAATGAAGAACCATCCAGTTGATCGCGTCCAGTTCGTCGCGAACCCCTATGCGGAGCCCGAACAAATGTGAAGAACCTAAACTTCCACAATCAGGTTTGAAGCGGCATTCACGTTGTCTTGAAGCGTGTCGTGACCCCCTTGTGTTATTTTATTTTGAATCGTATTCGAGTTGTCAGGCGGCCCCTCCTACATGAGTACTGGCCTCCTGCGTGTGTTTTTATTTTTAAATTATGATTAGTTTTGCCATCTTCAGGGGGAGTAAATCCATATTGGGCTTCTTCTCCCCCTAAAGATCCCTTTTAAGCGGAAGCCAAATGGGTTTCCCCGTTAAAAAAGGGCACAATTGGGCCTCCCACAACTGCCATTCTCTCTCTATAAAGAAGGAGGAGGGGTGGACGGGGGAGAGGAGGCTTGTTACAAATTTGAAGAACCAGATATTGTTAAATCAATGGCAGTTTTTGTTGTTTGAAAAATAATTTTGTTGAAAGTTGGATTTGAGTTGCACCTTCTAGGTTATTTTTTTGGTGTTCTTTTGCTCATGAAGAAGGTGATCTCCTGTCCCCGTCCGTTGATGCTTGAGTAGACTTCGATTTCCTTAGCTGCAGCTTATAGGTCGTCATGGATTGCAACTGCGAGTCATCAATGTAATCAAATCTATGAGTGACTTGGGCTGTTTGGGGTGATCTCTCTTTCTCTTCTTTCTATTCTCAATACGAGCATATAGATTTAACAGCAATCCTGGCAGGCTTTATCTCACGGGGTTTGTAATATCTTTTCCACCAGAAAGCAATTGCAAAAAGGCATTATTTACCTCCCTTTTACACCAAACAATAACTGCCAATCATGATCTCCTTTGTGCACGGTGGATTGACCCATCAAAATCCTCTTCCCCTCTAGTTTATGTCGTGATCTAGACATCTCCTGCATTTGGTTTGGTGTCAAGTGTGGCTAGTTCCCACAGACTCCGCCGAGCCGACACACTATAGAAGCCTTTCGGGTCCTCGTATCGTTGACCGTATCGTCGGCCTCGATGCATTATGCCAGTCTTTGAATGTTCATTGTATGAGAGAGTTTAGGAGTGTGGAAGGATTAGCCATCGTCTCTAGTTATAGTGGTATTTTCTTTGTTGGCATTGGATCTGTTTGTTCATGTCGATGGTGTGGACACTCTTGGACGAGCATTGTTCCCCATCCGTTGACCTTCGAGCCCATTACATGGATCATTGGCAAGCTTGATCGTGATATAGCCCGTCCCAAGTTGTCAATTGGCTATGCCTCAAATCTTCTGACTTCTGTCATACTTCTCGTTAAATTATTTTAAATATATGTATCACTGCATTGGATTTCATTGTATTCTTTGTTCAACTTTCGATGGTGCAACACTAGGAGCCCAAATCCGGTCGTCGTTTTGCATCAATGAACTTCAGTTTTTAGGGTTTTTAGGGTTTTTATGAAAAATACCCACTTAGTATAAATAGGGAAAATCCCTGAACAAAATTGACACAGGCAATAATTCTTCAGGGGCCTTTCCCCTTCTTGTCCCATCTCCCCACACCCCTCTCCATCCTCTATGCGATCAGGATGATGTAACTACGATGACATAGATTGAACGAGGCTCGCCAATGAGAAGGAGGAGATTGGATGTGCCGAGGATCGTATAGATACGTCTAGAGATGCATACTTGAGCAGTTCGAATCGTCTCGCTCTGGGATCCAAGAAATCACGAATGTGATCCGTGCAAAGTTTCTTCATTTCACGATTTTATCGATACCATACGATTTCACAAAAGTCTTTCGCTGCGTTTCATTTCCATTTCTTCATCCATGTCAAAGCCTCTAGAACCCAACATTTTCTCTATACAATCATCATACGTTATATATATATAAATATATATTATACTGTTATAATTATAAAACATTTGTTCCACAAATATTTTCAAAAGGAGATTTATTTTAGCACTTATTTATTTATTTCATTCTTTAAATACATTTTATTGTTTGTATGCTATGAATTGTTTAGGTAGATGCAAGTTCAACCCAAAGTCAAACTCAGTAGATATTTAGGTGAATATAGTAAAAGGTACACTTGATTTCTACGGTTCACCATGTCAAGCGCAATAAAACAAAAGTTGAGAAAAACCAAACGCATTTCTAATCAAGTCGAGGGATTAGTTAACTTCAACCAAAGTCAAAGGGTAATTCATACCCAGCATGAGTTTAAGATATATTTAGAGTCGACTTTAGCCGATGGTAACAAATTCCAGGTGAACCTAAGTTATAGACAAGTGCTAAAGTAAATAAACTAAAAGTACAAAATCACCTCCAAGCTAAATCAATCCAAGTCAAAGTCAACTCTCAATAAGAAGCAGCAAAAATTGATGCTAAATACCAGTCAAAATTACTGAAAGCCAACAACTAATTCGTTATGTCACTATAAAAGTTTTTCCTTCAGTGCATTGTCGTGTCCGAATAACAAGAATAATAGCTTAGGAGTTAGGCATGCACTCTATCATTTTTTGACTATTATGAAGAGTTTATTTTGACTGGGACAGTTTGAGTTGTACTTGACTCTAATGTGTTCTTTATTTTTTCCTAGGTCTGATTTTAATTTGCAATATTTTGACTTTGTATGTTGTAACCCTTACCAACGACATCCATAACATTAAAGAAAATTGGCCAAAGGTCATTGGATTATAATGTAAATTCTTCGGCAACGACATTGAGCGTGGATACTTTCCAATGCTCCCAAGTTGGACTTTGAAAAAGAATCGCCCAAGTTTGTACTCCTTGGATCATGAAGCATACATCATGGCCTCAGGAAAAAGGAAAAAATAAGCTCTATTTATATACTTGGAAATATAAAAGTTTATGAGTTACAAATAAGTGATTACAGGCTTAGCCAGAATGAAACTATATACATCTATAATCGTCTCTCAATATGTGCTTCTGTAAATGTGTCCAAATCGATTTATCGCTCTCTAGTTTTTTGAAAAGGTTTACATTTGGTTATGAGTAAACTTTCAAATGTACATTTTTCATTTGTACCCATTATAAAATAGCTTCTGGATAGACGATACAAATTCCATGATATAAATTTAAAATATATTTGTTTGACACGAACACTTGAGAACACAATAAAAATAGTACTAGAGAGTTTCCTGGGTGGCCGTCTGGCTGAATAAAGTCCCTTAAATTCTCTTTGTATCTTTATTTTGTATCACTGTCTGCTTCTGCGAGTTTCCTTGAAAAGAACATGTTATATTCTGGCGAGAAATGTTAACTCATCTAAGGTGGAGACAAGTGTTATTCAACTTACATATTGAATATTTGTGTTTTCATATTTGACTAAGATTAAGAAATAAATCCAAAGGTGACGGAGCAGCAGTACAAAATTCTCGATAGGAGTTAATTGACATCCGCATTTTATCTGCGTTTGAATACAAATCTCCACTAGTTCCTTGGGATCCGAATCTCCACTAGTTCGTAGCGGATTATATACGTCAGCCGATTATTTCCAATGCGAGAAATTTATCACCTGTGTGTTATGCTAATGCCAAAATCATGCTCTTAAAGCCGTCCTAACATTAGAGTCGTTCTCCCCAACCTCCATACCGGTCAGCGTGTCATAGAGAGGCTTCTTCATTGTTTCTGGGAGAAACCGCACCAAGAGAGCGCCGCTGGCACCAACCACAGCAAACTCAGCAAAAGGAACCTTTTCTCCCAAAACTACACACAGCAAACACAGCAAAACGAATCCCCTAAGATGGATCGGTGCCCGCTGATCGGATGGTCCAGAATGTATGCAGCCACCTCCCAAAGAGCCCCTTCTCCAAACCTTGTTCCTCTCTTCAACACTTCGCCATCAATAAAAAATAGAAGACCCTGTGGGTTTTCGCAGCCATTGGTTCATTATTGATCGGCTTGACGACGGCCAAGTGTTTCTTCCCTGATTTTCCTCGCATGAAATAACTATACCAAAAGGCTGCCGGCCTGAAGACGGCCAGGTGTTTATCTTAGTGGTATTCAGAGTATGTAGAGCTAATGTGGCTGCATTTCTTTCTCTTTTATCTGCATTTCTTATGTTATTTTGGCAGATACACTATCAGTCGTTTCATCTGTCACATCTTAAAGGTTGGTTACAACATTTAAGATGTGACAGATTAATACGAATGAGGTATCAACAAGCCAGTGAAACCAAGGGTTAATAGCACGATACATCCCAAAGCATGTCCAAAGTCTGCAAGGTAACCTTAGCTTTTCTTTGGGCACGGTATATCCCAAACTCACTTAGTCGTCTGCGATATATCCTGGTGATGACGTGGAGTCCATCGTGGCTGCCAGGTGGATCTCCGTCCAGTTTTTACCTGGCGGAACCCACCTGGCCGCCACGCGGGATTCCACGACATCACTGTGATATGTCTACCTGCCAAGAGAGAGAGAGAGAGAGAGAGAGAGAGAGAGTTCTAGATAGAAGGAGAGAGAGGTGTTCTAGAGAGAGAGGCGTTGTTCTCTAGAACACCTCTCTTTCTCTCTCTAGAACACCTCTCTTTCTCTCTCCAGAACACCTCTCTTTTTCTCTCTAGAACACCTCTCTTTTTCTCTCTAGAATACCTCTTTTTATCTCTCTAGAAAGAGAGAGAAGGAGAGAGAGGTTCTAGAGAGAGAAAGAGAGGTGTTCTAGAGAGAAAAAGAGAGGTGTTCTGGAGAGCAATGCCTCTCTCTCTCTAGAAAACCTCTCTTTCTCTCTCTAGAACCTCTCTCTCCTTCTCTCTCTCTCTAGCACGCCTCTCTCTCCCTCTCTCTCTCTAGAATGCCTCTCTCTCTCTTTAAGTTAAACCCTTGGCAGGTAGACATATCACGGTGCTGACGTGGAATCCAGTATGGCGGCCAGGTGGGTTCCGCCAGGTAAAAATCTGACCGGAGATCCACCTGGCAGCCACGATGGACTCCACGTCATCACCGGGATATATCGCAGACGACTTAGTGAGTTTGGGATATACTGTGCCAAAAAAAAAGCTAAGGTTAACTTGCAGACTTTGGACATAGTTTGGGATGTACCGTGCTATTAACCCGTGAAACCAACCTATCCTGTCCCATCCCAGTAATAATCGTGGCCTGGAAACCCTATTCCGAAGTATGCACTGGCTAAATAAAATGTCAAATCTCAAAGCTATTGAAATATTGCACCGAAACGTTGGAAGATATCATTGCTGTGTGTTTCCGAGACGTAGAATGGACTTCCCTACTTTTGGTAATGCTATTCTAGATTCCATGCCTATTCAGTGACTATTAACATTTCACATTTCTATATATGAGTCAGTGTCATTCATCAATTACGCACCAATACAGCGGTTATCCATTTATTGCCAGAAATTCAAGATGAATTCTGCATAGGGTTCGCCCAACCAATATCCGTTCATCATCCGGTATTGGACAACTGATATCCGATATCTGGGAAAAAATGGGACTGTGCCGGATATCGGATATCATATGATATCCGTCCAAAGGGGTAGACGGATATCGGTACCGGATGATGGACACGGTGGATACCGAATGCCGGATATCGGAACCGGTATTAACAATAATAAATCTGAAGTTAATATCAATTTGTGACTTGCGTTTACTAGCATCAAACAATCATAATCTATTCTCAAGCTCATATATAGAGTGCAAAATTTTAATTTTCTTCCATAAGGGATAACAGGATTCGAACTGTAATATAAACTCCGAATCCCATTATCCCACATGGAAGAAATTAGAAATCTTTCTCTGTATATATATTAAATGAGTCCGACTATATCTTAAATTATAAAATAGTATTTTTATCTATATTCGTCATATTTAATGGCCTCATATTTATTTATTATTTAACATCTTAACCCATCGTCTAATAAATAGCGATAAAAAGTTCTATCTTCTTCCATATGGGATAAAAGGATTCGGAGTTTAACTCGAAACCCAAACCCTGTTATCCCATACGCAAGAAATTTGAAACATTTGGTTGTATATAATAAACGAGTTGAGTAAGCAATTAGAAACCTCACTTATTACTCTCTTGCCCACGTCAATCGTTGAACTTAGATTGATTAATAATATTTTTAACTTTCCTTTCGATGTAGATATTGAAAACTGATATCCACACCCGATATGGAATGTCGCCATCCTCCCCCCAGAGACGGAGACGAATGACGACCTCGACGTGGATATCGATATTGGATATCGGCACTATATCAACTGATATCCGATACCGATATCCGATATCTGGATATCGGAATGACTCGAAAATTGCCTTTCCAGTATCTGATACAGCATTCGTCCCGATTTAGTCATCCGGTGCCGGTATCAGGACGGGCGAACACTAATTCTGCAGATCGATATAAAATAAAAAAATGATATAGCCAGAGCTCATTCAGTTACAACCTTAGTATTCAAAGGTGACGGAGCAGTACAAAATTCTCGGTACTAGTTAATTGACATCCGGACTTTATCTGTGCTTGAATACAATACATATCATATGGGTTATGAATAAAATACTTGTATTGTGCTCCTTGGGATCCCAATCTCCACTTGTCCATAACAGATCACATACATCAGCCGATCATTACCAATGCGAGAAATGTATCACCTGTGTGTTATGCGAATGCCAAAATCATGCTCTTAAAGCCGTTCTAACGTTAGAGTCGTTCTCCCCGACCTCCATACCGGTCAGCGTGTCACAGAGAGGCTTGTTCATTGTTTCTGGGAGAAACCGCGCCAAGAGAGAGCCGCTTGCACCACACACAGCAAACACAGCAAAAGGAATCCTTTCTCCAAACACCACAACCATCGGCGCAAGTATAGCCCCAAGCTGCGACGCCTGCGTTGCACAACCAAGAGCAGCGTTCCGCACCGTTGTCGGAAAGAGCTCCGCCGTGTAGATTTAAATCAAGTTATAAGTCGCCGCGACGCTAAATATGCCAATCACACCAGCTGCAAGCCGAAGCCACGCCATCTGAGCAGTTGCAACAGCACCAACAAGACAAAAAACTGCACTAAGCCACATCGTTCCCACGGCGAGCGGCCTCCTTCCAAGCCAGTTTAGAAGCACCGCTGTTATCAGATAGGCCGGCATCTCCGCCACAGCAATAAGAAACACGCTAAGATAGACGCTGGTCTTCAAGTTTACAACGTTGAGGCTGAGCCCGTAGTATATCACGGCGCAGAAGAAGGTGATAATGACGGTGAGCAGAAGACGAATTCGGGTTAATGGTGTCCGGATAACGTCAAGGAGCGTCCCGGAGAAGACTTCTTCGTCCGTCTCCGAGATGTCTGTGTCTAGCCATAGGGTTACACTGCTGGGTAATTTCCTTCCGTTTTTTTTAGCGATTGCTATAATGGTTTCTGTGGCCTCTGTGTGTCTTCCGCGGATGAGATACCATCTCGGAGACTCGGAGAGGAAGGGTAGTACGCCGAGGACGAAGACGATGGACAGCAGAGAAGTGGCGACGTAGAGAGCGCGCCATTGAGGGAAGAGGAGGGCAGCGCCGGAGAGGGCGGCGATTCCGGCGGAGAAGAAGTAGAATGTTGACATACCGGCGGCGCCGCGCTTGGATGGGCCGATAGCCTCGGGGGCGAGGACGAAGGCGCAGAGGTCGACGCCGCCAGAGGCTACAAACTTGGAGGGAAGGTTATAATTAGGATTTGTATTTGGTGGCTGCAAGTAAAAAAAATCGGAGAAGGTTAAGAGTTCCTACAGTTGTAGGTCGGCTCGGATATCGGGTTACTGACCAAGGAATTAATGGCTGTCATAAAGCGTTAGTCCACTATGCCTCTCTCGCAAGGAGCCCCGAGATAGATAGATGGCGAGACAGATAGATAGGCAGCGAGAGATAGAGAGAAAGACGGAGAGAGAGAGAGACAGGGCGGAGAAAGAGAGAGTTTCATTGCGGACACTGATGTCCTGCGTTAATCATGGCACTAGTAGCAGGGGAAAAAGGTAGCTGAGGACGAACGATCCTAATATGGTGGGTAAGATGTCGATGGCGTTGCCGTTTTACCCTGGATTCAGCCCATTAATGTTGAAGGTATAAAAATGATAGGATAACAAAAAGAAAGAGCGTGTAAAAGATATAGAAACACAAAGAAATGAGACAGCGGAGGTATAACTATTAATGGTAAATGAAACTCTCACAATGGATGTTTTTATGCTCTTGGATACTCGACAAGTTTCAACTAGCTAATAACAAATATAATATGAAGGAGAAACTGATAATCGGAGAATTAGCCAAAGAAACAAGGCGATAAAGAACAAGAGGGAAAGAGACTCTAGACAGAAAAGAAATCGAATTATCAACATCACTGAGGCACTCTTATTTTGGATGTTCTTTGGGTCTCTGCAACTGGATGCAATTCAACTAGACAAGAACATAGCGAGCTAGAAACTGTAGCGGCCCGATTCAAGCGAAAGAATAGAGAGAGATACCGGTATATACAGTTGAGACAAGACGTCGGTAAAGAGAGAGAGAGAGAGGGATAGAGAGACAGAGAGAGAGATAGAGAGACAGAGAATGAGAGAGATATAGAGAGGCATAGAATGAGAGAACGAGGGATAGAGAGACAGAGAAAAAGAGAGAGAGAGAGGGATTGCGAGACAGCAAAAGGGAGAGAGAGAGGGATAGAGAGACAGAGAAAGAAAGAGAGAGAGAGATAGGGAGACAGAGATAGAGAAAGAAAGAGAGAGTGTGTGAATTAGAGAAAGGGATGGAGAGACAGAGAAAGAAAAAGAAAGAGGGATACAGAGGGATAGAGAGAGAGAGATAGAGAGAGAAGAGAGTGAATTAGAGAAAGGGATAGAGCGACAGAGAAAGAAAAAGAGAGAGGGATACAGAGGGATAGAGAGAGAGAGATAGAGAGAGAAGAGAGAGAGTGAATTAGAGAAAGGGATAGAGCGACAGAGAAAGAAAGAGAGAGGGATAGAGAGAGAGAAAGAGAGAAAGGGATATAGAGACAGAAAGAGAGAGAGAGAGAGAGAGCGAAAGAGAAAGAGAGGGATATAGAGACAGAAAAAAAGAAAGAGAGTGAAAGAGACTAGAGGGAAATAGAGACAGAAAAAGAGAGAGAGAGAGAGAGCGAAAGAGAAAGAGGGAGAAAGAGTGACGGAGCGAGGAAGAGAGACAAGAAAGAGGCGGCGAGGGAAACAGCCATTAAGAGTAAGGCACTCTAATGGGCGATAATCTTCCATTAATAAAGAAGAGATCCGATGAAACTTGGTTGTAATATATTTGAGACCAAAAAGTAAAGCTGGAGAAACCAAGGTGATGAATCAGAAAAAAATGAATATAGGCAAAAGAAAACGAGAGATCAAGGACGAGACAAACCAGCCATGCTGCCAGCGAAGAAGGCAGACTGAACAAGGCCAACCTTGTATCTTTCCCCACAAACGAGCCCCCATTCAGCAACCGTCGTCGTCGAAGCACCTCCAGCCCATTCCCAGGAACCAGCTTGTAGATTACAAACGTTAGCAGCGGCGCCGCCCGCTGCCCTACAAGCGGCGACGTTCTCTCCGACAAGACAGCGCCACTCTGGCTCGCGGTCAGCAAATATCATCACCATCGTGTTGAACGCCTCAGGCGCCCATGCCATGGAGGTTAACACAAACTGCATCCTCTGAGAGATGGTGGAGTCGAAAACCGACGGCATGTAGAAGAGAAATGTGGCGTACTGCAGGCACATTTAAACTGAAAGACAATGACGAAAAAAAAACTGCAAGAAATATGTACACTCCAAGAAAAACCTAAGATTTCAGTTTGCTGTTTCCCAATATAAAATTGCTTGAAAATGACGAACCGCAAAGAACTCCAGAATTTTATCAAAACGAAGATAAACTGATCGTCCAGGACAAATATATCATCTGAAATCTGACGTTTCGGTGATTGCGCCCGTCAAAAGTCTATCAACACCGTAAACATATATATGAGCATGTGAAGGCGAAAATCTGCGAAAATTATGAACATTGCGATAAAAACCCAAGATTTGGCTAGCTGTTTCCCAATATAAAATTGCTTGAAAACGACAAATCGCACAGAACCCCCATGTTTTGCACTGCATTTATGAAATAAGATGGACGAAGAAATAGAAAAATAACAAACAGTACCTGCATAATAGGTCATGACGGAGTTGACCAGGAGACAATCATACTCTTTTACACGTTCTGGTGTTGTGCCCTTTCTGCCCGCAGCTAGAGCAAGTGACACCCCTCTGCTTCGTTTTGCTTTGCAGCTGCTCTGCCATGCTTAGGGGGCTGCCGTCCTCGTCCGGGAGGATCGCCGGAGGGCCGCACGGCATCTCTCCCTGCTTCCTCCTCCACTAATCTCTTGTTACCTGACTGCGGCATCTCTTCGAACAAATTATCCAGTACTGAGCATATTACCATTTGAAGGTGCATATTGTCAAGTTTACATTCGATCAATGTTCTCAAGGCTGGCAAAATTACTCAACTCAAAATTCTACGAAGCTTCGTCCTGATAATGGGGAATCCAAAATTACGTATGGACATATGACCACATGACGGTGTACATTATCATATTTACATGGGTTCGATTCAACACAAAATTCAAACTGGTTTCAGACCGCACACGGGGAGTGTGATCTGTTATTCAAATTTCAATTTCCCGAAAAAGGGGGAAAAACAGAATTCTTCTCCCGGTAATTATCAAGAAGAAAGCAGACTGTACCGAATAATAAGTACAAACCATTATCTTTGAATTTTTCTTTTAGCAGATGCCCATCTGTGGGCGTCCAATCTCATCTTTACATCGGTTCAATGCTCTCGAGGGGGATAGAATTACACAACACAAAATTCTACTGAGCTTCATCCCGTTTCTGGGTAGTATAATCCGTTCCAGATTTCAAAAAATAAGGGGAAAAAAGAATTCTTGGCCCCGGAATAATCAACAAGAAAGCAGCAAGCTACTGAATATCGTGCGGAATCCGGAAGATTATCAAGAGATTGATGATCGCGTCCATACCTGAGAGGGCGTTAGAAATGTGAGAAGCGAAGCAACGAAGTACCACCGCATTGCCCTTCACGGAGATCTGAACTAACACACTGTTCTAGCTTGCTACACGTTTGAAGCCCGCAAGCGAAGCAACGGTTGCCCAAAGGACCTTCGACTAGCTGAAGAATACGGCGTACCCAGCTCGAACGAGAGGACTCTGCTTAGCCAGGAGGGGGCTGCCGTCCTCGTCCGGGAGGATCGCCGGAGGTCCGCACGGAAGAGAGCTCGACAAAGAGGTGAAAGGGGCGCCAACTTTTTTTTGAAAACAGGGAAAAATAAGGGCAACGGGGACCCTTTTCTTTTCCCTCGTGGGGCAACCGGTTGCCCAAGATTCCTTTGGGGCAACCGGTTGCCCGTGTAGCAGAGTCCTTTTATTTTTGCCAGCGATGGTCAAAATGCTGACGTGGATTCCACCGTGGTAGCCAGGTGGACTCCACGATGGCATCCACGCCAGGTGGACTCCACGTCAGCATTTTGACCATCGCTGGCCGTTGCCGCCGCTGCCCGTCGCGGGCGGCCGCCGCGGGCGCCCGTCTCTAGCCGCCGCCGCCGCCGCCGGCCGCTGCTGCCGCCGCCGCCCGTCTCCAGCCGCCTCCGCCGTCGCCGGCCGCCCGTCTTTTTCTCGCCCTCGCTCACCCTCTTCCTCTGTCCTTCCCGTTTTCTCCTTCTCATCGTCTCTCCCTCTCTCCACTCGTTCTCTCTCTCTCGCTCTCTCTCCTCTCCGTCTCACCCTCGCTCCCGCTAGTTCTCTCTGTCTCTCATCCCTCTCTCTCGTGCTCTCTGTCTCTCGCCCCCTCTCCCCCCTCTCTTTCTCGTTCTCTTGGTCTCTCGCCTAGTTCTCTCCCCCTAACTCTTTCTCGTTCTCTCTGTCTCTCATCCCCTCTCTCTTTCTCGTTCTCTCTGTCTCTCATCCCCTCTCTCTTTCTCGTTCTCTCTGTCTCTCATCCCCTCTCTCTTTCTCGTTCTCTCTGTCTCTCATCCCCTCTCTCTTTCTCGTTCTCTCTGTCTCTCATCCCTCTCTCTTTCTCGTTCTCTCTGTCTCTCATCCCTCTCTCTTTCTCGTTCTCTGTCTCTCATCCCCTCTCTCTTTCTCGTTCTCTCTCTTTCCGCCCCTCTCTCTTTCTCCCCTCTCTCTTTCTCTGTCTCTCTCTCTCTTCTGCCCTCTCTCTCTCTCTCTCTCGACCTCTCTCCCCCTCTCCTGCTCCTTCTCTCTCCCTCGCTCTCTCTCCTCTCCGTCTCACCCTCGCTCCCGCTAGTTCTCTCCCTTCTCTCTCTCGTCCTCTCTGTCTCTCCCCCGCTCTCTCCCTCTCGTTTTCTTTTCCTCTCTGTCTCTGTCTCTCTCTCTCTCTCCCGCTACTTCTGTAGCCCTCTCTCTCCCTCGTTCTGGTCTCACCCTCCCTCTCGTTCGCTCTCCCTCCCTCTTTCCATATCGCCCTCTCTCTCTCTCGTTCTCTTCCGCTCTCTCCCTGTCTCTCTCTCCCTCGTTCCGGTCTCACCCTCCCTTTCGTTCGCTCGCCCTCCCTCTTTCCATATCGCCCTCTCTCCCGCTCTCACTCTCTCCCTCTCGTTTTCTTTCTCTCTATTTCTCTCCTCCTCTCCCATTCCTCCCTCCCTTCCTCTCTCTGCCACCGGCTCTCCCTCTCCTTTCTCAAGGCCCTCTCACTCTCGCCCTCTTGCCCTCTCTCTCCCCCTCCCTCCTGCTCACCCTCCCTTTCTCTCTTCCTCTCTCTATCCACCTCCCTCCGGCTTTCATCTCTCTCTTCCTCTCGTTCTCTGCTCGCTCGCCCTCACTTTGGCTCTCCTTCTCTCCCTCTCTCATTCTCTCTCATTCTCTCTCATATTCTCTCATACGCTCTCCCTCTAGCCTGCTCCCTCTCCCTCGCGCTCTCTTTCCCTACTGAACTCTCTCCTTCTCGCCTGCTCTCTCACTCTCTCTCCCTCTCACTTCCCGTCTCCGGCTTGTCAGATACTCGTCGGAGAAAAGTGGTTGGGCGGATCGCCGCGAGACTACCTTCAAGCAAAATGACTCAAGCTGTTTTCGAGCATCAATCAATCATCAGAAGTCACTATCACTGACCCTCCCTGTCAGCTGGACTTCTTCTCTCTCTTTCTTTCACATGAGACCTCAGCTCCTGGTTCCAGCTTAGCGAGAATTTGGCTTCACAGCTGCCATGTGATCCTTTCATGGCCCAAAAACCGACTAACATAGCCAATACCTTGTGTTCGCTGTCGGCAATAATGAAACCAGCAGGTTGCTCTGCACATACACCTTTCGGAGATCACCATTCAAGAATTTAATTTCATCTCATGTGATGCACCTGCACCTCGTACTCCGCGAGCCGAGAGCCGGCGAGAAGGCGACCGTGGTCGAGCACAACACAGGAGCAACACCTCGCCGAGTCGCATCTCTGGCGCTGGGCGCAGAGCCTTCGCCACAAGATGCGGCTTCAGATTTCACCACGCTCATCTCGCTTCACCTCACCACCTACTCCACTTACGCCGACGACCGACACCGCGGCGAGATCGGAATTAAGGTTCTCTGTGCTCGATCTCGATTGATGCTCATTCTCCTCATTCCCTTCTTTCCAGCTTGGATTGTGCCGCAAAGGTTCAAGGTAACAGGTTCATCAGAACTTGCGCAATGCAGCCTCTCGCACTGATGCAAGCCCATTTTGAGATGTGGCGCAGTGTTCGAGGAGATGCATGCAAAACAAACACCCTGGCATCATTGCTTTTCTTTTCTCGTGCCACGCCGCGCGGCGCCCATCGCTCCACGCCTTTGTTGGGCACCGTTTCGGATGTATACAGCTGCTACCGCACCCTCACCTCACCCGCCCGTAGCCCCTCGCCGCAAGCTGCTCTTGCGCTGCAGCTGCACGCCGACACACTGTACGATTTATTCTCTGGCTGGCATGGCCGTTGACGGTCAGAGTTGACGATGAATACTCTTCGTTCTCGCTCAAACAAGACCCACATTTCTTCATCACATCACGTGGCCTGCCTCCAAGATGGGCGCACACCTTCTTCGGATCTGTGGTCGGGGCGGGGTGGGGTGGAGGTTGGAGGAGCGTGCTTTTGGTTGTTGGTACCTTTTCACGTTCGCTCACATCACATGGGCGTGGAAAATTTCGCGGCTCTCCCTGTCACCCCCTCTCTCTCTGTTGCTCTCTCGCTTCTACTCTCTTTAGCTACTCCCTCTATCCCTCCATAACTCTTGCAGTCTCTCTCTCTCAGTCTCGCCCTCTCACTCTCTCACCGTCCTTCTCTCTCCCTCTGGTATTCTACTCTCTCTCACCCTCTCTCCTGCTCACCCTCTCCTCCTCTCTCACCCTCACTTTCTCTCTTCCTCTCTCTTTTCAACGCTGCAATCTCTCTCTCTTTCACATTCTCGCACTCTGACTCTCTATCTCGAGCTAGAATTAGAGAGAAAAACAGTAAGAGAAAATGATGGGTGGGCAAAAGAGAGACCTCTCCGTAACTCAAATTCTCTATCTTCCTGATTCTCAAATTTTTTAACGGCAATCTGCACACATTCAAATGTTGTCACGGTTCGTAAAAAAAAATTCATGCCACTTTAATATCATTTTCATGATGGATTGACCATATTCACTGCCATGGTTATGAGAAAAATCCGAATCTTCCTGTCCTCTGTAGATGGTCGCATCGTCTTCCCTCTATTGAAGATCAATTTTCTCTCTCTCCCAGTCTCTCTTTCACATACACTCTCTACTCTCACTTGTCTCTCACTCACTTTCAACTCTCTCTCCTCTCTTACGCACTCTCTCTTCTCTCACACACACTCTGTTTGCTCACTACTCTCTCTCTCCGCATCTCTCTCCATGTTAGGTGTGACATGTACCATCAATCTCTCTCTCTTACCCTTTACCATTATTGATATCGATATTCCCCACTATCAATTCGATATCGATATCGATATTCCCGGAAAGCAATTTTTGGATATTGATATCGATATAACTTGATATCGATATTCCATATTTCAATATCCTGAAATATATAGGAAATCCAATATTCCCCTGTACAACTTATAACACTCGAAAACAAAGACGGGTGGCATACTAATACCTATAAAATATGGTGACTGATTAATATCTGAGTACTAACCAATTAAAATGAAGAAACAGTCAAACCTGGAACTTGGTCATGCTCTTCAACAATTTGCTGAATCCTCCCGAAGAAGACTGTGATCCATGTATGATTGTTCAAGATGTGCTTAATATTTCAGGTTTACGGAAAATCGAGGATATAAAGGAAGTTCAATAAAAAACTCAATCCATACTTCGCATGCAGGTTGTAGCCCTGTATTGTCGCATGTCTTTCTATTGTGGCCGCCTTGGTTGCAGAGAGAGCAGTGCATTTGCACGCCTTTCTTGGTTAATCGTAGACCACTAGGACCTGCTTCACTAGCGTCAGTTCTTCTTCTACGCTTCAGCCTTCCCGGTTGTTTCTTCGCCAATGGGGGGAAGAGGTAGCTTCCCTCATTTTCCCCCCACAGGTTTTTCCCATTCATCGGCGGGATACCATAACTATAAGCTAGCTGGTATGAATCCCTCTTCAACCATTCGTTGACGTAATTAGCAGGGTCTGCTCGGATAAAGTGAATGCAGGCAATAGAATGCGGGCATGGAATGCTCATGATAGCCCAATATCTACAGGTACAGTGTTGGGCACGCAGGTCAACCACGAACCCTTCTCCGTGTGTGCTAACCTCAAATTTAAGATAGCCTGCATGAATAACACTACATGTCCTACACTTGAGTCTATTATCTTCGAGTACCCGTCTTATCTGAGGGCATAAGGAATCAGCACTCTCGGAGAATAACTCCCTCTTCTTCACTATACGCTCCATGACTGCCCTTCTAATGTATTCCAACATGTTGATAATAGGTTTAGAGCTACTCCGCAAGATGAAGCTATTGAAACACTCAGACATGTTGTTATCAATAACCTCACATTTTGGCATGTCAGAAATAAAAGCCCTGCAAAACTTTTGTACGCCTACCTCTACAAAATCTTGCGCAACTGCTACTTTCAATGCCTTCATTTGTCCGATAACCCGCTGGATCCTTCACGGGTTGTGCACTTCACTGCTTTCCAAAATAGGTTCCTCAAGATGTCACTGGAATGTCCCTTCTTCTTCCAATTTGAATAAATATGTCTTGCGCAATTCCAATGCTCCGCATTCGGTAACAAGCCTGCCACTACATTCGCGATACACTACGAAATGTTAAAGCGTATCAAGGTTTTAGTGCACAACATTGGTTCCACCTTAACCAAGTAAGTCTTAAAATAAGTAGAATACGGCGAACGATAAAGTTAAATACCTTTTGCTGATCGCTTATAATAGTCCAACCGTAGCCATCAACAATTTCTAAATCAGTAATCAACATGTTGATAAACCAAGTCCAAGAAGCTTGATTTTCCCCTTCTACCACCGCCCAAGCAATAGGAAACATCTGGTTATTCCCATCCCTTCCAACGGCACTCAACAACTGCCCCTTCAATTCGGTTTTCAAGAAACAACCATCCAGCCCAATCACTGGTCTACAGCCCTCAAGGAACCCCCTTGCTAGAGATTCGAAGCAAATATAGAGTCTGCTAAACCTAGGCAAAGAATTATGAATGTCATGCTCCACCTCCAACTGGAAAGTATTGTTCCTACTCACTTTCTGTAACTCGGCCACATAGCAGGGTAGCATGTGATAATGCTCATTCAAAGAACCTTGAAGCATCTTGTGCGCCCAGGACCTTGCATTATAACATGTGCCCCGCGAAACTATGATTCCATACTTTTCATGCAATTCTTGCATCATATCTTCTACCTTATACTTCATATCCCTTCGATTAGTATCTAAGAAGTGTCCTGCGATCCATCGATAATCGGCTTGTATGTTCGTGGGAGCCCTATTGCACCTATGTTCATCATTTACTGCCTTTATGACAAAGGCCTGCCTCGTAGGACCCCAACTAGCATATATCCTCCATGGACAATATTCCTGGCATACAACTTCCACTATATTCTCCGTAGACCTTTTAAACCTAACATTGAACCCGTTGTATACGGCGTAGTTCTTCACGGCTGCTTTAAATTGTGAACCTGATTCAAATGTCATGCCCAATTGCATTGTAATATTATCGACAGGGCACCAGGATCATATCTTCTACCGCTTTGTGTGGTCAAAATAATTTCACCCTCGTCATCACCATATAGCTCTACTTAATGTTCTTCTCTTCTACTTCTCCGCCCGTTACCAAATTCTTCATTCCATTCTTCACTTGAATATCCATTGGAGTCACTTGAGCACACATCGCTTGAATCCGAACCAAAAACAAAACTTCGGTCATCGGCCCTATTTGACAGACGGGTACAGAAGAATAATTTAATTAATTATACAAAGGCAATTTAGTAATCAATATGATACTTACATTCTCTTTTGCTTTGGCTGAATATCTTATAGCTGCATGACACGAGGATTCTTATGGCCTGCACTAAAATATCCATATCGAAGTCCAAATATGAAAATCTAAAATGTCGATATTGATATCCAAATATGGAAATCTGAAAATGGATGTCGATGTCAAAATATGGACATCATGGAATGTCAATATCCATGTCCAATTATCCAAATCTAAATAACCGATATTGATATCCAAATATGGTTATCCAAATCTAAATAACCGATATAGAAATTTCTTCTTTTTATTTCATGATAACCGAAATCACAATAACGTTTAAAATTACAATTTTGTTGTTCGATATTTTAAATTTTGGATGTTTAGTGTATGAAGATGTAGATCCGAAGCTTTTCACGTTCATGCTGTTGTCTGAGATCTAAACTATAAATGTCCAAATATGGATATCGGGAATAGCGATATCCATATTCCCATATTGATATGGATGTCCCAATATCGATAACGATATCCAAATATGGATATTGGAGTATCGACAGTGGACACCCTCTTCGGCGGACACTCAAACATCATAAAAAAGAGCCGCTATACTTGCCTGCAAGTGGATGGAAATAGAGATTGCGGCGTTGAAAAGAGAGAAAGAGAGAGAAATAGGCCGATATACCTGGCTGAAAGTGGATGAAAACACCTCTCGATCTTCAATAGAGCGAGACTGTGAGGGAGAGAAAATCGATCTTCAATAGAGGGAAGACGATGCGGCGTTGAGGAGAGAGAGAAAATCGATCTTCAGTCAGAGTGCGAGAATGTGAGAGAGAGACAGATTGCAAGAGTGAGACTGAGATAGTGAAAGACAGAGAATACCGGAGGGAGAGAGAAGGACGGTGAGAGAGTGAGAGGGCGAGACTGAGAGAGAGAGACTGCAAGAGTTATGGAGGGATAGAGGGAGTAGCTAAAGAGAGTAGAAGCGAGAGAGAGCAACAGAGAGAGAGGGGGTGACAGGGAGAGCCGGAGACGGGAAGTGAGAGGGAGAGAGAGTGAGAGAGCAGGCGAGAAGGAGAGAGTTCAGTAGGGAAAGAGAGCGCGAGGGAGAGGGAGCAGGCTAGAGGGAGAGCGTATGAGAGAATATGAGAGAGAATGAGAGAGAATGAGAGAGGGAGAGAAGGAGAGCCAAAGTGAGGGCGAGCGAGCAGAGAACGAGAGGAAGAGAGAGATGAAAGCCGGAGGGAGGTGGATAGAGAGAGGAAGAGAGAAAGTGAGGGTGAGAGAGGAGGAGAGGGTGAGCAGGAGAGAGGGTGAGAGAGAGGGCAAGAGGGCGAGAGTGAGAGGGCCTTGAGAAAGGAGAGGGAGAGCCGGTGGCAGAGAGAGGAAGGGAGGGAGGAATGGGAGAGTAGGAGAGAAATAGAGAGAAAGAAAACGAGAGGGAGAGAGTGAGAGCGGGAGAGAGGGCGATATGGAAAGAGGGAGGGAGAGCGAACGAAAGGGAGGGTGAGACCGGAACGAGGGAGAGAGAGACAGGGAGAGAGCGGAAGAGAACGAGAGAGAGAGAGGGCGATATGGAAAGAGGGAGGGAGAGCGAACGAGAGGGAGGGTGAGACCAGAACGAGGGAGAGAGAGGGCTACAGAAGTAGCGGGAGAGAGAGAGAGAGACAGAGACAGAGAGGAAAAGAAAACGAGAGGGAGAGAGCGGGGGAGAGACAGAGAGGACGAGAGAGAGAAGGGAGAGAACTAGCGGGAGCGAGGGTGAGACGGAGAGGAGAGAGAGCGAGAGAGAGAGAAGGAGCAGGAGAGGGGGAGAGAGGTCGAGAGAGAGAGAACGAGTGGAGAGAGGGAGAGACGATGAGAAGGAGAAAATGGGAAGGACAGAGGAAGAGGGTGAGCGAGGGCGAGAAAAAGACGGGCGGCCGGCGACGGCGGAGGCGGCTGGAGACGGGCGGCGGCGGCAGCAGCGGCCGGCGACGGGCGGCGGCGGCCAGAGACGGGCGCCCACGGCGGCCGCCCGCGACGGGCAGCCACGGTGGAATCCGCCCGCGACGGGCAGCGACGGGCAGCGGCGGCAACGGCCAGCGATGGTCAAAATGCTGACGTGGAGTCCACCTGGCGTGGATGCCATCGTGGAGTCCACCTGGCTACCACGGTGGAATCCACGTCAGCATTTTGACCATCGCTGGCTAAAAAGAAGACGCCACTTGGCGTCTTCTTGTTGGCGCGTGCTGTATTTTGAACAAAACAGAAAGTTGGTGCTATTTTTTGAACAAAACAGCGAGTTGGTGATGATACGTAGTATTTCTTCTTGAAAATAAGTCCTGCCACCGGCCTACATTTTGGCTGATCAGCCACACTCCTCACTGTAGCGCTGCCTGCAAAGCCAACTCGACATCGCCAACTGCCAGCAGACCGACTGCTCGCCAAGGGAAGCTCCATAGACCTTTTCTAAAGCTCAATTCCCGTCAATTTACTGGTGTCTCCTAATAAAGATCATCGCATGTTTCCTTTGTTTACGCTACCTATACCAGCTACTGTTCTGACGTGCAGCCAAAGGATCTTATGCACTTATGCTCGTTTTAATATAGTAGTTACAATAATTTCCTCTCATTTATGTTATTGCATGAATTGATGTATTGCTTTCTATTATTATCATGGATGTATGATTGAAATACTGTATGAATAATATTTATAGTTCTAAAATCTTATCACGTTACGGAAATTCAATCACCGTTATCACTATTTAAAAAAAAACATTTTGCATAAAAATTTCACCCATGTTCTGATTTTTTTGGATTTATTGTCGATACAATTTTTTTTTGAAATTCTAAAACCATAAGTTCTATTGCTGATTAAAGGTAGTGATCGGGAATTTCAGACAATATTGAAAAAAAACGGGTTGATATTATGATGTGAGCAAGTCAAAAAATATGTTTTGAATATTATAGAGAAATTAAAAGTATTTCAATAGTCTTTAAATAATGTCTTATTTGTCAAAAACTAAGACTGTCGTGACATATATTTGCAGAGGTCGCTTGCTAGATTAACATTTTGTTTTCTGTAGTTGCAACACCCTGGGCTTCTATTATTTACTTTGATTAATGAGGCCAAGTATTATCTGATAATACTCAAGCTAAAGTATTTTTTATTCAATAAAGAGAAATAGGTGATTTTTTTTTTAAACTTGAATTGCTCTTCATTTCATTATAGGGCCAACGTTTAGCTTCACAGAGATATGACCTCTGACAAGACAGTAATAACGGAACCATTAATTGTGCCCCTATAAATTACACTGAATAAGGTTTCTATTCTATAAGTTATATTAGTACATATATTCATACCTCTATTGTTTGAATTTTATGTGTTGTTGCATTGTTTTAAGAGCTGGGTTTTTATTATTTAACTCAAACAATGAGCTCCAATTCTTGTAAAATGTCAAATTTGATTTTGTATTCATTAAAAAATTCAAAAATTTATTATTTAAGAAAAAACAGATGCCTTTTTTATAAAATGTAACTACATTTCACGTGGATGTTGTTACCAGCGTTTACTTGTACATGGATGAGCGGCATGTTGAAATTATAAAAGACAGGACTATTCATTGTGATTGTAAATCAATGAAAATGTGCAATAAGTATTTTTTCAGAGAAGTTAAAATTAATCTGAAGACATTATAAAGTATAAATCTAGGATACATTTGCTGAATAATAAACTTATTTGTAAAAGAGTTTTAGTGTAAAGACAAATAATTATGTATCCCACTCCACTCTACTTTGGGAACCGACATCTAGTTTCCAATGGGAAGGATATATGGTGAAATGATATTAGATAAAACCATTGGGTGTGACTATATGGCTATTATAATTATGAAATTATTTTATCAACTGAGACATTTTGTAACTATATTTAAAATATTATTAAGAAGAAAATATTGAAATAGCTCTAAATAGTACTATTATCAGTAAAAAATAGAGACATTATTTTATTGATGTATAAAACAAATTAATAGTTTGTTTTCAATGACTTCAAGATGTGCCAAAAGCTTTTGATAATAGTTTGATACTAGAGACAACCGCTTATTATGGTCCTTTGGGAAACAAAATGTTTGAACTTAATATTTTAAAATTTTGATAATAATTTAAAATTATCATTTATTAGAAACACATAGAATCATTCTCCAAATAGTGTTATTATAAGTGAAAAATATTCTTTAATTTTAAAATATATGTTCTAGTTAAACTAAGTTTACCAACCTTTCAAGACATATGTTCCCATTGCTTACTTTATTAATGAGGCTTGCATAATGTTTTATGGGTTCAAATATTATAATTTAATATTATAAATTTAAAAAATTCATTTCCCAATAAAATTTAGGCATCAACATTCACATAATTTATTTGCATCTGATTTTTGCTGCGGTGACCAACATTTCGTTTTACATGGCTAGGAAATATTACCAAATTATCTTTTCAAAATATTTAATTTGAAATCATCCTTAAATGATACCAATTGAAAATTCTCTAAATTATGTTCCTTTGTGTTAAAATAATGTAAATTTTTCAGACATACATTAGAAGTCTTTTCCAAGTTTTATTATTTTCTTTTTTGCACTTTTAAGATAGTTTTGTATTGTTTTAAGATAAACGTTGCATATGATTTATGGAATAAACACTTCATAGGTATTTAGTTTTGTATTATTTAGGTATTTAGGTTAAATTGCATAAGATTTCTCTTTGTTGACACAGATTTAGTGCCACAAAGCTATGACATACAATAACGTAATCTTGCGCTGACCCATGAAGTAGGACTATATTCATTTCCAAATACGTAAAATTTGTATTTTTAAAACAAAATTTAATTGAGTTACATTTTATTTCACTTCGGCGCCCAATGTTTAGTTTTGCATAGCTTTGACTGCTGATTAAACATGGTCATTGAGTGTGACACTTTGGTATTCAGGTATTTTTAATATATGTATATATATATATAATTGAAAACTTGAAAATTACTTATAGAGTATTATTATGGTCTCTGGATTTGAATTTGATTAAGGTCAAATATCATGTATTACAGCCAAAAATTGTGATTTTTTTATTAATTATATTTGATTTTATTTGGGTACATTCGGAAACATTCAATTTCACATGCATAAGGTGCAGGGTGAAATTATATTACATAAACCATTCAGTGTGACTATATTGATAGACAAGTTTAAGTTTATTTAATCATATACATAGGAAAAAAACAAATTTCTAATAATATGATCATTATTCTTGTTAATTATAAAAATTGAATTTCCAAGAGATATATGTATAACCATACTTTTTAAAAAATTTTGTTTTGAATAATTTCAAGAGATGTATTCGTGTTAAGCTACTTCACTCTTTACTTCAAATATAATTTCAAAAGAATAAGTAATTCAAGTTTAATACTTTTGACAAACATAAAGGTGGAAGTTTTTTATTAAAAATTCCAACTGAATAATAATACAGGAAGGACCTGAACAAAATTTTCCACGCTAAGAATTGTTCAGGTTCATAAAATTCTTCTCTGTCTCCCCTTTGTTTCCCTTAAACCCCGGTGAGATCAGTGCTTCCAGACCAGGACAGTAGATCAAGAAGGTGGCTTGTGAAGCCAAAGCAGAAGACTCGACAGACTAGGGATTGTGTCCATATGTCTAGCAGGAACAAACTTGAGCAGTTTGACATCTCTCAATCAAGGATATTGTGATTTGATCAATAGGTTTTTGAATGAAATTATAATTCTATTGAAACTCCTCGGCTACATGAATGCCTTCCGTTTCATCATAATCAAATAATATAGAACCCAAAAATTTTGTTTTATATAAATTTTCTTAATTACAGAGGTAATATATCATCTCTGTGCTGATGTCTTCGTATTATACTATTTAAAACTAAAGTATTTATTCAGAAAAGGGAGCTGCCAATATTTATAGGATTGAAGTGCACTCCGTTTGCTTGTGGTAAACAAAGTTTAGTTACTTATGGTCTAGGCTATACAATGAAATAAAATTACACAAACCATTGAGTGTGATAAACGACTATAAATTTGAAAATAAAATATGAATTATTCACTAAATTATACTAAGAATGACAAAAAATATATAATATCAATACATCCATTCATATATGTTTTTTGTAAAGTTGAGTTTTTTAATATTTATAAGATATGGGTTCAAAATATTTTGCACACTACCAATACTACATAATGTTTAATTATATTTAAATACCTTATTTAGTATCTTAACTTATTTAACATAAATAATTCATAGAAAAGGTAAGTTGAAAATGTTATAATATCCTATTGCATTCCATTTATCTCTACTCACCAACACTTGTTTTCAGCGATCTAGAACATGAGATTAGATAATAAGAGGCAAAACTGTTGAATATTCATAAATGGATAACAAAAACTTAAATATTACTATTTCGGAAAATTTTAGTCATTAAAATTTATTTAAAATATTCCATAAAAAATTTAATCTTATATATTTGTAGTTCTTAAATATGTGTTCATATTATTTTACTTATTTATTAATGTCATTGTCATGTATTGTAAGTGTTACATTATATTTACAAAACTTTAATCACTAAAACTATGAATTCACTGAAGTTTGGTAGCACATGGCTAAAACATTTGCTCAAATAATATTGGGAAATATATGAGGGGATTATGTTGCTGTAAAATATTTAAACTTTAAATTTTTAAAAAATTTAAAATTTAAGAGTAAACAATTAATAATAAATAAATACTTTATATATTCTTTTAAGAAGATTCTGATTGTTTTCTAGACATAGTTTTTTCAGATAGATATTCATATATTTATTTTACTACACATGATTCTAGTTACCAATATTTTGTTGTAGATTTCTCGGAAATATTTTAAAATAAATAGAAAGTGTACAAATAGTTTTAATAAATTTTGAAGTACAAAAATATTGGAATATTTGATCAAAATGATTCTTTGTTTTAGAATATCAGGCCATGCATTCATATAGGCATTTAAACTCAAGTATTTCAAAATTGTAACAGGCAGAATTATTTTAAGTTATTTAACTAGGGAGGTAAAATATATTGTCTTAATTGTAAAAGTTTCAAACTCTAATTTATTTTAAATTATAGTTATTTATAAATTAGTTACTGAATATTATAAACCATAGTTTGCATAATATTTAGCTGTAATTAACAACCTTACTATTTCCAATGGGTTAGATATACAACTATATCATAATGTAGTTATATTTATTTAAAAAACTGAAGACTATTATTATTTTAAATTTTGTGAATTGAACTTCCATAAAGTGAAAAATCAGTGAAATATTTCAAAATAATATTTTTGTAACTTACAAATTTACATTTTTAAGACATACACTTACAGGTCTCCTTTAAAACTTTTTTAACTTTCCTTAAATTGAAGGCATGGGTTTTTGCTTTATTATACCTTATTCTCAGATCAAATATCATGTATTGCACCTCAATATTTTTATCAATTCAAATATTTTGATTCAGATTGTCCTAGGTTTTAATTTATCTTGAAAAGAATCCCATTTGATTTTGTTGTGGCAATAAAAGTTTACTTTCAGATAGATGTGACTATAAATAAAATAATATGAGACAAAAAATTAAGTGTATATTAATATAAAAAATTCAACACTTGTTTTCCAAAAATATAAAAAGTAGTTCAAATATATTAGCATGTCCATAAAAATTGCAATATTTTTCTGAATACTATTATTGTTTATATCCAGAATTGGCCTATAAAGATATTCTAAACATTATTTATAATTATTGGATATATGTAAGATATGGGCTCAACCAGAGTCAAGAATGGTCTAACTACTCCAGAATTTGAATTTGAAAGTCCAATCTAAATATTTTGAAGGCAGGTGAGTCCGCCAAGCCCTAATATGAAATTCAAAACTTCCTTAAGGTACTGATTATCTCAATTTTAGGGGTTTAATTCGTCGCTGGTAATTGAACTTATTCAATAAAAATTATATATAACCGTACTTAGGAATACTTTGTAAGTGATGAGTACCGATCATCTTCACAAGGAACGATGATTAAGGATATATTTTTCTCACTATAGTGACTAACGGTATAAGAAGATATAAATATGAGAATATAATAGGCGAGGTAGTGATATCGAGTAGAAAGATGTAAGTTATATGTTAATTTAACTTAAATCAAAGAGTAAGCGGATGTGACAGACACGAGGATGGTCGATGGTATGAACGAGGGTAGTGATTGGATCTAGAGTGGTACAATGGAGAGGATAGAGAGACAATATAATGCAGATGTAAGTAAGTGAAATGATAAATGAAAAGTTGATGGAAAAAACTATAATTATGATAATGATGATGTCAAGAGAGAAACAACATAAGGCAAAGACACTTACCTTAGGTCCTTAAGTTCCACCAGGATCTAGGTGATTTGTGAGTGCTGGTAAGCTCCCCCTTTCTCTTATGCTTCTTCCCACACACCCAAGACACCAAGAACACACTTGATGGATCTCAAAACTCACTAACTTTCAATCAGCCTGCACAATTAGGAAGCAAGTTCAAGATAAATTTCACAATAATCCAGGCATCTATTTATAGATCAGAGGTATGGATGGAAAGAGGAGAGGAAGATGAATCAACACTAAAAATTTCAGCTCAATTGGAGTCGTAGACAAAAAGTTATGGCCGTTTGAAGTTGAGCCAATCCTAGCCCTTGATTTAATTCTCTCTCCATGCCATTGTCCTCATTTTCTGTGCCCATTAAGAAGTTAAACTGCATGATATTCTGGACTTTTCGTATTCCGTGCAGGACTCTTCTTATTTCGTGCCACGTGTACATGAAAAGGATAAAGAATACAAAATAAAAAGCATTTAAAAAACTCCTCGAGTGCCGATGTGCTGGTGCGTAAGTGCCCCATGTCACCCTTTTCTTTCTTTCTTTTTTTTTGTTATCAATGAGTGAACGTGAGCATGCCACGTCACCCTGCACCAAAAAAGCCAAAAATACTTCAAAAATTCACATTAAATAAAATAAAAGCCCAAAAATTACAAATAAATATATATTTTGACTTAGAAGAATCATATCTTTCCAAATTTAATGTCTACAAATTCCAGAAGAATAGTGTTATGTTTGAAAATTTATTTTAGAATCTATTGTTAGACGAATTACACAAAATACAGAAAAATTATAAAATCATTCTAAAATTAGTTTTAAACATTTTAAGCTTGATAACATGAAAATATGAGTGATTTAATGCAGATATACACGTAAATGTGATCATAATGAAGCGCTAAACATGCATGTTATCAGGTACTCCTATTTAAGTTGTTTCCATTTCAATTTGTGTCTAATATAGAATCTAAGCACGCAACTTGTTAGTGGTTAGTGAATTAGATTTGGTTCATCAATTTTAGAGCTACATTCATTATGGCAAAAAGTGATTTTTTTAGTAATATTCATCCGGAAAAGAACACAACATTGTCCTCTGGCCAGTGGCAATAAGACTTGTTTGACATCTACTATGATCAATTTAAGTTTTATAGCATTTCGCTCGAGGTAAACATTCTAATGGATAGCTTTTGTACCAGAAATTAGGATAAAAAATATGTATTGTGCACATTTTAAGGTAAGTATTTAATGAAAAAATATTTATATTTTCCCACACAATGGACATGATGACCAATACGTGCCGATGAGTGGTGGAGAGTGGACGAGTGATGATGATTGTTTTGTCGCTGTTGCAATAGAGATAGAAGCAGAAATTAGAAAACATGAGGTGGAAAAGGAGGTGGCATGAGTAATAGTGAAAGCCTATGATATGGGAGAAGATAACATATGAAAATGTAGAAACAAGTCAGTGGGAAAAACATGAAGATTACTGCAATGTTGGCTTTATGTTCCAAGAAGACGAGTGCTTATTTTTCTTCATCTATCTTGACCACGACATAAATCTTTCAATCATTCACACATGGACTACAACAACACACACAATAGAAATTTTGAATGAGCAGTCAACTCCACTGGTTGTTAGAGGGGATAACATCTAAGGACATAAATCACATTACAAGAAAACTAACATGATATTTGTCTTTTCAACCCACGAAAAAATTCAAAAATTTTTGGATGAATAAAAGTTAAAACGTTTTGTATACTACCTGTCCCTAGCCTATTTTGCTGCTGAACGATAGTGTAAGTGTTTACAAGTTATTATACTAGAGAGCCAACCAAATGTATTTGAATTTTTTTAAAATTGTTGTCCTTTAGAAACTCCCAAAAAATCATTAAAAAGGAAATAAGAAAGTATAATATGTAAAACTTAAAATCAATATTTTTTTAGATGTAATAAACTAAATATAATTCAAACAGTTTCACATATTTTATGATTTGTTTCTAGGAATATTATATTTTTTGGCTGTCTAGCACCATAACTTGTGAACACTCAAGTTGTTTACATTTTTCAAAATATAAATAAATTTATTTATTTTTTGAACATTTTTATATATTTAATGTATTTTATAAAACATTTGTATATATTTAATGAACATTTTTCCAATAATAAATAAGAAAATCCTATATAATTTAAAAAACTTATCCAGAAAAATTAATAATTTTTTAAACCATAATTTCCATTCTTCTTAATTGTTCCCCTGGTGATGATAATTAGGTAACCAGTATGGAGGACACATATAAATATTATTGTTTAACTCAAAACATTCAAATAACCTATTTGAACATACTTTATGGCTTGTCAAATGGTAGTCATTTCAGCGGAGCAGCTGACATTGAGAATTGAAATTATATAACCCATCAATAATATTTCCTCATTTTATTTTTCTATGCATATAAATACATTAAAGAATGATAGTTGATGGGTAATGCTTCTTCTTTAACCTCTTTTTGTTACTTTTTGTGCACTATTTCTGTGGCCAACATCATGATCATATATTATTATCCATGTTTAAACTATAATCCTTATAAAGGGCGAAGCAATTATAAGTTCCAATCCAGTAGTACAAAATTTTAAATTTTCCTAGAATGTTTTTTTTAAAATCCCAAAACCTTATGACCACAATATAATTATTTTGTTTAGAAAATCATTTACAGCTTGATGGTTCTCTTGCGAGACAGACAACTCAGAAATTCTTTTTGGATAAATCAAGAAGATATCAAGTATGAGTGTGTTTTATTAATGCAATCCCCTAAAACGTTATCTTTAATGTAATGATCTATTTAAAAGAGGAGAACATTTCTTAAAATATTGTATCATATGGAGTATATATGTTATTTAATACCAACTCTTTTGGGGAATGCAACCACTCTAAGAAGTTATATCTTGAAAAATAAATGGGGAGTTCGATATTCGATGGGTAGTGGAGATGGACATCAAATTATCCGTATTTAATAGTACTTACTGATCCTACTTATACAATAATATAGTTGATCTTGTGGTTATTAATGTGGCAACACTAAGGAGAGATAGTGGGTGCTTCCTTGAGAAATAGTTCATTAAATTGATCCATATGAACCCCTGAATTGTATTGTACTTAAACATCAATCAGGTTGATTCATGTCACGATTGTAAGTGATCCACTGACTTGAGATCCCTAGGACATCTTGTGAATGGACAACTACATTTTGACTACAACTTAGGAGCCTCTAGTTATGAGATTCAAACAAGTCATAGCTCGGATGTAGTGAGAAGCTCAGGGAGGTAATTGAGTAGTCAAGATGGGATCATCCACCCTCAGTATAGTAGGAGATTGACTCTAGGAAGATGATGCAAAAATTCTCTCGCCAGGGTAGTGATGATATTAGAGAAGGTATTCTCCAATGATCCCAGTTATGCATCAGTACGAATTGAATGATGGATTAGGGTTTGACGATCAACCATACCCTAGGTCATTCAAGAGTCTCACGCGGATGATGGATCATACATTTATGGAAACTGAGGACGGTAAAGGTTCCATGAGAGAGTATAAACACTACTCGGTATCTTCTAGAACACGAGGTATAACTTGGCACCCCATGGGCTGGAAACTTAACATATCAATTGGGTTAAATCGATCCATAGTTAATTAATCTATATGTTGATGTAGTGAATTAACAAGGTTGGCAAATAATTATTATTGGGCCACTAAAGTTATTAAGTAGAATGATACATGGATCTTGAGGATCAAACGCATAAGGTTGTAAGGGCATTGGTGAATATATTTTACTTTATGGGTTTTTGAGAAAAACTTAAGTAAAATATAACTACAGAAGGGGCACTCCTTCCACGCACCCAGCCCCACCAGATTTTAGAGCTCCCCTTTTCTCCACTCAAATCTCTTCTGCACTGAGCTAAGGAGAGTGTCTTCCCTGTGAGAGGATCTTCAAGAGTTTCAAGGAGAGTTGAAGAGGATGAAGTGGGGATTCAAGCGCCAAGTGATCGATGGATGCTTCTAGAAGCCAGACACGTGAATGGCTTCAGAACGATCTCAACGAGAGCAGGTCAAAGGTGGTCAAAGTTCCCCAAAAAGATACATTTGATGTATTGATTTTAAAGATTGATTATAAATTAATTCATATGCTTCTGCATCATGGAAACCATGTTTTCCATGGTTGAACCAAGGCACAGAACGCAACAATATTTACATGCTACAAAAAAATCTGTTCGAATAATCGTTATAGTGCATCATAACTTCATAAAACAGAAAGAGGACGTAAACCAATGATTTATTAATCCAGGGATTGAGCCTAGGGTTGGCCTAGAAACTTGGAGAATTTATAACAAATACCATTAATCCTTAAGTATTATAATGCCATCTTCATGTAAATTCAATGTACTTTCCTGATCTACTTATTTTCTTTCCGAAGATGAACAAGGAACAGGTATCACATCTTGATATCATGAAAATATCTGATAACTCTTTGGTATTCAACTATCTTGCCTAAGGACATCGTCACATAATTTTTTCTGAATTGCTTTCTATTTAGAATTCAATGACTATGAACTCATAAGTCATAGAATACACTATGCTGATTTGGTATATCCTGCTATAAAATATGATACTGCTTTGGCACACTTTTACAGCTCACAAGTAAGTCCCCCCTTTTGTGTAGTCTCATGCATGTTGTCTTAAACCAGGTTTAGTATCACCTTAAAAAGATCATGATGCACACAATGTGTATAACTTCAAAACTCACTATAATTGGATCAACCGTAGACTTAATTTCATAATATATGATTTATCAATATATCATTTTCAGAAACGATTCCCACCCCATAGGCATGTTCCATGAATATATTTAAAACTAAAAATTTGAACTCACTTCCCCCCACCCCCGCCCCTTGTCTAAAAACAATCATGGTCCCAAATCAATAAGATTGCAAATAATAATATACTATAAATATATACACCAAGGGGTCACTTTACTTTTATGCATGCATGCTTTTATAGCTGAATTGTAGTTATGGCTCCCCATTGTAATACATCTATACAAATTTATATATGAGATGGATAACAAAACAAACACCAACCATGCGAGGGAAATAAACAGATATGAGAAATTTCCTAGACTAAGAACTTATCAAGACTTGATATGTGATATTTTGCTTTTTCATTCGGCCCATTTGGGTGGATAGAGAAAGGATTGTAAAGTGGTCTCACATACATATTGATATATATGCTTTATCATTACATACAAATATTGGGCCCCTCTCACTTGGCCTTCATAAACATAAGAGCTCCATTTTCAAGTACTTTAGTCTATGTGAATTTTTCATCTCACATGGTTTCCATTTAAAATGAAATAATTTAGCATGGAACTGTAAATTCATGCATTTTTCTTATCCATAAAACTGGTCCACACTAAGAGTTGGAAAAATGAGAACCACATCACTAATAATAGTTCAAGGAAAACAAAACCTAGTAAATATATGTTCATTAAAATAAAATACCATGTTGCTACCATTTAGCCTACTAGAAATACCCATTTTGTTAGCCTCCACCATCCATCAACATATATCAAGTCCACGAAAATGAGAACAAGGTCCTATATTTTTTTGACTTCAATTATGTTTCTTCCTAGAAAATGATTCTTTTTTAATGTGTTAAAAGATATTTCAGAAAAGGCATTTATGATAAACATTAGTAGGATCTTTAAACAAAGTAGGCCAAGAAAACCAATTTTCAATGCTTCGTCAGCTGTTACCTTTCAAGACTACTGACCTTCTCCTGACTGTTGATGAAAAAAACTTTAAGACCATTTGTCGATTTTCATATGGTAGATATCTCTATACATAATGTTCCAACGGTTGATAAACTAGGTATGGTTTTTCCAAAAGTAGAAGGGAATGTCTTTTAAGAATATCTTCTCATCAGAATACTACCATTGAGGTATCTGATGGGTCGCAAAGTAAATCCCAATACATGCATACTAGTACAGTTTCTTCTGCCAAATGGGTAGTATCTATCAATCATGAAACAAGTTTCGGAGAGGCCAAATCCTTTTCACATACTAAACAACATGGTGGCATAAGTGTTTCTAAAGCAAATAACAAATTTTTTGTTAGTGTAATAATCACCTCATTATTATTGTTTGATTCTTCTTTGTTTTACGTAAACTTTGAACGCTGCATGATCAGAAATTACATTTAAATTAGAACCAGGAATGTAAGACCGAGATTTATATAATGTTGAACACAATCTAGTAATTTCCTCTTTGATGTTTGTAATTAATGATATCGTCTTTTAAAGGTTGGTTAAAATATGGTATGCCTATTGGCTTCCTAAACCTGATTTCCCCAAGACAGGTCCTACTACAAAATATAGTGCATGAAACTTAAGTTAAATGGGCACGCTCAGATATACAGATTGCAGATTAGGAGCGTGCATGAGCATTATGTTGATGTATTGAAAGTAGTGTTTGGATTTCAATTAATCATCATATCTCCAGCTATGGAGAAAAAAATTGTGGAAACTCTTGAATGAATTTAATGTAGAAGACGATGTGACTGAAAGCCCTCTAAGTTGTTTTAGATTGGAGGAAGATTTAGGGTCTTAATTACCTCTATCTTTGGCTTTTCCAGTTCAGCCCAACCCTCATGAACCGATGTTTTAGACCTATCCCATCAACATTCAAATGTTACAGGAGCAGTGCATTACTCAATGAGCATTATTGTAAAAGTGTAGGTTCCTACTAAACATGTAAGATGTTTTCTTCTTTGGCAGTAGATCAAAATATCAATCTGGTTATATCATGAGTAAATCTGGATTATTTTTTTATCAAGGGCCCTTTTCCACCATGTGATCTATAAAGGTTAAATGTACTTATCACTTTTTATATATAGTTAGTCTTCCACACATACTCTTGATTGATAAGCTTATTTATTTTGTTCTGTGATTCTCAACATTTGCAATGGTATCTTCATACGTTATATAAGGATGTATAAACCAATCAGCAAGCAGTAGTTCTAAAAATGCTGTAGATTTAATCTATTTAGAGTACTGTTAAAGATATCATATTTAATATAAATAACTGACGGAACATGAAGGTAACAAAGATGAAGGGAATGTATCACGGAAAGATGGGACAAAAGTCATATGGGCCTATAGTACAGGCATCTTTATGTCATATAACATTAAAAGCTAGGGGGATTAGCAAAGGGTTTATCCCATGAAATAAATGTGAGATATTGGGACATGGGAAAATTGTGCATAATGAGTACTAGTAATAATAGAGTTTAACTTTTTAATATCAAGGTTATAAAAGCTTTCACTGAAAGCTTCAGGTGTCTACAGAAAGCGTACCTGATTTAAAATAGCACAAATATTTTGCATTTGTAAATATTTTGAAATAAAATTATTTCTGTTATCTGTTACTGTCTCTGATATCAAGAGAGACATTTTAAATAACACTACTTTATTTAAGTTGTTTAAATGAATTGTTGACCCCTGTCAAATTAAATAATTATCAATATATGATTTGTAAAAATTATTGATTTTTCCCTTCCCCAATAGGACCCTGATTGATGTAGAGGTATCTATGTGGTCTATTGCAGGCCAAATCTTATGCATTGACATTAAGTCAAATATATAAAAATTTAGTTAATGTAAATAGCTTATAAACTACAGTTGTTTAAGGTGAAACATTATATTCAGTGTTCTATGAATATTATTAACGTCGGGATTAAATTTTAAAGATAAGGGCATCAATGTTAAGTAGCTGCTAATATAAGTTTAAATTTCAACCAACTCAATTATTGTCAAATGATATTGATACTATTCTATATTCATGTTTTTTAACTTTGATGCAGTAACTACAAATAGCTAATGACATCAGAAAAAATACTTTGTTGAAGAACCTGTAGTTCAATGAACACAACAGCATAAGGTCTGTTTGTGCGATCTCATTTATTTTCTGATGTAAGATTAGAATTACCGCAATGTCCTATTGGTAAAAAATATTCAAATACTTAATTATAGATCGAATTAAACGTTTTCTTAGTAACATAAAACAGTAACTATTTGTAAAGTAATAGGGATATCCGCTAAGAAAGTCATTTAATATTTTGAAAATTTAGATTGATAGAACTGTAAGATAATTTACATTGGTAGAACAGTAAGGTGATCGCACTGAAGTTAAAATTTGTTTGATTTCCCATTCAGTTTAGATTGTAAGTGGACTCCAACTGAATGGGTAGTCATATGACATTTCGTTAGGTCATTTCAAGAAGCCTTTTTGAACTGACGATCAGCCAATTCCAACACGGTAAGGTTTAAGCTTTCAATTGTAATAAGTCTCAAGCAACCTTACATCTCAGTGATATCGCACGTGATTATGGGTATTGTGACAGTAACTAATTAGTGACTGACTTCGGAGTAATGGTCAATAATATAAATAAAAAGTACGATGACCTAGGTGAAATGGGGTTGATGATGGCAGACCTAAGTACAAACCCTAAACGTACGGCATATGATGTGTTATCGTTTGTCTCTCACGACACATGACGCTTTTCGCCAGATAAAGTGAGTAGATACCAATGAACCAACAATTAAACTACATAATACATTTATATTAGCTTTAACATGTACAAAGAATGAGTCGAAACACAATAACAAATTATAAGTACGGAAGAGACCTGGTTTGACAAAAAATAATTTTGCATAGATGGAGTGCGTGTATTTTTTTCTTAAGATATAGGCAAAGGTTCACTATTTGAACTGATATTGAAGTATCAGCTCATCTTTCTCTAGGGTAGATTGTACAACAGTTTAATGGGATATACTGTTGTTCATAGATAAGCATTGCACTTCAATTAGTTATTTTATTCCGCAGGAAATATCAAACGACGGGTTCTAAGTGAACAGAAAAGATTGCTATAGTTCCTGAGAGTTAACTGATACAACCAAAACCCATGAAGAAAACAAAAGCAGAATAATTTTGAGAACTCTAAAAAAACATTTATGTTTACCAAATCTACGTAAAAAATACGAACAGCGGTTGCTGAAAGGAAGAGTTTGAGAAAGGTACATGTCGCCGTTGTCTGGATAGCTTTTTTCTTCTGGTCGCTGACGGCATTGACAGGGTAATAAGTTCTGTAAACAGTGCAATTAGTACAATTATTCATGCTTCGTCATGCTAATGTGTATCCAGATGTGTGTCAGTTACCTAGAGCATCGCTCTGGTCTGGTCACGCTTGTCAATCTCGTTTAAAGGAATGGTGTTCGAGGAAACCACTGCAGAAAATTTATTAAAGCTTAGTAAGGTTTTTAATTATCGTACCATACACAAGATAAATATTTACTGACAAAATTGGCATCTCCACCGGAATTATAGAGATACTGAAGCAACATGGTGTTTGTTCGTCTTTTAAACCCATGGTTGGAAACACAGACAGAATACATGGTTTTTTTGCATTATTTTGTGTAATTCAAAGCTTCATTTTGAAAGATTTTTGTCTTAAATAAATTACGTTTTTTTGAAAGAAGCTTAACTAGCAGTTGAAGCGAGAAGCAAGGAGATACCCATTTCATTAGAACGGAAAACTGCAAAGCGTACCCTTCTCTCAGCTGAAATCTGGCGATGAGGCCAGCGGTTGATATTGAATCTACGGCAAACGTTTTTGAGCGCCGTAGTAGAAATTTTTAGTTTCTTAGCCGCGACAACGGAAGGCAAGTGAAAGTAACGGGCAACGTCCTCGAATCTGAGCTGGGAAATAATCTGTCTCTGTTTACAAAACAATCAATATTTGGCTCAGGATTTTTTCCGTATGTTGCCCAACAACAAAATGATTATTCCTAACAACTCTCGAAAACTTACAGCAGAAAGTAAATGTTTATGTTCTTATTGTAATAAAAAGTAAAACGTTTCCGGTATGCTAATGGCAGTTTTTAGAAGAGTTATAATTAAAATGTACATATAATTATTTCTAGAGTGCAAAGAGAGTTATTTTGACTGTCTAATGATTCCCTACAACTATCGATACTATGCATGGTGATACACCTTTAATCAATTTTTTCCTAGTGTACCCGGTAAAAATACATTGCTTTTATCTTATACTCCGTCAATAGACAGTTGTGCATTGAAGCCTGTGTTACAAACTTTGTTATCCTAATAACGGATTACAAACTTTGCCAGGATATACACGGCATATGCCCTGATTGTTACCAAAATTTCTGACGCTCTAAATATTGAGCAACACAAATCAGCGAACGCTAAGAAGTAACAACGAGGTTTAAAGACTGAGAAATTAAATCTCTAATATCCCACCATTTATTATACTGGGACAAGAACCCGCAAAGATGATGTCATATCCCACCATTCAAATATAGCCCTTTACATGTATATTCTTTGGGTTTGGTTGGAGTGACAATATTAAAAGAGATGAAACTTAACTGTTAGTAATAGTTTCTTCTACCATGTTGGCACTAAAACGATTAAATAGGCGCCTATGATATCGGGTAATTTAAATCGAAGAGAACGAACCTGTGCTGCTTTGGACACCTTTTTCTCAGGAGAAATATTTATTGGAGTCTGTGGAGAACTACCTGCGCAAGATTTAGACACTCATATAGCATAAGTTGCATATAGATATCTACGAAAAAAGACGATAATGGAGTTCAACCTAATTAACAGAAATATTGAATGAAATGCCATCACCTTCCGGAACATTTGGTGGCAACATCGGAACCTGTTGTATTTCAACTTTTTCTTCTTCCGCCCAGTCGTTTGGGAAGTCCATTTTCATGCTAAGGACGTCATAAAACCCTTGAAGATCGTCATTTGCCAGGACCGTAAGCTGCTGCTCATTACGAAGATCTCTGTAGTCTATAAGAAGCTGCTTTAGTGCTGGAGGATCCATCCATCTTAAACTGCAGTCATGGACAAAGTAAAAATCCTAAAAAGTTCAATTAATAACCATTGTACAGAAAATCTACAGTAGATGTGATAAAAACAAATTGTTAATGGTCAATTTGGAGATATACTATCGAGGACCTGGACTTAAATGAGTGTGAAATATGGGTCCAATAAGGTTCAAGTATCCATACTAAACCCACAAACAAATAGGAGAAAAACAACCTTCCCTATTAAATGAAAAAAACTTACCATTGTGCTCTCAAACAAAATGAAAGAAAGGAAAATGAGGGAAGTGTGATGAGATATAGAAACTGATGTCAGGAATCACACGTTGAACCTTGTCCGAAGGAAGTTTTGTGCTGCTAAATGCTTGTCTTATAAACCCTCATCTCTGCATTTCAAGAGCTATTCGTTTAATTCGACAAGGCATCTCAATGGCGAGGTGAGCATCTACTTTTATAGGATTATGTTGAAACGTTGAGAGACTCAATTCTCTATAGTCTTTTGAAGGACCTATAGAAGGGTCTGAAAAAGTCTAGAAAACTCATATGTATTTCGATGCTTTTAGAATAATATAGATTATACTATAATAGTCTAGTGGAGTCGAGAATAATAAAGAGTGACCAAGTAAACCGTTGTACGAATCGACAGTAGACACTGGAAAAATACTAAGAAAAATAAGATAAATAAGAAGGCATTTTGAAATTTAAACATCCTTATTAACAAAATCCTAAAACAAACAAATGGCTTAAAATTTCACAACTAATATTGAATGAGAAATGTACACTCGTGACGATATCTGACCATACGTATTGGTATTTCAACATCGACCTTTCTAAGAGAAAAAATTACAAAATGGATCGACATTTCCTCCGAATCTGGCTTTACCCCCAAAATGAAGTATTTAACATATATAATCGCTCGATTCGCTGGTAGAATCACTGAAAGAAGTCAAACTATGGGCAGGTGAAAATATTTAAGTGAATACTAACTCTGCGAAAAAAATTTTCTCTTGCGTCCGATCCGATACTGGCTGGACCGCTAATACTGCATGGTCAACGCCCCGGTCTAAGTCTCCATGAAGGGAAAGTTGAGTCCAGAACCCGTCTGTGCAGAAAGCAAAACCGTAAGGGCGAATTCATTAGGCGCTCCAGTGTGCTGAGTACTATATTACTGATTTTGTTAGTAGAGCAATGAGTTACTCAAAAAATAAAGTAAAATAACGGCACGCACAATTCGCACTTTACAGAGAGCCCTATTTTTCAAAGGGAATACAATTACAAACATGTTAATTCATAAATTCACGTAAAACTGAGACAAAGTGGGGTCTGAAAACGGGAATACAAGAGGGTAATCAGACTTCTAAGACCTTCTATTTTTCTACTGGTTAGAATTTGAATATCTAGAGGAATATTGAGCTCAAATACTAAAGCGGACTTAAACGCTGTGGTAGGAAAGATTTTAGGCACGAACGTAATTATCCTGAGGATTACTTCTCAAAAGTTCGGAGAATAAAACATGAAGGTGGCATTATCCCTTTCAATCCATGATCATACCCGTGCGCGCCTGCGAGAAAATTCTTGACAGATATATGTATTTTCCATTTGGAATATCAAACTATAGTAGGTTCTTACAAAAACGAACAAGGAGTTAAACGGGAGCTTAGACGAAGACGAATTCACCGCAAAAAATATATTCATGTACATTGAAAGGCCAATGTCGACGCTACAATGTAAACACCAGACAATGCCCTTCTACAGTCATGCGAAGCGCAGCGCGAAGAACTCAAGCTCCAGCAATGAACAACCTAATGACCGAAAATTAAAAGCATCTTACATTTTAAAAACCTAATGACCGCAAAAATGCTAATGTAACGAGAGGCAGGGCTGTTCTTAACGTGGAATCTGGACGTCGTATTTACCATTCAAATGAACCATTGCTCTGAGAACTTGACAACCGTCGCAACTGCAAGAACCGATAGAACTCCACATTACGCGAGCGGTTGAAGAAGAGCGATTACCATCCCACGCCGTAAAATCATTAACTTGGATCGTCCTAACAAGCGCCCCAAGTGAAGGAAACTTCCCCGGCTCTCCTTCTCCAACCTTCTCTTTCGAAGAAGAACCGCACTCTCTTTTCCCGAAAGCGGGCAAGAGACGAGAAAGCGTAAGGTGATGATCACCAGCAGGAGGGGGATTGACTGGTTGAGGTTGCACTTGGTTACGCGTATGTTCTAAGATCAATCGACGGTCTCTTGCCTGACGAACCTGGTTTTCATACATGAACCTTTGTAAAGGGATCCGAGAGCTGCTAATCGGTCTACGATGATCTAACAATGGGGGGAAGCTTCCAAGATTCTGGGCAGTCCACGAAGAGGGAAGTACATGATTTCTGAACCCCGGCTGTTGCAAAACAGACCATGGGACAAAGGGAAACCTACGAGGCATCTCCCCGGGATGGCGGCGCATAGTTTTCCTTGCCTACTACTAGTCTCCTGCTAGAAACAGCTGAGGCTGACTGCGAGGTAAAGAGAGAAGAATATAAATACTTAGGGAGACAAGAGGGAGAAAACCAGTGAGCCAGGTAGAGAGAGGTTGAGAGAAAGGGTTCTTCAATAATGAGGTGCTTGACAGGCCCACATACTCGTACCGACGCGACTGGCGTCGCTGAAAAAAAAAAAAGTAATTATCCTCTCATTTCCCAAATGACTATATCTGTTTGCGCAAGACACGCCCTCCCATGTCGCCTTTTATTGGGATCCGGGTTTTTGAATTTTTATTGTATTGTCTCGCGACCAAAATTTCCGACAAAAGCTGAAAAGTTTGTGGCAGATTTTGGTGACTCTTAAAACAATAAAAAAACGAAATACCTGACTGCGCGGTGACCTATTTAACAAATACAGGCCGATGTCCTTGATGTTGGATTTAATGAACTCTTGTCCGAGACCTGGGGTTAGCATGAGTTGTAAATATGCTATTGAACGGCAGAGCAAAGTAGATGAGAGGGGAGAATGGCTTACCTGCCTTGCGAAAGGCACTACGGAAATGAGTGAAGGCAAATAACATTGCTCCTTTAAGTCGGCTGGGTCAGAACATAATATGTTAAACTAATTACTCCCAAATCTAACTGATGATTTATAATGGGACAGTCAATCCCGATATCGTTGGTGCAATCATGTTTAATATGGTGGTTAGTGTGATCATTATTCTTTTATATTTCAATACAACTATCGGTGATATGACGATATAGTTTTACTGAATTTTACTGAGTTAGGGCCACGGTAGTAAATACCTCCGACATGACACAAATATAATGCAATGCATACTGAATAACATCGGAAGTACTGTGAGTAGGATCATGCAAATTTTGAGAAACAATATATTCATGAAATACTTAATTATTATCGCCTTTATTGGAGGACCCAGTGCAACTGATCATTCCTTCGAATTATTGTGTCCAACTTTCTTGGCTTAATTATTTAATAAGTGACAACCTTCCACTGAATTTTGATATAGTCTCACTGCCACATACTACACACCACATTCCGTAACAAAAACTAAATTGGAACGTGGGTTGACTGAGGAAGACGCCTCTGCGTTATCTATATACTTAGACGTGGTCGTTCTGTTCTGATTGTTCGAATTGGTGCGAATTGCGCGTTCTGTTCGGATTTCCAAAAAGAACAATGTTGAAAACGAACAGAACTTCGCACAGACGGCTGTGCGGTTCTCTTTGTGCGAATTGCGCGAATTTTTTTTAAGGTTTTTTAGAAAAAAGCCTCCCTCCTTCTCGTTCTCGTTACTCTCAGTCTCCCTCCCTCGTTCTCGTTCTCACTGACTCTGAGTGACCTTGACCCAAAGTCCCAGCCTCTCGTTCTCGTTGAATCGCTCTCTCCATCTCTGCTCTTCAAGAACTGAACTGTACGCCTCCTGATGGGATCTTCTTCCTTTGCCATGTTTTCGGCAGCATTCCTCCCATTTATTTTCATGCTCGTCGCGGGGTTGAACTTCGCCGTGTGGCTCATCCTCGGAGGGAGAAGAAGAAAGTTGGACATTCAGGAGCATGGGCCGCGGGGCTATCCTCTTGTGGGGGGCTTAGTTTCCTTCAACAAGAACAAGCGCCGGCTTCTGGACTGGTACACGGAGCTGCTGGCCGAGTCCCCCATCGAGACCATCGTCGTGGCCCAGCTCGATGCGCGGCGCACAGTGGTGACGGGGAACCTGGAGAACGTGGAGCACATCTTGAAGAGCAGGTTCGAGAATTACCCAAAGGGCAGGCCGTTCTCGGAGTTGCTCAGCGACCTGCTGGGGACCGGCATCTTCAACGTCGACGGCGAGCTGTGGCGCGCGCAGCCCAAGCTGGTGAGCCACGAGTTCAGTGCGAGGATGGGCAAGGCCGCGGCGGAGACGGCGCTGGCGGCCGCGGTGGCGGGCGTCTAGTCCCCGCGCTGGCGGCGGTCGCGGACGGCAGCGCCGGTGTAGACCTTCAGGAGCTCCTTCGGCGGCTTGCCTTCGACACCATTTGCATGGTCTCCATGGGATAGACCCCAGCTGCTTGGGCTCGGAGGGAGGCGATGCGTCGTGCTGGGTTAACGTTCAACATAAGTTATTAATTGAACTGGCTATGTTATCTTTGGTATAGATATGTATATCTCTTGAATATCATCTATAGCTTTAACCACTGTTGGTCTGCAGCTCCATCAACGATGCCGTAGGTAAGCTGATCAAACACAGGAAGACGAAAGAGAACATGAAGCAAACCCAACTGACGGACTTTCTCTCGAGACATGGTGGTGAGCTTCATCATGGCGGGGCAGGACACCACGTCGTCTGCGCTGACGTGGTTCTTCTGGGTGCTGTCCCAGCACCCGGAGGCGGAGGCGGGGGCGGCGGACGAGGCCGTGACGACCAAGGGAGAGTTGAGTCACGGAGCGCTGAAGGAGATGACGTGGCTGGAGGCTTGTCTGTGCGAGAGCATGAGGCTTTATCTGCCGGTGGCGTGGGACTCAAAACACGCCGCCGAGGACGACGTCCTGCCGGCTTTGTTCGATGGATCTGGTTCTCCTCCTTTGTTCGGTTGTTCGAATTTGTTCGCTTGTGCGAATTTTGTTTGGTTGTGCGAATTTGTTTGGTTGTGCAAATTTTGTTCGGTTGTGCGAATTGTTCGAACATTTGTTCGAATTTTCACACATAAAAAGAACAGCACACCGAACACACCCCTGTGCGGTTCGTTTGTGCGAATTTTCTGTTCGTTTTAAACGAACAGAACAGAACAACCATGTCTATATATATATACTTGATCCCTAATTTTTATCATTTTTCCGTTAATTTTGCTCTATGTAAGTTTTAGATGTAAAGTTGGTTATATCTTCTTGTAAAATGAAAGCTCAATTGGTGTTTTGAATTTTGTAAATGGTTCTTCCTTTTGTTTCTTTTTAACTAGCAACTAACCATCAATCTGTCACTCTTCACTTGAATGCAGTTCACTGAGTACCTGATTCGCAATTTCAGAAATCAAACTATTTTTTCTCGATTAGCTTGGACTTATGATCTAGCAAAACCTACAGATTTCAGAATGAAAAAAAATTGTAAACTTATTTTAATGTACTCTTGTGCTATCAGTATATTTTCATCTAGTATAAATAAGGTTTGACATCTTTTCGACCACAAGAGGATAACAAGGGTAGTAATAAGTTTGGGGACAGTAATTTCGGGGAATTAGTAACTGTAGTGAATTCTGTTGATATGATCCGAACTAAGAAAAAATATAGAAAATAAGACTATGGGTGATTATACATGTCATTTCGTGCCAGCTTCGTTAAATATTAATGAATGTCCTGAGCTAAAAGAGATCGGCAATTTTATTTAATGAGTACACAGGTCTCCTTTCTATGATGCAAGTAAGCACTTCGGGGACATAAATATCTCAGTCGTTAAGTGGACCTAGTCCTCTAATGAATTTTTCTACCTATTGGTATTTCTTTATTATTTTGACATTCGTTATCCTTCATCATCTATGCTCAAACTCAAATGTGTTTGGCATCTATTGGAATGTTAACCCTTCACTTGTCGTTATATTCTTTAAGATATGGTACCGTTTTTAGTACTTTTATGCATTCTAGGTGTCTATTATCCTTTGAAGTATAAAATACCAATGTTATTCTTGTTTAATATGATTTATTTCACTTCTATAATGAACTTCCAATTTTTCTATATTCAATGGAGTTTAAACAAAATTTTCTGACATCAACTTCATTAATAAAATACTTTTACATGTTTGAGAATATCTATTTAGGTATATTCAAACATTTAAAGGCATTCAAAACATTATTATGGATTTTCTAGTAATTGTATGGAGTTTTCTGAAGTTAAGTTCAGAAAGAAAATAACTTCATACTTAAAAAATAAAATTTTAATTCAATCAATTTTTTTGATTAATTAATGTACTTTTTCCACATCTAGAAGTTCATGCTAGGTGGGAAATTTTCCATATGATTCAAAGGAGAGAGAAAATTAATTGGCTCCGATCGCTCCAAATTGAAACAATGATATGTAATGATCTAAAAGGAGTTTCAATCTGAAGTTTTGTGTGTAGTTGCACATTACTCTGGGCTATCAATCCACCACGTAGGATCTATCAATCGAACCCCTCATCATTGAAAAAAACACACCATTGGATTTAGTTCCTAATTACGATTAATGTAGTGTTTTGCTCATTTAAAATACTGTTTGGGTCTGTTCTAGTACCCCAAGAGAGAAGGAATATAGAAGCAAGATTCAGATCAAGACGTGTAAAGAAAAAGCACCTCTCGGCCCATTAGGCCCATGGCAACGAGGTTTGTGTGATATTTGTGTTTTTTTTTCTGAACTACGTCTTCATCCTTTTTAAAAGGTTATCAGTGTCGGTAGCCAAGATTTCTGCTCTCACGCACACCACCTTCAACTCCACCATTCGTCAATGCAAATCCGCCTCCATCTCCATTGCACTAGCGATGGTAAACTCATCATTACTCACCCCCACTTCACCGCTCGTTAGCATGTATCAACCATCATCTCCATTGGAATAAGCATTGCATCTCTTTTATCAACTCCACTCCATTCACGTCCATCTATGTCTACCATCACCTGAAACTCCAAAAGTGTTGGCTAAGGTATTTGAAACTTCTCAAAATTATTCTATAAATATGAATAAATTAAGTTACTTTGGATCCAAACATACCTTCTTAAAAGTAATTTAAAACAGTTGTCTGTTTTAAATTACTTTTCTTTAGTTTGCTTTTGTTAAATTGTATTTGTTCCCTTTAATCAATATACAAAGTCAAAAAATAAATCATTGGTAAAAGTTCACCTATTCAATACTTGCTCTCTATGGATTTGACCTGTACTCACACTATGCTTGTAATGAAATAATTTTTTTTTGTATAAACTAGAAGCCTTAAACGACATATTTAACCTAGTTTTTGGTTCATCAATCACGAACACTATATCGATAATTTCTCATAAATTTTACTTGAGTATTTTGATTCTGTAGGTCTGTCTATAATTGGATCTATGGCTAATTAGAGTATATGGAAAAACAATTATGCATTAAATTGTGCAAAATTGACTCATAGTTGATCAAATAGACCCAAGATGATATTTTGTGGAAATGATTTTATACTCAGGCGGCTCATTGTAAGAGTATCTTTAAGCTGTGAATGTAGGTAACATTTAGACTTGTCCAACTAATTCTTATGTTTATGGATATCATACTGAGGTTCTTACAGCGTTGTTCAAGATCTGCTAACTATCCTGTCACATCTCAGATAGTGAGGTCGGTCGAAAGTGGAAAAGAAAGGCTTTTAATTTTAATAGCTACAAAAAATCTTAAGCCAACCAAATCAGTGAGCTATGTTTGCATGTATATTAATTAGACAAGGATCAACTTAATGTAATCAATAGGTTAAATTTCCAGTCACTAGGTGACATGTTACATTTCATGTTGTAAATCATACGGAGTAGTGATAGAACTTTCTCACATAACAATTTCCATCATCCGTTATCAAATATCTATATTGCTTGATCCCTACAAGATTCCTTAACTATGTTGAGTATAACAACAGTAATTGGCCAATAATGAAACTGATTAGATAATATCTTCTCTAATATCTTTCATATTGTGACCAAGGATTTAAGGTATCTTTTTCATATAGTAAATATTTTCTTGTGTTGAGGGGGATAATCCCACGTGGACTCTTTACCGGTATGTCCTAACTAAGTCTATCTTGAATTTAATTATTAGGGAGTCCTAAGTTATTGTCAAGACCTAGGGTTACATTGACGATGTGTCTTTCTTATCTAAATGGAAAAAGACTATTGCCATTACATGGATGGGAATCAATATAATTGAGGTTAAGGTACATCACCATTCATGTACTCATACAGACATTGATTGGAAATATTTCCCTAAAGAGGACCTAACGTCTCTCCTTAGTGTCTATAGACTAATGAAAAGATGATCACCTATTGTGAGAACATAATTTTTTATCAGATATTACAATTCTTTAGTTGAGCATTAGTCATACATACAATGGATGAGTGATCAATGCATTATACTATTGTCATCATTCACTTAGTCATCGCATATATTCTAATATGTCGTTATAAACATCCCTTGATAATCAGATAATATAATTTTTCACTCTAGTTAATTTCAATATGACATATATGTTTGGTTTGTGCACTCTTTGCCCCGTTATTTCAAAAAATGCCTAGGTGGCCTAAACCTTTACGATCTATTTACATATCATAAGGACCAAGCATTTTGTGGTGCAGATACAACATACTAGTCCTACTTCCTACCTAATCTTCTGTAGATTACATAAGCATTTCCTTGTGAATTATTGAAAAATATGTTCTAAAACACTAGTGCTCTTTAAAACAAGTACATAAAAAACAACCAGCTTATGAATCTCAGCAAAACTTAAAATAAAGTTTAGTTTCCCTAACCAGTTTTTCTATTTCTTTTTGAGTATGGCTATGATATTCTTGTGCTGAAAATATTTAATGGGATTTTCCCAAAATTTTCATATCATGAAGAGTAATTTATTATTTTATGTTTCCTATATAGGTTTGTTGAATCTAATACATCTAAAAATTTGCTCATTATATGGAAAGTAACCATGATTTTAGATGTTTCTTCATAAGACTATCATGGGTTCACATGTTCTCTGTATCCGGATGTTGCATCAATAATCACTTTATAATTATCTAAAAAGATAGCAACACATGTTTCATAGTTTAGCAAATAAATAATTGTCACATGATGTGCAAACTCTGTGCGTGTGTCACATTGTAACCTATGACAACGGGCTAGTAAACGAAAGAACATACACACCTAATATTACATAACACTTATCTGTAGTATCTTTATTTTTGACGATGACTTCTGGCAGATTATATGTGTCCTAATGATGGACTACAGGTTAACCAATATGTCCAGTATTTAGGCTTATATGTTGTTCTCAACTCACATACCCATTAAGTTATATGCCATGTAGAATCAGCATAACTTTCAATTTATGTGATGCGTGATGTGTTATAATAGGTAGGGCATTGTGAGGATTGTACCCATTAGATCTCAGGTTGATTGCCTTTATTAAATGGTCTCATGAAAATGCATACCAAGTTTTAAATATGTTCATCCAATTCTTATATTTAAGTACTGCTTTTTTACCATTTCTTTGCTCCCTTTTCGAAGGTTTTAATGTATATTACCGTTTGAAACACATAAAGATGTCATTTAAAATATGTTATCCTCAAAAATAGTTGCCTTAATGCATAAAGGCCCAGTCATTGACATCCCACAATGGTAGTATACGAAAAATTCACAAATCCTTTGTTCCTTGCATTAAGACATAGATCCCTAATAACCATCAATTATTCTGCGTATTTCGTTTCTAACAAAAAAAACATTAAAAAAGACATAATTTGTACCCGTTTATGTGAATTGAAAAAACTAGCACAGCTGCATAATTTTCCCTATGTCTGCTGCTAAAGTTCTGTATCAACTTGGGTTAGGTCCCAACATTATTTTGTGGTGCTATTCTACACACCATCAGCACTTACACAAGGGAAAACAAGCACCCTCAAAGGACTTGTGGATTGAACCCTTTTTTTCATGACTGGAAAATATATATAGATCCCAACTATATATATACAGATTATGTATATATGAATATATATATGTGTGTGTGTGTACGGAATAGAGAGCGTTTTATTAATCCCTAAAGGATTGAATTACATTTTTCAAATGAAAATTAATTTTTTATCATGATTGGTATTTCAAATAGTTTTCCTACTTAATATTCTAAAATAATATATTATTTTCTGTCAGAATATATTTTTCTAATATTTATATCTGTGTGTGGATGTATGTATACATATGTATATATTTGTTTTCTAATATTACTTAATATTCTAATATAAATGTATTTATAGATATGTATATATATATATATATATCTGTGTGTGAAAGATAGAGTTCTATTAATCTCTAAATAATTGAATTAAGCTTTTTAAATGAAAATTTGCTTTTTATAACGATTGGTATTTCAAATAACGTTTTTACATAACATTCTGAAATAATTTATTATTTTTTGTCAGAATATATTTTTCCAATATTTTTAGAATTATGTCTATTGTAATATTAAAATTTAACATCATTCTGTGTTTGTTAAATATTTGTAGGACTAACCTTTGATACTAAACTTCTGAGTTGAACTAATTATACTCATGGAAGTCATACATCTGAAAAAACTACAATCATATATAAAAAGGTACTATTTAATAGTAGTGTTGGATCACTCCAAAAACCAATAAAACTATAAAATATATAAAAAAGTTTAATCATCATTTTTCATTTTAACTTTATATTATAAAAGAATTACCTATTAGTCAATGATCCTAACCATGAAAATTTAGACATCATCATGATAATAACATGTAAATCGACCCTTTGGTATTTTGGAAAATGCTGATAAATGAGAAAAATAGAATCTAGCCTATTTACATCAGATGCTGTGAAAATAATGTCTCTACTTCCTGAATACACATGTGATCCTCACTCAATAGATCACTACTTGGTGCTAGATGTCCCGACTATATATGTTCTGGTGAGGTAAACGATGTCTATATATTGTTCTCATCATGGCAATTAAAAAACATTTAGTAGGTCCTAATAGACTCCAGTGAGTGTGCGGTTAAATATGACTTGTGTATGTAAAGAGAAAATGGAAAGATGGATGCTCAAAAGAAGAAAAATGAAAGATCAGATGGCTGATGATATGTTAAGAAAAATAATTCTCCTATAGTGATAACACGTAAATTATTTTCCAATATTTATTTAGTTCACATAATCTAATCCATTTAAATAATGGTATTTGTGCAGTTGACCTACAAATGATTAATTATATGTTTAGACTAAAATTTGGACTTAATTGGATTTAAATTTGATGTTTTAATTGTATTTTAATTTATTTTTCAAACATCTTTTTCTTAAATAAATTGATTTTCTAATTCTCAGTGTAATTCTTATAAATGTGTAGCATTATATTCATGGGGATATTAACTTTTAATATTATAATATAAATTATTATATTTTTATCACTATTGATTTATTTTAAAAGGATTTATTTATGTATTTTTATCATGTTACAAATGACAATTAATAGAAGCCATTTTTTTCTTTTTTCTTTATGCACGGATATGTGTCATCCATGTTGTTGATTTTTCATAAGAGGAAGTAATTGGACCACTAATTCAATAGATTACTATTAATATTCTGACTGCCAATGAAAACTCTCAAAGCACTAATGGCAATGGCAAGAAGAACAAAAAATCAATTCCCAAGATTTCTCCCACTTCAATGCCTAATAACTGACAGTGGAAAAGGTCGATGGGGCTGGAATTTTGAGGGTTGCTTCATCTGCACCTCCACTATCCATGATTTTCCTCTGATCTAGTAGTATGTGCATGGATTATTTTTAAAATCATTATTTACTGGACTCTGATTCTTACACTTGTGGGCTGATTGAAACCTATAGAGTTTCCACGATCCACCAAACCAACTATTGGCATCTTTCATATGTGAGGCAACACAAAATAAAGAGGAGGTTCTTGCACTCACAAATTTCTGTGGTTCTAGCAGAATGTAAGGATCTATGATAAGTATCACTGTGTGACATTGGTTCATCTCTGCACCCTCCTTAGGTCGTAACTACCACTGTCTTATATCTTCATACCCTCCAATGATGTCTGATCAGTTAACATCATTGTACCATCATCATCTTCCTCATCATCCCCTTATACAGTAATTATTTTCATCTCGGTCCTCTTGTGTATTCGTCTCTCTGTGATTCATTCTTCAACAATTTTCATAATCACTATCTAATATCTGATATCTACTATATATTATGCTTATCTTTTCATAATTATCACCATCTCACCTCACTTCTTATCATCCCTCAACCGAGTAATTAATACGCATCTCATCTCTTCCCAGTAATAACTATTTAATAATAATAAAACTTTTACTATGGTTTCATGTGGAGACGAACCATGCTTATCACTAGCTAAAATTACTTGCAAGAGAAGACGATTAAATTTTATTAGTTAAGCCCAAAAATCCAAATACTTGATTTTATGTACCAGTTACCTGTGAATTTTAGATGGAATAATGACAGTAAATTAAGTTGAAATCATAGAAATGATCCATGTAACTGTCAAAAACTTCATGGAAAAAATATTTGCAGTATATGGGGAATAAAAATTTTGCAAGAGAGAATAAAGTCTTACAATAAAAATTTTATTTTTGTTTTTCCTGATTTTAAAATTTTCTTGCTTCTCTACATAAATCCCAAACGTCACAATGAAATGAATCTAATTTTTTTATGACCACCAAATACAACCTTATATTCTCCAAATGAAGAGAAACAAAAATAAGTGAGACCAATGAGGTACGGAAGATAAAATGTAAGTATACAAAGGGGGACAGCAAACAAAATACGTTGCAACAAGTCACAAAGGTAAATATCGATGGACTTGGGAGACTAGCAAGTCATTTGTAAGAGGGGAAATTTAAATTTACTAGCAAAACGTCATGAATTTATTTTAGTTAAAAATTATATGCATTTTATGAAGCCTAGAATACTTTAATATAATATTCGAGGCTATTCTTATTTTTTGTGGATTTATTTGGAAACACTATTTCTATGTCATATTATAAAATAACACTTTTTATGTCAAAGTATATATTTAAGAAACAATTCCTATTTTATTGAGGAAAATCTTGATTTTTTAAATTGATTCTATAATTTTATTTAGTTTCTGAGGTACATTTTTATACTTCATTTATTTACTCTGTTGGGATCTTAATTGCAGTCTTGCCATGTGTCATCAATTTATTTAGTGGTATGGTTAGTAGTGGTGACTTTTGGCAAGTTTAACGCGCACATATAACGGTGGCGTAATCGCATCAAAAGTTTGTATTCTAATAACAAGTAATCATTAAATAATACAAATGTTGTTTGTAATATTTATTGAGTAAGATCAAAATTAACCTATGCTGAATTTAAACCCTGTTTTGAGTAAGTTATATGCAAAGGTGTAGTACCTCCATACTAAAATAAAACTATTTCAAATTGTACTGAGTTGAAAGATGGTACAACGACAACATGAAGCGCTAATAATCACTCTAGGAAAACCAAAACTGGTAAAAGTATGACTAAGATCAAGGAATAAACATTTTCAGATGCCATTTAAATTTATTCAACAGCATGGAAGTAAAGTAAAGGCCCATCATATCAATTCCCCTTAAATAAAAATTTAGAACTTTAATTATGGGTTTTCATGTTGTATGATTTTATTGATTAAGTTAAATGATCCATTTCCGGTGGCAAATTAAATATATAAAAAATGGACCTTTCAACTCAACGTAGGCCAACAGAACACACTTTTAAATACCCTAACATCTGTTGTTTATGCTGAATGATGACTTTCTTTGGTTTATGAATAACATAATTGTTAGATATCATTATGTCTCTCAGCTTCTACCCAAATTTATCATTATGTCTATAATTAAATTCACATTTTCTTGATGTTATTTCTGTTCTTATTCGATGTCCATTATTGAGGCATCTTTTCTGTGATACATAAAAATGGGTTATGAACATAATAAGGTAGTTTCGTATTTAAAATAGTTAGTAGCTACTCATCAGGATATCAATTCTATGAAAATGGAGAGTAATAGTTTTCTTGCTATCATTTTTATCAATAACTTCTCATTTATATTTTAAAATTGAAAGGAAAATAATATAAAAAAACTAGTACTTACAAGCACAAGCAAGATACCTAAACTTCTCAAATAGACCACGTAATTTCATTACAACTCAGTAGTACCTTTGTCCAGTAACCTATGAAATATTTAGATAAATTTTAAAACTAAAAATCATCCATTATATATTTTAGAGATCCTGATAAGAAATAGTATTCGTTTCTCTTTTAACTGTGGAATGAGCATGAGATAGTCTACAGGGAATTCTTACAAAAAATATATACTCCTACTTAATAGGTGAAACAAATTTCGCCTTGTTTAGTAAGATACGTTTTACTCTTGTTGGAACTTGAACAAGCATCAAGAAACCTAAAATAAGGTTATCTAGAAAGGATTTTGATGATCTGATCAAGACTAATAATATTTCTTTATTAGTAGGTTCAATGTTTTTATAAACTGTAAATCATCTCCATCCAAATGTAACCTAATCTGAACCTCTTCACAATCCCTGATTTTACAGATGTCCAGACCATTGTCGTCACTTATTGAGCTACCCCAATCTTAATGCAAGAGATAATAAACATCAGCTAGTATAGGCCTAAAATAAGTCACTAAAACTATCCTGATTATGAATGCAATTCAGCATGGTTCAATGTGCAAAAAGTTGTCGAAAGAATGATGCTCTCCACGTGGGCGCCAAACTGAACTTTTATTATCAAGATAGTTAGTTCCATTGTACTGAGCACACTAGCCAAGAGTATACAAGATCCCTGAGCCCCAATGATCACTGGCGAGATAGCTAACAAGTTCTTTATTTCCTCCCTACTAGGCATGAGAGGAAATGTAAGTGATCCTCCCAAAGATTTTCATCACACATGAAAAATGGGATAATACTTTTAACTATTCATTTAGTTAAACATTAGCATAAAGGTCACCAAGACAGCACCACATCATACTGGAGGGGATGATAGTTAAGGTAGAAAATGGATAGATTTTGGTAGATTAGAAAATGTTGGAAATAAAATGATGGAATGTCTTATGAGTGCAGTAATCAAAACATATGCTTACATTGTGTCATTTGGCTTTTAAGTTGAGCCAAGATATTTCAAACGTTGAAATTCACGTTAATCTAGAGTCTCATGAGTACAGATCATCTCCTCAAATTATAATGATTAGAGATTTATTTGGTGATGTGGTGATCAACAAGAGACAATAGGAGATACATATAAAATAAGAAATAATTAACTAATTTTTCAAAAAAACTATATAGATAATGAAATGATAAAAATAATGAGATGAGAAGATGCTAGTTCATATTTAATAATAGTGATATAACTATTATTCGAAGTAGCCATTCGGGGAACATTAATGAGGCAAATAAAAGGCAGCATGAATAAACACAACTGATAAAGAAATGAGCAAGTGAAGATTATATGAGAAGATTTAATGATGTTTGATGCGTTGAAAAGCTTTAAGTCTATGCTATACACTGGAATGTTTACCTAGAGAAAAATGTGAGAAAATTTAAATCAAACATTCAGGAGATCACACGAACCTTGTTGTCACTTACCCGAAGGGCAAACTGGTTCTATTTCTCCAAGAATCTTGATCACGCTTGAACAATACCACACTCTTTTAGAACAAGAATGGATTGAAGAAATATGATGCGCTGATCTCCAACAACAAGTTGGGATCAGAAATCCAAGATGAGATACAAAGAGAAGGGAGAAGATAATAAATAGAAGGGCCCTAACTCTCCCAAGCATTAATTTAATTCCAAGGGTTTAGAGGGCTAGTATTACTTGATTGACAAACCAGATCCATTTTCCCTCCTGACATTTGAATCAGGCCTATCAGATTCAAATTATGGCTTATTTGTAAAATTCCTGTGTTTAGTTGACTTGGTTCCATAAGAGGTTTGAATAAGCTTCTAGAGTGGGCTTCTTGTTTATTGGACCTCTCCTTATTTTCTATTAGATGGCTTAGGTTTCTCCTTTTCCTCCCATTTGTATCCTAAATCTAACATTGTATTTACCTAATTCTTGTTTTTTCAAATATAACTCCAAGAAGATGTGAGAAATCCACTTGACTCTAAGGAGTCAAGTGGGGTTAGTCTCAAAAAATTAATAAGATATATATATATATATATCTTAGGAAAATAAATCATAAACATTTGAAGCTATCAATGGGCTAAGGCTTAAGAATCTCTAGCCATGGGATTCAAATAAACATCAACATGGATGTAGTAGGAAAAATACATGGATGTCATCTAGTTGTCAAGATGGGATCATCCGTCCTCAGCACAAGAGGCAATTGACTAATGGAAGATGACATAGATAAATCTCTGGACAAGGTAGTGAGGATATTGTAGAAGGTGTTCTCAAATGATCCCCATTACTCATTAATACTAAGCAAATGATGGATTACAGTTTGATGATTAACCATACACTAAGTTGTTCAGGAGGCTCGAATTGGATGAAGGATGATACATTTATGGGAGGTAACCAATGACAGCCAAGGCTTCATAAGATATTTGAAAGAATACTCTATATCTTGTACAGCAATAGGTGTAGCTTGGCACCACACAAGATGAAAACTTAACCTATTGATTGAGTTTAATTAATCCTTGACTAATTAATTTATATTTTGATATGGTTAATTATAGGTTTGGTCAATAAATATTATTAAACCTGTAAATTTATCAAATATAACAATACATAGGCCTAGAGGGTCACATGCATAAGTCAAAAAGGATGTTGGAAGATATATACTTTATTGATAACACTTTTTATGAAAAAATCTTAATAAGTATAAATAAATGGTAACATTCACTTTAGGTGTCCATGCCAGCCAGATCTGAGTGTGCTCTCCCTTCTTTCTTCTTTGCTCTGCTTTCACCCCTCGCTCCGCATGCTATCCTTGATCGTGAGAAGATCCACAAGGTCTTCAAGAAGTAGCGAAGAAGGAGATGAGAACCAGTAATCTTCTAGTCATGTGGGTACTTCTAGAAGGCAGGAAGAAACTCTCTCAGGGAGCAAATCGAGGGTGGAAAAAGATTCCCACAAGGTACTTCATATGTGATATGTTTTAGGTATAAATTAGGAATTGATATCAAGCTTCCGCTACATTAAAATTCACTTCATGCACCAAAAACATAGCCCCATAACTCAACACATCGACCTTCTACTAACCATATAATAATATTAATACTTACCTCTCTAATTACTCATATAGTCCTTTCTATATTCTCCTATCTTCTCCTTCTCTATCTAATGAATCAAATTTAGTCATATATTTTTCACCTAATATATTTCTAAATAAAATTCCCTCACTATTATATCTCTCTTCCATCTCATATATAATATGAATATTAATTAAAATCCATTTTTTCCCTTCCAATACCTATCTTTCTATACTTCTTCAACATAATACTATAAACTAATTTCATAGTATCAGTTAGTTACTATGAATATAATTTTATAAATAATATAATTGAGATATTCTCTTATAAATATCTCACATTTGGCTTTTCCCATTTCTTTATAATTCTTACTACCCCTTACTTTCTACTGCATAACTATCGTATCATTATTCTTACTTCTTTTCTTATATTACCTTATTACATAAGTTATTTAATCACTCATTTAATCATCTTGTTTTCCTAACCCTAACTCAAGTATTAGATTCACCTCTAAAGAACAGCGCCAATGGAGAAAACCTCACTGCTACCATACATATTTGAGTGAGTTTTCTATAACTATATATTTGATGGAAGCAAACTGAATTTACAATAAGACTAAAATTAGCTCTCTAATTTGCGTTTGTCAATGCCATGAGAGGGCGTGGTTTTTCAATGTTAAGTTTAAGCATTCACATGAGTTTTTAAGTGTTAAGTGAGCATGAATATCATAATTTGCACACTGATCCCAATCGTCCAAGCCCACGACAGAAAGAAAATTCATATAATCAATGTGTCTTGGTAGGTCAAAGAGTTGGACTTGGATGCCAGAAACAGATTTGCCTACAACAGATACATTGTTATGTGTCGAGATTAGGATCTTGGCTACATTATAGTGTTACATTATAAAAGCACCATAATAATATTTTTTATTAGAAAAAATGTGATATTATGTGTTCTTTGTAGTTAAACATTATAAATACTCTAAATCACACAATCTCACCAAGGGGCCAAGGAGAGAAAGGGAAAGAAGGATGGGCACTTAAGGAATCCTATCCTGGGTGATTTTCACTCCAGGAGTTCTCCTGTTTATAATTAATGAGAATTTTTATTAGAACCCCCTAAACATAAATTATATCATTTCACATCCGAAATACTTTTTATGTATGACCCTCAAGACCCATGCATCAATCTACTTAATGACTCCAATGGCACAATAACCTTTATTAAATAGTGAAACAAACATATCAATTAGTGATAATTGATTGATTGAACTCAATCAAAAGTTTGAGTTCTAACATGTGAAGTGCTAAGACACATCTCATGATATACAAAATACAAGGGAGAAGAACAATTCTCTCATAGAACCTTAGTGTTATTAGTTACTATGTATGTAGAATCAGTCATCCTCTTGATCATAATAGCATGACTTAGGGTATGGTTAACAATCAAACCCTAATTTGTCCTCTAAGTTAGTACTTATGCTTTATAAAATCATCAGAGTGCCCTTCTCAAGTATTCTAGTATCTCTGCCAAGGAGTTCATCTCGTCATCTGAGTTGTATCTACTTGTACTATGACTAAATGATTCATTCTTGACTATTTAATCACCTTTGTTAACTTTTTGTTGCATCAAAGTTAAGGGAGTTTGGAATTATATGAATAAGAACTCATAGGTCATACTCAAATTAAAAATCTCCGCCCACATGATGACTTTGATGTCTCACATCTTAGATCAAGTAACAGAACAATGACGTGAATCAAAATGATTAAGAATAAAATTATTCAGATATTCATGTAGACCAATTCAACAGACACCTCCCTAAAGGTTACTTAAAATTTGTCTTCAGTTTCTCTACACCAATGATTTATACTCATCCATACTCATCATTCTATCTAGATATTTTTTTGTTCTTAGTGATTTGTCTTTGCATGAATATTTAAAAATATATTTTTAAATAATATGTATCACTGAATTATTATATTATCAAAATTCACTCTGTCAGTTCATGTATTTATGGACCTCAATATAACAATCAAATCTATATTACATGAATAGACACTACCAATCAACATTTATAAAGATGTAGAATTTTTGATTGATTGACTTGACAACCACAAGTGTGTCCATCAAATACACTAAAGATGATTGAATGGACTAGGAGATGGCTTCTTCTTATATAATAGTTCTCTGTTAGATGAGCGCTAACCTTATAAACCATCTCTTCCTTACTCATATCCATAATGCACTTTTAATCATATCATAACAAGATTCAACTCGCCTTGGTTGAACTACTAAACATGTGTAATTATTTCAATGGAGGCGTTTATAATAAAAAATGACTGCCCTCTGAGTTTTTCAGGTCACTAAGAAGAGGAATGTCTTACACCTTGAAGAATAACAAGATGATAAGGAATATTAAGGTAGCTCTACATAAAAAAGATATAGGCAATAAATAATACTATCACTATGGTGTAAACTCTCACTAGCAGAGGAACTAGAAACAGTAATATATTGAGATAGTAAACATAAATATAAAGCACGGAGATGTTTCAGTACCCTTAATGTGGATCAAAGTTAAGACTATGATCTTTCAGTGACCTAAATGTTTCAGTAATCTTAATCTATTGTCTATGAAGTTGAGTGTATGAAATTGAATAACTTTAAATTAGTGTTCATTAAGTCATTTAAGACTTCAGATTGTTATACTAATACCTATAATTTTTCTTACGATAGCAGAGTACGGATTGAATACAGAGGAAGAAAATTTTTAACCAGTGGATTTTAAGTCTATTTTTTATTTTTTACAGATTTTATAGATTGTATAATAATTTAATCTATTTTAATAAAATAAAAAATAATTAATTCAAAATAATTCGTGGAGGTCAAAAATATACTAATCATATTGAGCCTAATTTTATAATTTTCATAGAATAATTTTAGTAATTTAATTCATTTATTTTGAAAAATAAGAATTAATTATAAGTAAATTACCACAACTGGCTCTTGAGGAACAAAGAGTGATAGGTGATGGCAGTGGTGTGAATGGAGTGGGGCAAAAGAATGTAAGACCACCACAAGATATGGTAAATATGGTAGTGATAAACTGAATTTACTGTAATTAACTAGGTTGATTATTCTTGTTGTTTGTAATCAACTTATATAACAATATTCATAATAAACCCTCTATCTTAAGATCTACATGATGAGTCGAGGGGTCGTCCACAGGGATACAGAGTTTGAGGATTTAATTCATAATATTTAAATTTTAGTTTTAATAGATTTAATATTGATTTGATATGATCTTTAGCGAAGAACATATTTCCAAGACTAAATGGGGATGATTTTCTTTTCAATTTGAATTTCAAATAAAGTACAGTTCCTTAGAAATCATAAGGGAAGACAATTGAGAAGAGGGAGGTAGGAAACGTGAGAGAATATAGGTCCTCACTTAAAAGAAGATCCAGCATCGGAAGTGTATTGAGATAAAGAGAGAAGTTAATTTAGGGTTATTAACAGTAACAGTTGTTGAAGAATGTGGGGATTTAGAGGTAAGTGAGGAATAGATACTTCATCTAATTTATATAGTATTCTTCTCTCTGATAATAGTATTTTATCATTAGCTAACTTCCTTCCTGAATCCAAACAAGGGCTAGTACATTTCGCCCAAGCCAATGTGATTTAGGGGAGCACAAATCAAGATTACTGAAGAAGGAAATTAAAAGTCAAATAAAATACCATGAAGATAGGTGATCCAATGAGAGCTTCCCTCTGACCACAAACTGGTGCCGATTATCCAAGAATGAAAACTGGTGCCAATTATACATAGGGTAAAGGGGTGAGACAATTCCAATTTTACCCCAATGTATTCCTTAATTTTCTATAGTTTTGGAGATCCTCTTATCGATCCATCCATAAGGACGGAAAGCAGATGTAATGAAGAACTAGCTCCCAAAATTTGAGCTCAATCCGACGATTGGACCTTCAGATAGTAGCATTTGAATCTAGAGCAATCTAAGGCGTTTGATCCGTTTGGTCTTCTCTCTCTCAACAAAGTTTCAGCAAACCCCTCTGCTTTTGAAAAATTTGATTTTGACACTGCCCTAGAAATATTTGGATATATGCTCCTCCACTCCTATTTCACCTGAAAAATTACAAAAAAACCTCTGCTCTTCCAAAACAAGTTAATATGCCAAAAAACTTCAATAAAATAGGAGATTTTAGCCAGAAAAATCTACCGAGAGCAGTTTTAGAGTCCTTTTCTTCATATTATTTACTAAATAATTTCTATAAATTTCAGAAAATTCCTTAAAAATCCATAAAATTCAGGAGAATACACTAAAGACATATTTGTTTCATTTTTAGTATGATAACCTGGAATTATAATCATTTAAGTGCAAAAAAAATCCATTATGCATAAAACTAATACTATAAATTACATGTTATCGGATAGCGGATACAAGCCATGAGTGGCAAAGAAGGACAAGTGATGTGCATTTACCATCTCCGGTGGTAATGGAGATTGAGACAGATATGCATGGTAGAGTGGCAGAGTCTGTGGTATCATATGATGACAAAACCTAGGCTATCATCGATCATGATCTGTGAAAAAAGATGAAGATATGATTTTGGTAAAGATAAATACGACACTAACAATGACATCATGTGCCCAACTGTATAGTTTCACGTCATAATTCTCAATAAAAAAGTTTCCCTTTAATTTGAGCTCAGAACTCCTTGTAAATCATTAGATATTGTGATTTAAGTTCAATCATTTTCAACATTCTGATTGTCTCACTCAATCAATGTGGCAAACTCCTGCACAGATTTTCTATTAAATATAAAATAAGGTTTAAAATAATTTTTGAGATCTATAATAAGTATTTATTATATGTTAGAAAAAATTTTGAAAAAAAATGTAAAAAAATAAATTTTCATTCTAAAACCCCCAAAAATATTTTAATAAAATCAAAATATATATGATTATTTATGAATTTGGTGTAAAAAATTATCATAAAATATAAAAAACAAATTGAAACAAAATAAGAGCATTTTAAAAAATTGAAATTGAAACAAAATTAATTTATGATACTTAAATTAAAATAAACGTATAGAATGCCAAAAATTACTATGATAAAATAGACTCTTATTTATGATTATCAGAAACATCATAGAAATTATGATGATCACTATGGGAGAAAGTTAACCTCAAGTACAATTTGAGAGATCAGTAATATTTAGAAGATCAATAGTATGATCCCACCACAATAAATAAGTCATCTACTTTGAACGGATTTTCATACTTTCCAAATAGTCTAAAAAACATTTTTTATTTTTGTTTCAGAAATTATCTAACTACTTTGGCATATTGAATGAAGGGAATATATCCATTGGATTTTTCTTACCAGTTTCTCCAAATTTATTTTTCTACTAAGAAGAACAAGAGCTATGAGAATGACCTACATTTATTAACTTTAAATATTGGCTAAGGGGTATTTTCCCTATTTTGCATAAGGATGCATAAAAGGGGGGGCCATCCCTCTAAATTTGCAAATAGATAATGTGCCAATGACATTATCTACATTTTAAGGAGGAGATTCTACATTTTGATGTATAGAGAATTATTCTTACCCAGCAAAGGTGGTTATTCATACTTCATTACTTTCACTAATGAATTTTGTAGATTCAGATGGGTGTAGTTATGAACTGAAATATCTGAAGTCCTTTAGATATTCACATATTTGAGGAATACGGTAGAGAAGCTAACATAAAATTAATATTAAAACTATATTAAAACTTTTCAATCATATTAAGGAGGAGAATACTTAAGTATGGCATTCAAATGGTCTGTGAAGGATAATATAATTCTAACTCATGTGACCCATCTACATATACCTCACATGAATAGTTCTTCAAAAAGAAGGAATAACATTTTATTGGAGATGGAATGATTCATAATGAGCTACTCAATATTTAATACGTATATTCTCCCATTGGAGTTCCAAACCTACTGAGCTTGTTACCCAGAACCTATGTCACTTCCAATACATATGAGTTATGGGAAATGAACAAAATTTAATTTTAAATATGCTAAAGTGTGGGAAATCAAGCCCACCGAAGAGTCATGATTCAGATAAGCTAGAGTTTAGGACGTTAATATGTAATACCTGTACATCATGATGTGAAATTTTTTATTTTATCGAAGTCATTGTATTCTTTTATGGCATATATCATATGAGATAAATGCGGGAGAAAAATTAGTCTTGCAATAAATTCTAGATCCAAAATTATCAGAACCACACTGAACAAGGATACAGAGTCCCTGATATTTATCATATGCATATAGAAGAACTTCAGAGGTATTCTAGAGTAACTAGATAACTTGATGAAAATGTTGGGCTTGATGATTCAAGTAAATGTTGAGACACTCAATGTCAAATATCGTGATCCTTTAACCAATCAAGAGGGCATTCTAACTCTTGCATCTAAGACAGAAGATGAATCTGAAATGTAATCTATTCAACTCTAATGGACCACTTGATACTTTTAAGTAAAAAATTTCAGAGAAAGGATATCTTCAAAGACAAAAGTTGAATCTGAAAAAAATCTTTTCGTTAGTTTTTTCTATAACCTTAATCAGAGTCCCTCTTTTCAGACCAGAACAACATGATTATGGAACCTTGAAAATAGGTGCCAACCTTGAAAATAGTCCCTCTTACTGGAACCCTCGAGGATAAGATATATACAAATACATCCTAAAGGTTGTACATCTACTCTGTGTAAGTTTCAAAGGTCCATATATGGACTGAAGCAACCTTCCCTGAGTTAGAATATGAAATTTGATAAATACCAGTGGGAGGGTAACTAATTTCATAATCATTTACATATATTACATTATACTCAATAGGAATATTGTCCATTTATAAAAAAAATAGTTGTCAAATAATTTCTTAGTGAAGGATTTCGGATAAGCAACTTATGTATTAAAAATAGGGAACTATATAGATATGAAAATCCTGCCAGACTGAACAATCAGCCATCTAACAAGATAAATAATAGGATGCTGATCGTGTTTCTTGGTGGAATGCACTCTCTAAAGATGCGTTGGATAAATTGAAGTTTCTTTATTCTCTAGATGTTCACCCGATGCCAAAAATTGACCAAGCAGTAGGAATCCCTATTTTGGAATGTGATGCAATGGACCGAAATCTTTCAGAAGTATAAGGAAACTGTGATGTGAAACTTGGTGGTGTCAATCACTGAATTTCTCAACGTGCCCTCAAAGGTTGGAATTCATTAAGGACGGTCACCCAGCTTTCCCCAAAACTTCATTTCCATCTGTTTGATCAATGTGGCATCAGAACACTTGCTTTCCACAATGTGTGACATCATTAACTATTAGAGGTACTAACTGAATACCCCAACCATGAAGATGCTGCTGACACTAGATTCGTGTGATCAATTGGATCGAGGTTCCACTTTCCTCATAGATATGATACCCAAAACCATGGTGTCAGTGGAAATAATCTCTCCAAAGGATAAGCTATGCAGCACAGCACACTCTAACACTCCCTTGATTGTGATATGTTCACGTGTAATCCTCTCTGTCCCTAGCAGATGATATAGACATTGAAGACAAAGATGACTACGAGAATTAATTACTGGGTCTAGCATCATGTAGGGAGCATAATTTGCCCTTGGGTGTTTCCACTCTTAACATTTTTGTAAAAATCATGTTTGCAATTGTTGGGATTTTACTTCCGTTGTAGATAAAAATTAATTTTAAGCGCTCATAAATATTTCTCAAAGTAATTTAAATATATATCTTATATAAAATTTTATTTTCATAAACCAGGTAAGTTTTAAATGTATCTGATTTTAATTGAATAGAAAGTTATTTTTTAATTATTCTGAATTTATTTAAAGTCATTTTAAATTTTAAATTAAGTTATACGGGATTTCTAAAAATGTAGAGCTTATTTAGCCAAAATCATTTTTTAGGAACTATGGCGAAACCCTCTATAATCATTCTTTGAAAAAAAATTAAAATATCTTTATATGACGAAACTTTATGATGGATAAAATATCTTTTTTTGGCATGATATGAAAATATATTTTCATTTTGGTTATCTCAGCACATTTTTTCCGTCAATACATGCTTTCATTTTACTATTCATAATGTATTTTAATCAAAATAAACTTAGATAATATATCATATGACTTGTATTTATTATTCATAATTCAATCACTGTTACTCTAACAAATTTTTTAAGAAATATGTGATCTGTAATTATTATCTGATTTTATTTTAATTGCAACCATTTTTAAGATAATGTAAAATTTTTATTTATTCTTCATAGTTTCAGTCCTCTAAATTTGATTGCCCTAACACATTTGTGACATAAATACATGAATTTAATTTAAAATTTACTAATTAAATTTTATTGTAACTAAATTAGGTCATATAATATACAGTTTTGATTCATTTTCACAATTGGAATCCTCTAATTTTTGTTACCACAATTTTCTTTGACATTAATATGTCACTTTCACTTTATTTTCAAATGAACTAAAATTTTTATAAATGACCTTAATTTAATTTCAGAATTGAGATCTAATTTGTGACCTTCATTAACTTTATTAAGTAATTACATTAAATAATATTTATAATTTATTTTTTTGTAGATAATTTAGATAAAATAATCAACGACTTAAATTAATTCATCAGAATTTCAATCTGCTATGTTTGGTCACCATGAATCGTTTTTGACATAAATACAAGGTATTGATTAAATGTTGATAATATACATTGAATTCAGACGAACTTTAGATAAGATAATAAATACATTTTGTTTATTCTTCGATCCTCTTTTGTTGGTTGACGTACCCTAATTTTTTGACATATTTAAATTGCAATTAGTCGTTATGATTTTAATTTAAAGTTCAACAAACAAGGAGAATATCATATAAAACTTCAATTTATTCTACATAATTTCAATCCTCTAATTTTTTGTGAACTAACTTAATTTGGTTTACGAAAATATATGAATTTCATTTAATATTTATAAGTAGATGAATAAAATCAGATTTATCCTAAAGAATTTTTCACATACATATATGGCACCTTCTCATGATATTTTCCATTGCCTATTTCAGAACATCAAGATTTTAAAATGAAAAATAGTACATTTACTTCAAAAAAATTAATATTAAAAGATTGTCAAACTATTACTCTTTATAATGTCAAACTACAACTATGGGGTTGCTTTGACTAAATTCTTCAAGTTAAATATATATCATAGAGAAACTTTTAATAATGTAATTTTAATTTAGATTCCCCCGGAGAAGATAATATCAGCCCTGAAGTATAATCTACGTTTTATGTAGGTACTCTAAAATATATTGTATAAATGAAAAAGAAGATCTAACCCGATGGTCATTTATCTTTGGGCCACTGAGATTCTGATTTCAGTTCCCAACATATATCATTTTTTTCTAAAAATAATATTAAATTAACATTCAAAGCTAGACTATATCACGCCCTAATTGCCAATCCAAAATAAATCATGACCAATTGATGATTGGAACTTAAAATAGCTCTTGATCCAAATTTCAATCACGATCAACCCTCAGATAATATCTTGAATGATTATCTTGATCAATCGACAGTCATCATTGTGCTTTGATCGCCCTCTTCGATCACATCATCAATCCTGATTGGCAGAGTGCTTGATCTGATCACCGCTCCTTTATCTTTCTTGAATGACAAGGACCTAAAATTCACTTGATTGAGCTCCTTGGAAAGCAAAATATATTGATAATATTTGAAATTAACTATATCATTAATAAAAAATGGCGACCTTGCCTGGCCAACAAGGTTTAAAGTGAGGCGTCAATTATGCATTGTCATAATCAAAAGATAATCGTCAGTATAAAATTATGATTAGGTTGAAAAGAGGAATTGAACCATTTGGAAGATTTCACCACATTATTTTTAAGTTTACAACTTTTAAACGAATTTTGCCCATAAAATTAGCAATAATTTTAATATTTGCATAGTAATTTATTATGCTTTTAACCAATATATACCAGAACAATCTAACAAGACCTAAATAAATTTGGAATTTTTGATGAAAATACAAAATTATCATGTTATGGTCAGACTATTGCTTGAGATTAGATACACAGTTCTTGCATATCAATGAAAACTAGACTATCAATTAGAACAGGAACTCAAACTTACCTTGCATATTTTCTAATAAAAAATTGTATTGATTTGGCAAAATAAAATAAATTATTTTTGACAACATTTAAATGTGCATTTGGCCAATTCGCCGAATTTTAAGTTTGGCTAGAGTCATAACACACTATTTTCCTTCATTCTAGGAGAAATGATGGAAATCTGGAGAAAATGAATTTACTTCATTAACTCCTCCACTGATGAATGCCCCCACTCCCCCATTCTGCTCCTCCTCCCTACTATTCCCACACTATTTGATGCTCATTTACCCCAGTCTCTGTCTGTCTGTCTGTCTGTCTGTCTGTCTGTCTCTCTGTCTCTCTGTCTCTCTCTCTCTGTCTCTCTCTCTCTCTCTCTCTCTCTCTCTCTCTCTCTCTCTCTCTCTCTCTCTCTCTCTCTCTCTCTCCTCACTCTGCCACATCTTCCATTCAAGACAAGCATCACCACAGACCTTGTTTCTCCACCTTTTATCCCCAGTCAATGGTCTATCCCAACCCAGTCAACGGTCAGCCTTACATACTACCAACAGTTGTTCTACAATCAGGTCCCCTCTTTCCACTCTAGGATTCTAATTTCTTTCAGTATTTCTTTGTGTGCTTTTTCTAGTGCCATTGGATTAGATATGCTTAACTCGAGGGATAAGCAGACCTTCTGGGCATTGAATCTAGGGCTTAGTATACACCACAGTGCTTACAAATAGTTCCACTCCCCCTGGACAGAGGAAAGGGGCTCTTCATTACTAATATCCCAGGATTTAGATACACAAAAGTGTGCTTGTGATCAGTAGCTTGTCTGTAGGATTTGCTTCCTGTGTCCATCATTAGTTGTCCTGCATCTCTCTCACTTTCTCTCTCTCTTCCTCAAGCAGTCACAGGGTAACGATCATCATAGATTTACAGTTAATGGCTTTCCGGTTACACTAATCGAGGGGCCTGTCTTTCGTTTGAAGATAGAGGTAGACAGATAAAGAACTATAGACAGAGAAAGGATGAAATATGCTGCGGGGCAGAGGCAAATAGAGCAGAAGTTAAGGAGGAAAAGAAAGAGGGAGAGAAATAGAGGAGAGAGATGGAAAGATAAAGAAAGATCGAGGGAAATAGTGGAAAGAGACGTGGAAAGAGAAAGAAAGCGAGGGGCGGGGAAGAAAGTAGGAGACAGGTGTCGGGTGTTGAAGAAGAGAGAGAAAGAAGAAGGGTAGTGATTGAGCTTTCGGCCGTAAGGAACACTTGCCAGGTCAAATGGTAATTTTGACAAGGTCGAATATGAGGAGCTCAACCTCTGCACAAATCATCCAACAAGAAAAAAATAATCTAAGTTTATCACAGAGAGGAGGAAAGAAAGAGGCGAGAAGAGCGTTGGACCACTCTTTTGAAGAAGAAAAGGAGCACTAAGCTGGCACCGGTGATGTTTCCTAAAACACACATCTAAACAGAGAAAGAGATGAAGATACAGAAACAGGAAGACATGCAGGAGAGAGAGAGAGAGGGAAAAAGAAATCCTAGAAATCCACCGCCTCCATTGAAGAAGCGATGCAACACTTGGTTGGTCACCGGTGAAGTCCTCCATAACCCACATCTAAACAGAGAAAGAGATGGACAAGAAGAGAGTGAAAGACATGAAGAGGAGAGGCCTAGAGAGAGAGGAGAAAGAGATTCTGTCAACCCACCGCCTCCTACAAAGTAGCAATTTGCAAGGGAACATTTAGCTGGTCATAGGTAAAGTTTTGCATTACACACATCTTAATAGAGAAAGAGATGGAAAAATAGGAGACCTGCAGAGGCGAGAGAGATACACAAAGAGAGGGACAGAGATGAAGAAAGGGAGATTCTGGCAACCCCCAATTCCTTTTAAGCAACAATTAGCAAAGGAACACTAAGCTGGTCACTGGTAAAGTTTTCCACATCAAAAATCGAAACCGCAAAAGAAATGAACGGATAGAAAGAGAAAGACATGCACAAGAGAGATAAATACACATGGAGAGAGAGAGAGAGAGAGAGAGAGAGAGATATCCTGGCAACCTGCCACCTCCCTTAATCTAGCAAATGAGCACTTAGCTGGGTCACAGGTAAGTGTTTTCCATACCATGCATCTAAACACAGAGAGAGAGAGAGATGAACAAATAAAAGCGAGATAAATAGAAATTCTGCAAACCCAACACCTCTTTTAAACTAACAAAGGAAAAGTTAGCTGGGTCACAGGTAAAAGATTTCCACACCACACATCTAAACAGAGAGAGAGAGAGAGATGAACAAATAGAAAGAGAGACAGAGAGATTCTAGCGACCCGCCACCCCCTTTTAAGTAGCAATGAGCACTTAGGAAGGTCACATGTAATGTTTTCCATACCACACATCCCAACAGGGAAGAGATGAACAAATAAACCAGAGATCGAGGGAAATTCAGCCTACCCAACACTTCCTTTAAACTAACGAAGGATCAGTTAGCGGAATCACAGGTAAACTCTTCCAAACCACACATCCAAACAGAGAGAGAGACGAACTAACAGAAAGAGAGATAAATAGAGAGAGATTCAGCCAACCCAACACCTCCTTCAAACTAACGAAGGAACAGTTAGCCGCGTCCCAGGTAAAAGTCTTCCATACCACACCTCAAACCAGATAAAGAGATGAACAAATACAAACACAGATACCAGCAGAGAACACAAGCGAGAGCAAGAGAGAGAGAGAGAGAGAGAGATAATCAGATAAATAAAGAGAGATTCAGCCTACCCAACACCTTCTCTAAACTAAACAAAGGAACAGTTAGCCGGGTCCCAGGTAAAGGTCTTCTATACCACACTTCTAACCGGAGAAAGAGACGAACAAATACAAACACAAATTCCAGCAGAGAGCACAAGAGAGAGCAAGAGAGAGAAAGAGATAATCAGATAAATAGAGAGAGTATCTGGCAACCCAACACCCCCTTCAAACTAAGAAAGTAACAGTTAGACTGGTCCCAAGTAGAAGTCCTCCATACCAGACTTCTAACCAGATAAAGAGATGAACAAATACAAACACATATACCAGCAGAGAACACAAGCGAGAGCCAGAGCCAGAGCCAGAGAGAGAGAGAGAGAGAGCGAAAGCGAGAGAGAGCGAAAGCGAGTGAGAGAGAAAGCGAGAGAGAGAGAAGGCGAGAGAGAGCGAAAGCGAGTGAGAGAGAAAGCGAGAGAGAGAGAAAGCGAGAGAGAGCGAGAGAGAGCGAGAGAGAGAGAGAGCGAGAGAGAGCGAGAGAGAGAGAGAGAGCGAGAGAGAGAGAGCTAGAGAGAGAGAGAGAGAGAGAGAGAGAGCTTAGGAAGCTACAGCGGCCTCCCTCCTGGGAATGATGGCGGCCCGGAGAGGGTCCTTCATGACAACGGTGAACGCGAACGTCTCCTGCGTGGACGGCAGCGGCTCCCCGGGCACGGGCACCCACTCGAACTCCCGCACCATCCTCGCCAGCATCATCTGTACGTGCAATATCCCCAGCGACGCCGCCGGGCAGATCCGACGGCCCACGCCAAACGGCATCATCCTCACCCCTCTCATCCCCGTCAGATCCGTCTCCCACCCGTCCCCCCCTTCCAAGAACCTCTCCGGCCTAAACTCCTCCGGCTCCTCCCACGTCTCCGGGTTCTCCGTCAGCCACGCCGTGTAAAACTCCACGTTCGCCCCCGCCGGAATTCTATACCCCCCCAGCTCCGTATCCTCCGTCGCCGCGTGCGACAGCACGAAATGGCTCGGCGGGTGTCTCCTCAGCGTCTCCTTCACCACCGCGGCCAAGTACTTCATCTTCTCCACCTCCGCCTCCGTTATCTTCTCCTCCTCCCCGGCCACCGCGATAATCTCCTCCCGGAGCTTCCTCTGTATCTTCTGGTCTAGCACGAGATGGAGAAGCGCCCACTCGAGAGCCGTCGCGCTGGTGTCCGTCCCCGCGCTCATCACCTCCGAGCAGAGCGTGACGAGCTCTTCTTCTCCGAGGGTGGGTCGCCCCGGCGGGGATAGCGAGAAGAGGGAGTCGATGTAGGCTCCGCCGACGGGGCTGACCATGGCGGACTCGCCGGTGTACTTCCCCGGCTCGCCGTTGCAGTCCACGAAGGCGCGCCGGTCGTGGACCAGCGGCGCGAGGAGCGCGACCTGGCGCTTGCGGAGGTTGCGAGCCGCGGTGAGCTGCGGCTTGAAGAGAGGAGACAGCGCGGGGAGGAAGTCTGGCAGCTTGAGCGTGGAAGCCAGCATTACTTCCTTCATCACGGCTTCTATCTGTTGCACCAGCTGCTCGGAGACCTTGGCGCCGAAGCAGATGCAGAGGAGGATACTGCAGATGGTGAGGCGGCATTGGTCCATGACGAGGATCGAGCCGGAGGCGCCCATCTCGAGCCGGAGGCGAGCCAGGTGGTTCGCCATGGCCCAGTCGCGGATCCACGCGAACTGCTTGACTTTGGCCGGGGAGACGATCTCGGCGACGAAGTTGCGACGGAGGGCGCGCCAGAGGGGGCCGTAGGGGGCGGAGTTGACGGTGCACTTGCCGACGCTGAAGAGGAGCCGCGTGGGGGAGTCGGCGGGGCGGCTGGCGAAGAGGTGGCCGCGTTGGACGAGCGCTTCGTGGATGAGCTCTGATGAGGTGACGATGATGAGAGTGCGCTGGCCCATCTTCATGGAGAAGATGGGCCCGTACTTGGGGAGGAGATCGCGGACGACGTACATGAAAGGCCTGCGTTGGAGAGCGACTTGGAAGAGATTGCCGACGACGGGCCAGCCGGGGGGGCCTGGAGGGAGGTTCTTGTCGCCGGTCTGGCCGCAGCGTCGCCACCAGACGACCGCCGCTAGCGCTGCCCCTGCGAGGAAGACGACGTCCCACAAGTCTACCGCCATGGCCGGAGCTTGCTCTTTCTCTCTTTGTTCGTGGCGCTCCTCTTGGGTGTGCCTTTGTGCCTTGCTTTAAGGGTGGCGGAGGGGGAAGGAGAGGGTGAATTTAATGGCGCCATCCGTTTTGGCAGGGGGGCAGTGAATGCGAGTTGCAGAGGAGGGAGAGATGGGGGGGGGGGTGGAAGCTTGTGTGGTTTTGGTGGCCCCCCTCCCCCTTCTTGGCTCGGTTAGGTTGTCTTTGTGAGTAACTTGTGGGTTAGCCTTGCAACTTATGTAAAATTTTAAGGGATTTTTGTGTTGGTTTTTGTCTTTGGACTTGTAGTGGCACTTGTCTTGTGAAGATGGGTTAAACAAATTTATGGGGTTTCTCAAGGAAAAGTTTTATTTGGGTCATCTTTGTAAGTACTAACCCTAAGAAACTTGCGTTAAAAATTCGAGGACTGTGGAAAATTTTTGGTTTTTATCTTTGGACTTTAATGAATGTTAATACTAATCTTGCGGAAATTCTTTAAACCAATTTATGGGTTCTCTTAAGGGAAAGTTTTAGTTGGGATATCCTTGTGAGAAATAACCCTAAAAAACTTGCGCTAAAGATTTGAAAAAAAAATTGTGTTGGTTTTCATCTTCCAACTTTGATGAATATTGATACTAATCTTGCGTAAATTCATTAAACAAATTTATGGGTTCTTTTAAGGGAAAGTTTAATTTGGGATATCCTTGTGAGTAATAACCCTAAAAAACTTGCGTTAAAAAATTGTGTTGGTTTTCATCTTTCAACTTTGATGAATAGTGACACTAATTTTGCGCAAGTAATTTAGATAAATTTATGGGTTTTCTGAACGGAAAGTTTTCTTTGGGCTATCTTTGTGAATAATAACCCTAAAATTTGTGTACATTTTGAAGAAATTTATGTTTTGACTTTTATCTTTGAATGCGATGTGCACCTAGTTGGATTATCTTTGATGAATATTTACGTGTATCTTGTGCGAATTTAGTGAAATAAATTTATGGAGTTTCCAGGCGGAAAGTTTTCTTTGGGTTATCTTTGAGAATAAGAACCCTAAAACTTGCGTAAGTTTTGAACCAATTTATGAGTCGGTTCTCATTTTTGAGTGCGAGGTGCACCTATTTCGACTATCTTTGATGAATACTGACGCTAATCTCGCGTAAATTCGGTAAACAAATTTTTGGGGTCTCTAAAGGGAAAACGTGCTTTGGGTTTGTCTTTGAGAATAATAACCGGAAAACTTGCGTTAAAATTTTGAAGAAATTTCTATGTTGGTTTTTATCTTTGAACTCTAAAGTTATTGTAAAATTTTTATGTGGTACCAAGGGCAAGTTTCCTTTGTGTTCAAATTTTGAAGGAATTTCTGTGTTGGTTTTTTTTATCTATGAACTTTCTTAAATAGTGACGCTAATCTTGCGTAAATTACGTAAAGAAATTTATGTGGTTTCAAAAGGGAAAGTTTCCCTTCGGTTATCTTTGAGAATAATAGCCCTAAAACTTGAGTAAAACTTAAAGATATTTCTGTGTTGGTTTTCTATCTTTTGATGAGAAGTGCACCGAATTCGATTATCGCTGATGAATGGGGGGGACACTGATTTTGCGTAAATAAGACAAATTTTGGGTTATCTTTGAGAATAATACCCCTAAACTTGCGTAAAATTTCAAGAAATTTATGTGTTGGTTCTTATCTTTAAATGGGAGGTGCACCCAGTTGGATTATCTTTGATCAATAGAGGCATTGATCTTGCACAAATTATTTAAACAGATTCATGTGGTTTCGAAAGGCAAGTTTTCTTTGAATGCGAGTCGCAGAGATCTTAAAACTTGTATATTTATTTAGCAATTGTATCTCCTGCATTGGTAAGTCGTAAGAGAGAAGAGTCAAGGAAAGTGGGAATGACTAGAATCCTTTTTAAACCCTAAAACTTGTACGAATATTTGACTCATACATGTGCAGAAAATTTTGTCAAAATACTTGGTGCATCTCATGACTCTTGAGTTGGTATGAGAGAAGAGATAGGGGGTTTATTTTGAATATCTTTTTCACCCTTGGTTGGGTTATCTTTGAGATACAACACTAAAACATGAGTCAGTATTTAACATACCGATCTCCTGCCTTGGTATGAGAGAAGATATGAGATTAACTTGACTTTTTAATGACCCCCGGTTCGGTCCTGTTTGAGAGAAGTAAACCCTAAAACCTGTATCAGGTAATTGACAGGTGTATGCTCCGCATTGGTAGCTAGAATGGGCTGGGTCCGATGATTTCAGTGATATTAATTATTTTGCCAGGCCAGGTGGACGAAGGGGTGGGTGGAGGGTAGTATTGGACAATAGATTTTAGCCTGCTTGGAGGGTTCCAGAAGGGCTTTTTATCACTGTCCCAACCGTGACCACCATCTTATTTGAGCTTTAACACGAATTGACCTTGTCATCCCTCTCTCTCTCTACCCTGTTCATTGCACGATGTAAGACAGGTGAGAGAAGTAATAGAGAGAGATACGGCGAGAGATGTTAGATTTATAGTGGCTAGTGAGAGAAAGAGACGCAAGAAAGAAAGGTGAGGGAGCTAGAGTGCGATGAGAGAGTGTGAGGTACGGATGGAGACTGGAGAGGGACGACAAAAGAGTAGAAACTGAGAGAGAATAAGATCGAAATTAAGGGGAGAAAGAGATAAGAGAGATAGATCACGGAAGGGGTGGAAACTGATACTATGATATATTTTTAGAGAGAGAGATGAGATTGTACAGTTGATGGAGTCAGAGAATGAAAAATCACAGCCGAAGCTGGGAAAACTGTTGCTGTTGAGTTGAACCCTCTCGAGTATTCATTGATACAGCTGGTAAACACACTGTTTGTGCAGAACGCAGAGAGAGAGAGAGAGAACACACATGCCGAGTTCGACGGCGAAATAATGATATATTTATACGGACTATAGAGAGAGAAAGATGAGATGGTACAGCTAGTTCTCCCACGCAAAACAGTGCATGGCGTCAGAGAATGAAAATTCCCAGCCGACTGTTTAAAGATATATGTAAGCCCTCCGTTCACAGAAGGAGATAAATGATAGTGAGGGATAGAATGGAACTCTCGAGTATTCATTGTTACAGCTGGTGTACACAGGATTCGTTCGCCGACCGGACTGACCATGGCCGACGCGCCGGTGTACTTGCCCGGCTCGCCGTTGCAGTCCACGAAGGCGCGCCGGTCTTGGACCAGCGGCGCGAGGAGCGCGAGCTGGCGTTTGCGGAGGTTGTGAAGGATAGAGGAGACAGCGCGGGGAGGAAGTCTGGCAGCTTGAGCGTGGAAGCCAGCATTACTTCCTTCATCACGGCTTCTATCTGTTGCACCAGCTGCTCGGAGACCTTGGCGCCGAACCAGATCGAGCCGGAGGCGCCCATCTCGAGCCGGAGGCGAGCCAGGTGGTTCGCCATGGCCCAGTCGCGGATCCAGGCGAACTGCTTGACTTTGGCTGGGGAGACGATCTCGGCGACGAAGTTGCGACGGAGGGCGCGCCAGAGGGGGCCGTAGGGGGCGGAGTTGACGGTGCACTTGCCGACGCAGAAGAGGAGCCGCGTGGGGGAGTCGGCGGGGCGGCTGGCGTAGAGGTGGCCGCGTTGGACGAGCGCTTCGTGGATGAGCTCTGATGAGATGACGATGATGAGAGTTCGCTGGCCCATCTTCATGGAGAAGATGGGGCCGTGCCGTACTTGGGGCGGAGGTCGCGGACAATGTACATGAAAGGCCGGCGTGAGAGAGATAGAGAATGAGAGAGATATACGGGGATAGATGGAGAGATACATAGAGATAAGAGAGAGGGAAGGAGAGAACCCACGTGGAGAGTTCAACGGCGCGGGTTCTTGTTTCAACGGAGGAGAAGATTTTACCCCGGATAAGTCAAGACATCGACTTAAATGCCACCCGTGTCCTTCCAGCTTTTCTCGCTCCGCCGAGTGTTCAGATCGGCGCCGCCGATCCACCGCCAAAGCTCGCCCGAGGCTTTAATGTCCATCCCATCCAACGGGTGAAGAGCATGATTACATGGTTTTATTTTAGACCAAACTTTAGAATGATTACAGGGCTTGCTTCACCACCACTGGTCTTAAGTTTATTGGTTCAAGTCATGCCCCAAAAGCTATGGACGGGGACCATTTCCTCTTCTGTGGGAATAGTTTCTGGGCTTTCTTCGGTTGTTTTTCTTGTTGTTTTCAGAAGACGGTGACAGCTGATTTATTGATTCAGAGAAGCAGGGTGATGAAGAGAATGAGAGGATAAACAGGGAGAAGAGGAGAGGGATAGAGAGAGGTCTATGTTCCATGTCTGCATTTGAGAAAAGGTCCTACATCTGCCAGGTTTCTCTCTCTCTCTCTCTCTCTCTCTCTCTCTCTCTCTCTCTCTCTCTCTCTCTCTCTCTCTCTCTCTCTCTCTCTCTCTCTCTCTCTCTCTCTCTCTCTCTCTCTCTCTCTCTCTCTCTCTCTCTCTCTCTCTCTCTAAATGAGGGAGAAATGAAGATTCTACCAACTTTTTTATTCTCGTCATCAAAACAAGAAGATAAAATGGAGTTCATGGTTGATTCCGGGGGGAATGAGAGACAGAAAAGTCTATTTTACATGTAAGCATAATGATTAAGCTCCAACTGTTGAAAGGAATTTACTTGCCTAGATAACAATTCAGATATGTCAACAAAAAACACTGGAGGTTCTATCAACTTTTTATTCTCGTCCTCAGAAAAGCATACAATGGAGTTTGTGATAGATTAAGGAGAGTCAAGGGAATCTTAGAGCAGTACAGTTTTAATCTGACACTGATTAGTTTTACTGTGCTAAGCTAGAAGCTGCTAACCTCTAGACCAAAGATATCTAATGCGTAATACACTGATTAAAAAATTAAAAATATCAAATCTTAGGAGTTCATTTTCATTAAATTTAGATAAAGTAAACTATCAATTAGTATCTGGAACTACGGCAATGTGCATAATAGCATTTTAAAATTTCTTGGCATAAAATTTAAATCTTCAAAAAAAAAAGCATAAAATTTAAATCAATTCACAATAATTGAAAACTAAGATTAAAGTTATCAAATAACAGAAACTCATAAAAGTAAAGAAGAGAAACGGTCTAATATTTTAAAACGATTTGGGCTTTTCTAAAGAACCTTCTAGGTTAGTTAAATTTATAATGCCTTACTCATCCGTGGATATACGGGATCTCCATGGTTAGAACTCGAAAAGAGCTACAAATGGATTAGACTTGGGGATTATTAAAAAAACTTCGACCCTTGAATAATCCCCTTCATCGGATTATATGATACATCCGCTTTGAGTTTATTTAAATTCTGTGGTGGTGTAACTTCAAACATGACGAAATTTGATTGGTTATCTTGGTGTATGTATTTTGGAATTACTCAATTTCTACATACACTTAAATTTTATCAGTTATTAATAATAACAAAGAAAAATTATTGTTATACATCCTAATTAAATATTTTGGGTGTTTTATTCATGTGTAAAGAATATCTTAAATAAACATTTTAGTGCAATAAATACAGGCATTTAATTCAAAGATATATATTTATAATGTGAAGTTTTTAGTGTTATATACCATTTAGAAAAAAACTTGTATTTTCTTCAACATAAACTTGATGTCCTAGGAGTATCTCCCAATTACACATTAATAGCTTTTTTTATTTTCATTGCTGATTCATTCAGGAAAGTTTACATGTTGTACTAATTTACTTTGGGATGTATACATGCATTCTCAAAACCATATTGGATGAACACCCATCTGAACAAGTAGGGTAAATAGTATAGTAATTAAGTCATAAAAGTTTAAAAAAAATGTTCAACCTGACAATTACTATCCGAACCAATCTATATAGTCTCCTGTCACTATGTTCACCAACCAACCTGGACTTCTATTCTTATTATTTCTACTGGATATAAAAAAATCAAAAGGATTGGTGTCATGTTACAGTGAAAATATTACTCCAGATCAGATCATACTTTGGGGAAATTCCCAGTGATGGCATTCAAAACCCTCACCATACTTGGTATCGCCCACTCACTGAAAATGGACAATGTTAGCAAGGAAATCCTATATACCATAATTCTTCCCAGGGAAAAAATTTCTGATCTTCTTGGGATCAATATAGGGAGAAATAGGGGATAGAGAAAGAGTGATATTAAGAGATTAATACAAAGGAAAAATGGAGAAAGATAGATATTCAAGGATAGAGGGGGATAGAGATAGAGGGATAGAGGGGGGGGATAGAGAGTAAACCATCTGCAACCTGCTTTAGAGCACTTTTCTTCTAGTGCAAAGACTCAAGGATCAAATATCATTATTTGTATATGTGAGGTCCAAGATCTATCCCTCTTCCTCTCTCCAAGGGTTTACATGTGCATGCTCAATTGATGTGGAGAGAGAGGTATGAAATTTAATGGATTGTGTATAAAAATTATCAAGTATGAATTTGTGGATCCCACCATCAGTGACATATCATATGTTTCTCATCTCCCTCACGGCCGCTTGATAGGCCCTTGAGACGCGGGCATACAATGCCATCAAGGAACACATGATCATAGCCCCAAATGCCAAAAGTGTCACACCCTATAGTGATGTATGGTTGAATTGAGGTGAATTCATTTCTTACCAATGTAGTGTAATTACTATCTTAGTACTTAAATCATTGTAATGCCTGATATGCTCCACCCCGGTGAACTCATGTGGTTCCGACGTGCCTATAGGCCAGATGAAAATCCATTCACAGTTCATAGATGCAGCACTAATTGAAGGCAACCATCCCGAGCTACTGCTTGGATTATTGTAGAGTAATAACTTTGGTTCTGAAATAACTTAAAAGACAGATGTTGTTGTAGCGAGGGAGCCACTTGTCTGTTCGTGCTATGCACTCACTCCAGTTAAGAGAATGAAATGACTCCCCTTCATCACTCCTTGCAATTTGCACCATTTAAAGGTGGATCAGGTTATCTGAAGGTTATCCAATTCTCATAAATAAAAAACTTTGGAAAGAAGCTAAACACTCTTTGAAGCAGCCAGTGACCCCTTTGATGAACATGATAAAGAGTCAACAGTCAATCATCAACAGTCAATCATAAATATCATAATTATGATTATCACCCATCAGTTAATCATCAAGAGATTTTTCACTCTGTTTATTCACTAATTATTATCCTTTTCATAGTTGTAATATTTTTTGAAATAAAAATTCTTGTACATTTATTTTTTCATTCATTTTATCATCCCTTAAAGTTATATAACAATTTTTTGAGAAACCTTAAAAAAGAAAAATATGCTTTTTGGGAAGTTCTCTTCTTTAGTACTTACTTGTCAATCCTTCATCCAACTCGTCATGGTAATAGTTAGTTGAAGGGGAGAAGGAATAACTAAAGAGAGGGGAGTGAATTAGGTTCTCTATATATATTATATTTTTATTTTTCATTATCTTAGTATTTTTCTACCTAAGAAATTAGGTAGAGGAAATGTGAGACACATTTTTTTAGACAGCTTAGGTTAATCCTTTATGTTGTTCGGAGATATCCGTCCCGAGGTGATGACGTGCCCTAAATGTGTTTGTGTGAATGACCCCCAATCAAATCACTTGGAAATAGGTCTGAACACGGATTTCAAGAAAAAGAAAAATTCGATGAAGCTTTGTCGTCCTCAACCCCCAAAGGCTTCCACGGAACAATGTCGCTTGATCTACTTCAACTAGGCTCCCAAAGCCTTCTTCTTGCGGCCCCCAATGCCTTGACATGACTGAACACAAAGGTCTAGCAATAACATTTTTTTTCTGAACAATGTTAAACAACAATTAGTATAACAACTACTTAAATAGTATTCAAGACAAGGAAAAATTTTATGTATTTCAACAAGAATACTTTTAGATCAGAAATTTATTAATTCAGAGACAAAAAGTCATAAATGTAATTATGACTTACATTTAGTAATACCTCCTTGCTTGTGGTCATTCTTTCTTCAAGTTCTCTTCTCCTCCCCCTTTTTGTTTTGATGGAATTTGTGATATGCATCTAACCTTTAGTGTTGAAAACTCAAATATGGTTTTCATTCCTGCACCAATTGCAATGATTCAACCTGGAAAATTTTTTTAGCACAATTGGCACAACTATTATCTCACACAAAGTGTTTAAAATCACATCAGATAAATCTCCAGAGATCAATATTTCCATGTTCTTAGTTTACCATCAGATTCCTCTGTGTCCAACTTCAAACCCATGCAACTCTTTTAAGACTCAACCAAATGATGTGATTACAAGTTATTTGGTTTTGTACGGATATTAATAATGATTTATACTTTGAACAAATCTCAAAATCATTATAAACATTATGCTAAAGATTGTAAACTTATCACAAGGTTGAGGATATGTGAATTTTGGAGGCCAGCCTTCTTTCCTTTGAATCATGAAACTCTCTACACCAAAAACCACTATTCCAAGTTCTTTGGACTTGGATTGATGTTATCAATAAATTGTATCTTCAAAGTATGCTCAAACACTGATTGATACTTCCTATGGGGATTGAGAGATCTCTCTAGCTTTTGGACTGCGATTTTCAAAGGGCAAGGAGAAAATAATTTGAAACTAGGGTTAAAAACTGTATATATGGACTTATAAATCTAAAAGGGCATAATGGTAATTTCTAAAAGTCCAACAGCCATATGTATGGATTATGATTAAGAAATATAAAACAATAAATATTAAAATTTACAATTTTTATATTTACAATTTTATCATAAGAGAAAAATACCTTTCAGGAGTTAAGCAAATACTAGCTATTAGGCCAAGCACTTCAGATTTAAATTAATATTAAACTTTTAGGTATTTTTATCACATCCTTTTAATCAAGATATCAACATTTGATAGTAATATCTTCATGCAATTAATTTTCATTAAATCTTCAGTTATGAGCCTTGAATACTTGAAGGTAGTAATTAGGAATTTAAATAAGCTATTAAAAAATCAAATGGAGTCAAATTCATAAAAAAAATATTTGAAAAGTGTTAGAAAATATGTTTATCTTCATGTCATTGAGAATACAAGCCCTAAATACATCATTTGACTTGTTCATCGTATGACGAAACTAAGTAGCCTTTTAATATAACTAAGGCTGTTTTTTATCTTAACATACAATCAGTCAATAAGTTGACTAGGTACCTATTGTGCTTTCATCACAACTCTTATTGAGTCATGCATTACTTTGAGCTTTCATTAAAACACACATTAAAGCATTGTACTAAAATGGCCTTAGAGCATAATCTTCAATAATCATTCACGCTTGGTATGAGGAGCCATCTCATAGGAAAAATAATTTCATGAAGTCTTAGGCCAAGGTGGTGGAATATCTACAAAATTTTCTCTGATGATTTGCTAGTGCAAGATTACTAACTAGGGTTACTGATTATCGTGTGATAGTTGACCATGCCTCAAGCCATAGCAGGAGCATGAAGTGAATAAAAGATTGTACATAAGTCCACTCATAACCAATGACAGCAAAGGTTCCATGAGTAAGTTAATATGCTCATGAGGTGTAGCTTCAAACCCCGCAGGTTGTCAACTCAACTTATTGATTAGTTTAAAGTGATTATTTATTGTTTACTTTATTTTTTGATCTAGTTAATTGATAAGGTTGTCTAATAAACTTTATTGTGCAACTAGAGTCATTAAGTATACTAATACATGGGATTATAGGGTCACACATATATCAACACACCAATGGCCCCTTGATCGTCAAAAGTCATACTTAAAGTGTAAGGATTTTTAGTATCCCACACCGTTGGCATCATCTGACTGTCTGATTTCATTTTTCCGAAATAGACGATTGAGAAATCTCAGATTCATATGAATGTATTCAATTTTTTTTACTATTCATGGCAAATGTACTTAGAAGTCCTCAATCGATCGAATGTGTAATTGTGTTTCTTTGGTAACAACTAGGTTTGTTTGAACTTTTTAACTGATGATTCTCTTCTTGGTGCAAAAATCTCATCAACTGTTCAAAAAGAGAACGTGATTTCTGCACGCACAATATAAATCTCCAAAAGTGAAGAACAAGGTAATTAATGACCCTTGAACTTAATTTAAGGCCTTGTTTTGGGGTTTCTAGGCTAGAAATATGTCTTCTTTGTTTATTTTGATTTATAATGAGTTAATTTCATAATTATATTATATATTTATAAATATTGGGATCTAACAACCACCATAATCCCCCAAAGTTCTGTGATTTTTTCTGCAGTGAGTTCATTCATAGACTTATCCCTCATTTCTCAGCCAAAACTTGTGATTTTGATGGAGAATTTGTGCAATGATTTTGAGGCTTATCCTTACAAATATTCATTTGAGCACCACATCCTCATGCAATTCCTGATTTTGGGTTGTTGACTTTTGAGATCGATATCTAGATAATATAACCTCCAACTTTTATATTTTTATGTTTGGATTCCAAGTCTAGAAATGTTGATCTAGACATGTCGTCAATGAATGCATCAACAAACACAAATGCCAAATAATGTCCGGTATATTAGATGCTTAAATGGACATGGAAGATTTTCTCCAAGGTGAGAACCTTTTAGATATGTGGCATCCCATCGATGTCTACTTCTATGTTCCAGGTCCCATCTATAGGCCCGAAAGTTGGATGAGATGATCATCATCCTAGCTCATCCATGCCCCACATTCCAAGTCTCATGTCCAAGATCGTGAAATCTAATTATCTTTCTATTTATTTTTCAATTCATCACTTTGTCTAGGATTAGTTTTATGACCATCCGGATCCTCGAATTTAAAATCAGGTTATAAGTTTTTCATTTTTGGTTTTTTAACTTAATAAATAAAAATATAGATAACTTTAGTGGCTAAGATAGATCTAGCTAATGAGTTGCAAGGAGTTCTATATGTTGGGTTCTATAGGCCTAGATCTGGATGAAGAAATGGAAATGTTATGCGGCGGAAGACTTAAAAAAAATTGTATTGCATCGATAAAACTATGAAACAAAATACCTTTGCATGGATCACATCCGTGATTCTCGGATCTCGGAGCGAGACGAGTTGAGCTGCTCAAGTGTGCAGCCTCTAGAAGTATCCACACAATCCTCGATCTGTCGAATCTCCTCCTTCTCATTGACGAGTCTCATTCTTTCTCCTTCGTTGTTGTTACGTCACGATCGCATCGGGAGTGGAGAGGGTTTGTGGGGAGAAGGGAGAAGGGAAATTCCCATGAACAATTCTGGCATGGGTGAACTTCATTCAGGCCCTTCCCATATTTATACTTAGCAGATATTTTTCATAAAAATCCCAAATTCCAACGTCCAAGAGACCATTTGCGTGTTACCCTCTACGCCCATGTATAAGTCTAATTAACAACTCAAGCAGCCCAAAAACCTTTATTGGCCTTCTAAATTAATTAACTTTATCAACATATAGATTGATTAACGTCGGATCAATTTAACCCAATCGATAGGTTGAGTCTCCAACACGTGGGGTGCCAAGCTACACCTCGTGCTCTAGAAGATACAAAGGAGTGTGTACCAATTCACTCATGGAACATGTTTGTTATCAGTTACCATGTACATATAATCCCTCAGCCACCTGACGCTCCTAGGACAACTTAGGGTATGATCAATGTTGAAACCCTAATCGGTCATCCGAGTTAGTATTGATGCGTTCGGAAATCATCGGAGAACTCTTCCCAAATATTTCTCTGCCTTGGCTAAGGACTTTGTCCCATCGTCTTCCTTGAGATATGACCTCTTATACCAAGGGTGGACAATCTCATCTTGACCACTCAATCCTTTTGGTAAACTTTTTGATGCACCCGAACTGAGACCGTTTAGGATCCCATGATTAGAGACTCCTTGTCCATAGTCAAAGTACAACCGTCCGTCCACAAGACATCTTTGGTGTCTGAGGTCTAAGGATCACTTATATAACTGTGATATGAATCAAACTGATTCACAGTTCGGTAGAATACCATTCAGGTATTCATACTGATCAATTCAGTGAACTCTTTTTGCTAAAGAGCACCAACTATCTATCCTTAGTATCTCCACTCTAATGGCTATGGGATCAACAATGCTCATCATATGAGTGAGGCTAGATAGTGATATTCCATCCAGATACTTCGATGTCCTTCTCACGTATTCTTTGTATATGAATTTTAGAACACATGCTTAAGGACCCTTGATCTCCGTATTACAATTTGATCATAATTCACTAAGACCGATTATGTATTCGTGCACTTCATTATAAGCATCACACGTGCACTATAATGAATACATTCTATTAATAAACATGGAATGAGATGTGGAATGTGTGATTGGCCTGCCAACCACATATATTTACATCATCATATCCACACAGAATGGTGACTATGAATCTAAAATTCTTTATGTGGTGATTTATGAGATGAGACAATACAGATATACAATATGAGAAATGGGAACGAGTGAAATGGGGAGATGTTTACATAACATTTCTAGATTAATATGATGATAAAAGATAGTGGATAGTGATTTGAGAGAGATAATGGAAAAGAAAAATGGACGATGAAGTGAAAATACAGTGACGTGATGAGAAGTTGGAAAGAGAGACATGACTAGGTATAAATAATGGATGTGAATGTGATGAGTTTTTTTATAGTGGGGTAACAAGATCAAGTGATGATGAGGGGTTACGAAGTGATAATAAAGGCTGAGTGTGGTATTACAAAAAAATAAGACGTGATGATTGATAACATGTATTTTTATTACCTTATATTATCATATTTACATGTTTCTCTGCATTAAATTACTCATATTTGCATGTTATCAAGCTTAAAATGATTAAATCTATTTTTAGAATGCATTTCTAAATTTTCTGTATTTTTGGGATTTTTCTAATAATATATTCTAAAAGAATATAATTTTTGAGACAAAATATGATTTTTTTTGGAAATTGTTGACATTAAAATTGGAAAGATATGATTTTTCTGAGTCAACATATATATTTATACGTATTTTGTGGCTATTTTATTTCATATGAATTTTTAAGTATTTTTGGCACAGGGTGACATGGCATGCTCACGTCGACTCATTTCAAACAAAGAAAAGAGAAGAAAAATGAGGGTGACGTGGCGCGCTGACGCACCACCACGTCAGCCTTGCAAAAGAGGGTTGTTTAATGTTTTTTCTTTATTTCTTTATCTTTTTCCAGGTACACTTGGCACGAAATACGAAGGGTGCCCGCACGGAATACGAAAAGCATGGAATAGCTTTGAATTCTTAAGATGCATGGAAACTGAGCACGTTGACGAGGAGAGAGAAGGAAATCAAGGACTAGGATTGCTTCAACTTCAAACGGCCATAACTTTTGATCTATAATTCCAAGTAAACTGAAATTTTCAGCCTTGCTTCGCCTTCCCCTCCTCTTTCTATCCATACCCTCTTATCTATAAATAAAGGCCTGGATCATTGTGACATTAATCTTGAACTTGCTTCCTACTTTTGTGGGCTGATTGAAAGATAGTGAGTTTTGAGATCCATCAAGAGTGTTCTTGGTATCCTGGGTGTGTGGGGAGAAGCATTGGAGAAGAAGGGGAGCTTGCCGGCTCGTAATTACTGTGATCCTGGCGGAACGTAAGGATCTAAGGTAAATATCGTTGCCTTACATTGTCTCTTTCCTGAGGCCATAGTTAACATAATTAAGGTTTATCATCGTTCTTGCTCTCTCATTTTACTCTCTTTTCTCGTCTCTTCATCCTCACCATCGTACCATTCCAAATCCAATCACTATCGTCGTTCATACCATTATCCATCATCATGTCCATCACGTGCACTTACTCTTTTATTTAAGTTAAATTAACTTATAACTTACGTATTTTAATCGATATCACTAGCCCACATCCTCAAATCTTGTTATTGTTGATCCTCTCGTTGATCATCACTAGTATAAGAAAATAATTCCATAATCATCATTCCCTGTGGAGACAATCCGTACTCATCACTAACTACGTATTTTTAAGTACGGTTAAACAATCACCGACGAAAAATTTTAACATTAAAATTGAGATTGTCAATGATGATGTATACATAAGATAATAACAATGACGTGTATGGAGCAATGTAACAACGACGTTATCGGTACTTGAGTGACGGTTGAAGCTACGGGCCAGAGTGTCGCTCGTGATGGCCTGAGCAAGTGGGGTAGAACCCATTGAGGTAGGGGGGCGCTTCCTTGCCCTTCCCCCTGTGTTCTAGGAAACCCAAACAGTCGCGGGCGGTGTGATTCAAGTGGGCATGACTCGAGGTGTGGTGTGAGTGACAGTCGCGAAGCCTCGTCGCTCGAATGCTCCATATGCTCCACTAAGTGGTAGGCCTCGTCGACCTTTGCGTGGTTGCATTTAAGAACCTCATTGCGTGGGTCGGTTGTTGCCCGTGGGCAAATAGACCGATGATGGTTTGCGGTGCTCCACGAATCGACACCGCATCCGGCACTCATCGAATGCCTCTATATACTCCGTCACTGTAAGTCGACCTTGCCTAAGGTCAAGCCATTCGAGGAACAGGGGCATCTGATATTGTCGAGGTACGTAATTGCTCCTCAACTTTTGCGCCATTTCGGCCCATGACATGATGGGCCATCGTCGTCACTCGGTCACGACGCGTTTGTTTTCCTTGAAGAACTTGGCCTGTCCGCCAAGTCTCCTCTCTGCGTATTCGACGCACAAGTCATCGTCCATGCGGTACCCACCATAAGTAGGGTTTCATGTTCGACTCCTTGGGTTTCATAGTCGATGAACTCCTTGGGTTTCCTCGACCCCTTGAAGATGGCGATGTTGGCACGCATGCTCATCAGGTTCCTCTATCAACGGTGACAAGACCGGATGTAGGCATCGCGATGGGCCGGTGGATCGGTGTCGTGCCTACAATCCTGGGGTGAGACGTGGTCATCACGACCGGCCGGTAAGTCGGCATCCTACTCACGATCAAAGGGCTGGACGTTTTCGTCTTACCGGGCAGGTCGGTCGGCCTCATATCCTTTATCGTGGACTAGACATGTTCATCTCGGGGGGCCAGTAGGTTGGCCGTATAATCACGCTCGTCGTGCCAGACATAGTCATCTCGTCGGGCCAGTGGGTATGCCTCGTGTCCTTGATCGCGGTGCCGAACGAGTTTGTCTTGGCGTGCTGGTAGGTCAGCCACGTAACCACAATCACCGCGCCGGACATAGTCGCCTCGGCAGTCTGGTAAGTCAGCCTCATGTCTTCAGTCATATCGCCGAACGTGTTCATCACGGCAGACCGGCAAGTTGGACTCGTACCCACAGTTGGAGTCATCACATGGGTATCGTCTATCCCAAGCACGAACGTCCTGTCGGTCGCGTGCGGATGTCGGGCGAGGCATTAATCTCAAAGCTCCTCGTCGAAGCTCCATGTACTCGTCGTCATCATAACGGCTCCTCAGATGTTCAGGGTGTAGCGTGACAGGTACTGGAGGTGTTGGGCGTGCGAGCATCTGCTCCACGCACACGGCGATGGTTGTCATGGTGCGGAGATACGCCCCTTGCTCCTCGAACGAGTCCTCCCAGTGTCGGTGCTGTTGGCATGGTCTTCCTCAGCCCCGTCTTGCTCCTTGACCACAGGCAGTGGCGGCCCGCGGTGTGGCCTCGTCAACGAGAGCTTTCCCGTGTGGGCAGTGACTCGTCATCACCCTATCCTCGTTGTCACTAGGTGACGAGACATCTAGTGACCGGGGGGAGCTATGTGGGGACCATCGGTGTCCACGGTGGGCACGGGTCTGCTCACGTGGACCGGGCGGTCTGGTGGCACTCGCATCAGTGGGTGAGGTCAATGCGGGCTTCGTAGGTGGCTGTGATGGGCCACCTACGGGCGTCGCGAGATGGTGTTCTGATAGAGCCGTAGGATGGCCTCTCTCATCGGGCGACGGTTCGGTTCGTTGGGGGGAGGTAGAACTTTCGTGTTGAGCCTTCCGACTCGATCGCGTCTCTATGGCCATTTTAATCCCTAGGGGTACTAGATGGTTTTTGAAAATGATGAGATGCAGAATGATGGTTATGCGGCATCAAAGACTTGCTGTGAGCAACCACAACCGAGCTCGGATACCAATTTGATGCAGGACGACGGCGATGTCGTTGTTTGTGCAGGTATTGAGACGATGAACTGATGTCAATTTGATGCAGGGCGACGACAATGTCGTCGTCTGTGTGGGATTGAGATGATGATCTGATACCAATTTGATGCAGGATGACGGTGATGTCATCGTCCGTGGGGGTATCGAGACGATGCTCTAATACCAATTTGATGGTGGACGTCGTCGAGGACGTCGTTTGGTCAATACCAAGGACGATGGCTTGATACCTAGATAGTGGACCAGACGTCGAAGGTGTTGTCGTCCGACAGGTAAAACCCTAATTGGGTATATTTATCTACAATGTAATGAGTGAATGTGTCCTACGTGTTGTATGTGCAGGCTCCAACTCAAAGGAGATGCCGAGTTTCGTGCTCCGAAGAGGTCACCGGGTGACGACGACGGTGGCCTCTCGATCCTTGTCAGAACGGAATCAATCCGCAGGGCTCTCACATAACGAACAAACTCATCCGTACCAGTAAGACGCTCGCATTCATAGCTTTCTCTCAATTCTTTCCTCTAACACCTACCTAGCCCGAGCGCGGTGGAATCAAGAAAAAAGTAAACTGCAACGAGTAATATAACGAGTGGGCGGAGAATGACGTACCTCGTCGACGCATGGCTCATGTGTAGTCTTCGTCAGTCATGGTGGCCGGAGTGGGTGTGATGGAGAGGAGCAGGAGAGCGTCGGCGGAGAACGAGGGGCCGAGGAGGAGCGGAACGAGGCGTGGCTTCAGCTCAAGCGGGCGTTGAGTCCGGCGGGCATGCCCTATAGGGGTCGGTGACGGCATGGATTCAACGGCGAGAAGCGGCCTGCGACGACCGTCGGCAACACTACGTGTCGCTGAGCGGGACAGAGGGTGCGAGGATACGGCGTTGATGTTGGCACGCGGGAGGACTGACGCTGGTGTTACGGGCATCGGTCAGTCCGACGATGATAGATCAGCGCCTACTGACTGGTGTCGTTGTGGTGACAGGCTCCGGCCTCTCTATCACCTGCTGGTCAGGCGAAGACCCCAAAACGAGGGCAATTGATCTACCTGACCTGATTGGGTGTCTCAGTTGAAATTGGCGAGGCCTGAGCCATCGCAGGTTGACTCGCAAGGGTCGCCGGCAATTCTGGGAGGATGAATAGCTCTCAGCGTGAGGTGATTCTCCAATCTAGATGGAACCTTCAGCATTTGTAGTCAACCAGAAGGATCGTTCGCCGAGCAATGTGCCGAGGGTCAATCGAGAAAGGGTCAGAGCGATTTGTCGTGAATTTGCGACAGTCATCGCCCAATTTAGCGCAAGGTCAAATTTCACCATCTGCTGGGGGGTGTACCCGTCCATCATTTGCAAATCGGTAGTTATCCACGATCAATCGACCGACCGTCTGTTGTGCAATCCACGATCAATCGACCGTCTGTTGTGCAATTGGCGGTGAGCCGACGCGTGGGCCGTGTTCGTGAGGAGAAAAAATAAGGTAAGGGGAGAGGTGAGGGAGATAGACGGCTTGAGTCACCTCATCGGCATAGCCAAACCTTCCCCAGCTCCCCTTTCTACCTCTTCTTCCTTCCGTCCTCCTCTCCCATCTTCTTCACCCTCCCTTCTTCCTGATGCGAGAGGGGTGAGACCTGTCTTCCTTAGCCAAAATTCAACTAATTCAAGAAAAACAAGTCTACCTTCCCTTAAGTAGGGGAATTAATGGGCCCCTAATGGGTTCTTAGAGGGGGAGTAGTGGTCCATTAGGGGGGCCCTTATATAACGGGCCCCCATTACAAAAATATAGAAAAAAAACAAACATAAGAGAAAAGGGAGAGAAAGGGAGGGGGTCCAAATGGCTAAGGACCCCTCCCTACACAACGACAAAGACAAACGAGCACGGAAAAAATGACAAACACGTCATGATACGACGTAGGAGACTCAATGAATGCAAAAAACATGAAATGTGACTAACGAAGACGAGGGAAATCAAAATGTGATGAAACAAGCATGCTTCACCCGGGTTGTCGACGATGGTGGCGTGTGCCATCACTCCCTTTCAAATAGACATGGTCCTGCGGTGCGGTGCGAAAATTCGCACAGCGCACTCAATTCACACGTTTTAAAATATGTTTAAGAATTTGTGAAATGCGATTTGGAAAATAAATAAGTATATTTAATTCTTAATATAAGTGGTAAATTACTATGTTTAATTATTAATATAATTATTAATTAATAATTAAAATTACAGTGACGCGGCGGCGCCGCTGCGTCGCCTAGACGGCAGCACCGGAGAAGTTGGTACCAGGGGAGGAGGGCAGGGGGTGGAGGGCGGAAGGGAGGGGGGCAGGCGGCGGGGCGGGGTCGCGCTGGAGGGTGATGGCGTCGGCGATGGCGGGGTCGCGCTGGAGGGTGTCGTCGACGGCGAGGTGCGCGACCAGCTCGGTGGCCAGCGGCTGGACCACCGGCGCGGGGGAGTCAAGGAGGGCGATGACGGGCTCGAGGGCGTTGCGGTCGGCGCGGGCTGGGGGGTGCTCGAGGAGGTTGGCGAGGGCCTGGAGGGAACTGCGGAGGCTGTCCGGGGTCTGGTCAGGGGGGTAGAGTGTGGCGAGCAGGGGGCGGACCAGGGCGCCCGCCGCGGGGGACTCGGCGACGCTGGCATTGTTGGTGAGGATGCGGAGGAGCTCGACGGCGGCGACGGCGGCGGGCGCCGTCGAGGGCGCCGGCACGGACCATCTCGACCTTGGACGCGGGGCGGGCCAGGGGGAGGGGGCGAACTGAGGCAGAGAGGGGGGCAACAGCGGAGAGGAGGCGGGAGGTGGAGGGCGGGCTAAAAAATTCGCACAACGTCGAATTTTCGCACCGCACCGACCCCTGCGCTGTGGGCGGTGTGCGGTGTGCAAAAATTTCGTGCGAATTACCGCACAAACGCACCGCACATGAGCCCAACCGCACGAGCGGGATTCGCTCTCACGGTTTGGACCATGTCTACTTTCAAAATGCCCCAAAAATGTAAGAAGAAAGTTAAGGAGTGACTTTACAGCAAAGTTTTATTTATAAAACCCATGATATGGATGGAATGAGGGGAGAAAAATGGATAAACACTAAAAGTTTTAGCTTAATTTGCTTATTAGATTATTAAATAACAAGCTTTGAAGTTTGAGCAATCCTAACCGTTCGATTAAATATTCTGTCTCTCCTCATCAGGACCTTATTCAATATCCCTTCACCTTTATCATATAATGGTTTTGTATCCTCATAAATGGCTGATGTTTTCCTCATCATCTGCGATTGAGGATTCCAAGCATTATGATAAAAAAGTCATGATGTGGCGACATAGATTGCAGTACCACATTATTGTGATTTTTTTTCATATTCTACATATTTATAATAGCACCACTTTTCACCTTTCAACTTTGGAACACATAAAATAATGATTTTTATTGCTCATTACCATTACAGTTATTATGATTGAAAATACATATTTTTCTATTAGTCCACGTCGGCCCTGCAATTAAAAAATCAAAACGAGTTATTTAGTAGTTGGCTGTTAAGACATTGTGATTTGTGATGCTGTTATGTCATCTTTTAAAATTGATTAGCTGTTCTAATTATTTTAGAAAAATGCTATTAGTTGCCATTCGATTGAATCGAATGATGACACATGGAAGGGTGGGAAATAAGACTGGAAAAATATTAGATAAAAACATTTAATAAAACAAAAGTCATGAAGTGAAAATAAAAAACAAATATTATGCCTTCTTCGTGAATAAAGTGTCCAAGTATCTGGCATAAGAAATATTTTCTTTATGAATATGGTATAGGAATAATCCTTAAAAATATTAATAAATCCAGAAAAATCAGAATGCCACTCTAAAATTAGGTTTGAAAATTTTAGGCTTGATAGCATGTATATGGTTATCTTAAGATGTAAAAATCATAATAAAAGATAAAAGATCATGTGTTATCGATTTGGTAATTAAAAGGACTGATGGTAATTGAGACAGTTATTCAACCTTTGTTATCTTATTGATCTTTTATTTGTGATGAAAGCACGTTTGTTTTCCCATTGCACTATGATGAGGTTTTGTAAGAAGAAATATAGGAGGACCTTGGACAAATAAATAAGGAAAAAGCATTGAGTTTCACCCCATGCCGCCCCGAGGGCCGCCGGCCCGCGCCGCCCTGCGCCGCCTCGAAGGGCCATTGCCCGCGCCGCCCTCGAGGGTCGCCGCCCCGCGCCGCTCTGCGCCACCCCGCGGACCGACGCCCCGAGGCCGCCACCCGCGCCGCCCTAAGGCCGCCGCCAGGCCGACCCTGCCGCTGTCGGATCATCAACCGCCTCCGTAGCCGGGTCCCCGACCGCTACCGCTAGACCGCCTCCGCTGTTATCGGGTCGTCGATTGCCGCTGCAGCCGGGTCTCCGACCCCTACCGCCGTCGGGTCGCCGACCGCCGCCGCTGCTGAGTCGCTGACCGCCGTTCCTGCCGGGCTGGCGACCGTCGCTGACCGGGTCGCCGACCGCCACCGTCGTCGCTTCGCGCCGCCGTCTACGCCGTCGCCCGTGCCAGCCGGTCCGGCTCATTGTCTGACGTCATTCGGACCGCCATGCCGTCGGTGGCCCGTCCATCCGCGTCGACCCATTCGACCATCGACCTATGCCGGCTGGCCTGTTGTGCCGTCCACGGCCCGCACCAGCAAGTCTGGCTCGCCCGTCTGCATCGCCTCGACTCTTCCAACTCTGCTCCTGCATCACCGCTCCTGAGCTGCGCCACGCCGCCAGTCGAGCGACGCTGTGCTGCCTCCGGCACAGCTCCACCGACCCCGCCACCGGTATCTCTGCATCGACAAGGACGACGACTTTAGGACGACGTCACCGAAGAGGTACCTCACTCCTCTATCCCACTCATTAATCTATCTTTTGTCGTATACCTTTTTGATTGCACACCACCGCGCTCGGTATAGATTAGGTGAGAGTAGAAACGGACACGAGAGCGTCCAACAAACGTCTACCCTAGGTACGAGCCGAGCCCGACCATTACATGAGAGCTCCCATGAACTCAGTCCATTCGGCACCGTAGACTCCTTCGTCTCTCTGACGAGGGTCAGGAGGTCACCATCTCCACCGTCGGTCACCTGCCCGCAGCACGGAGCCTGGCGAGCCCCATGAGTCGGGGCATGCACGTAGACTCACCTAAGGTTTCATTACATCACGTAGTCACATCTCTGTAGGTCCACACCGATAGACGACTTCTTCGACGACGTCCGCTCTATCTCCAGGTATCCGAGCATCGCCTCGGTACACCTCGGGATGACATGAGTGACATCGTCCTGCATCAATTCTCTTCCTATCATGCCTAACCAGTGGGACTTGATCCATTCGTCCTGCATCATTTTGGATGAATTGTGGATCCTAGGAATTAACTAGTGTCTAGTGGTATTTTGACTCAAAAAGCCAGTTGACAGAGATAGAAATATAAAAAAAAAGTGAAAGGAATAAACATGAATGTATATCTAAGTGGAAAAGTCCAAAATCAGCAAATAAAAATAACTAGGCACGGAAGATGCTGGCATAATAGAAGAATGAAGAAAAATATGTATATCGACGGATAAAAAGGGACATACTTGTTAATAAAAAAGGAAAACAAACACAGGCATACAGATATATTAATAATAAGATATATATACAGCTGGAATATGTATATGGTATAAAAAGTATGTCCAAAGGTACAACCAGATGTACGTATGAATAAGGATATGCTTCGAGTGTTTGAAGGGATACATAGAGAGAGATACTGAATTTCACAGATTTATAAAGAATCACATATGTAGGAAGATGGACAGCAACAAAAAGGTAAATACAACAAATATAGACAAAAAACATGATAAAAACATAAGTACATTATAGATTCTGTACAGCTCAGTCATAATTTGTAGTAAAACCATCTGCAGCACAAAATACCCATAGACAGAGTACATAGTTTTGAATGACACTATTGCATGTGCGTGGTCTTTCAATGACACATTAATATAATGTTTGGCAATACAGACATCTAGGCTTCTAGACAGAGACAAAGATGATGAGATAGCAAAAAAAAAAGAATGAAACATATACTTATAGTGAGAGAAATAGATTGTCAAAAATGTGCATCCATAGAAATATGCATATAAATTGTGAGAGCGAAATACACAAATACATATGAATTGATTGAAAAATAGATTGGAAAATATATAAATGGATAGATGAATGATAAAAATATATTGATGGAGATAGATAACTTGATAAATATATGGCTAGAAAGTTGCATACATAGGTACAGTGAGATATATAACACCAAAGATATGCATGAAACAAGGAAATACATATATATATCTGTATGAACACAAATTTTGACACAAAAATATAGATAAAAACCCAACTGTGCATATATTCATCAATACATCGATTGATAGGCAGATAATGGATCAAAGTCAGAAAAACAAAATTAGTACATCATACATAGCCAAAGAGGTACATGGGAAGAAAGGTACACACAAAAGTACACCGGATATGCTTAGCTTGCAAAAGTGTACCCCATGAGAAGGGAACTCCATACTTAAGCGCGTCTGAAAATTCTCAACAGTACTCCACCAGGCTGATGAGTGTGGAAAAAATATACATCACACGATGTATTGTAAAACTCCGCAAGATATGCATGTGGCCAAAGATATAAACACAAGAGTATAGACAAAAATCCAACTGTGCACATATACATTAATACATAGATTAATAGGCAGACAATGGAACAAAGTCAAAAACCAAAGTACTGTTGAGTATGGAGTTATAGACATACTCAAACTTCATCTATCCATGCGCTTACAATCTGCAAGTTATAGACACAAGTATAGACAAAACCACAATTGTGCACATATACATCAGTACATAGAAAAGCCAAATATTACTGCATAGAAAGATAGCTAGAGAGGTACAAGGATAGAAACTTCATCTATCCATGCGCGTAAGTACAAGCAGATAGATCTGCCTAGCTTGACAAAATGTATACCATGAGAAGAGAACTCCATAGTTAAGCATGCCGAAACATATCGACAGTACTCCGAAAAGCCGATAAGTTCAGAAAAAAATGATAGATCACATGATGCATTAATACAAAGTTCTTGGCGAAATGAATATCTTCAAGAAACCCAAAACACTAAACTCCATAACAAGTACTACCAGATATAGCACAGGGATGAGGACGGGACGGTAATTTCATCCATGGACGAAAAAATCATCCTGTCCAGGACTTTGGACGATTGACGGGGCGAAGAATCGTCTGCCTGTCCCTGGATGGGACGATTGCTTCGTCCATGGACGAAATAACCATCCTGTCTGGGGCCTTGGACGGGGGACGGGCCACGTGTCCATTTCTGAGTGGTCTAATGCTGACACACACCCTGTTTCGTCCCGGGACGTTGGACGGGAAAAGAATCTGTTGGAGGGGACGGTTTCGGATGGGATGTGTCAAGGACGGAAAAAAATGGGACGGGACGAATAATGGACGGGACGATTTAGACGAAACTCTAAAAATTGGGACGTAGAACGGGACGAACGTCCCGTCCCATCCTTCGTCCACGTCCTGGATGATCCAGAACTATACTACCAGATAGTGATTGTCAAATATAAAAAAGAAAACCATATAAAAATAGATATATAAATATAGGTTATGGACAGGGACAAACAGGAATAAATAAAAAAACTAATTTAAATTCACATATAAATTAGTATATAACACTGATAGAAATGGAGATATAGGAGGAGATGGCTCGCTGCTCGCAGACACTCTCTGGGGTGTTGTTCAACGGCCTGTTCTTCACTGGGACGAGGCGATCTCCTCGGATAGGGCAAGATTCTCTCTTTTGTGCTCTAATTGGGGAGGCGAGATCGTTCAGACAATCGGTAGTTGTTTCTCGGACTCCCCGCTTGAGGTTTCTTTCTTCCAGTGCGACGGCATTTGCTCTGAGCACGAATTCCGGCATCGTTCGTAACGAGGACTGTGATTCTGACACCGGGTAAAACTTAGGAAATTTGGGTATTTTTACTTTTACGGCGTTGCGTCGTTTCTTTCGTTGCGCAAAGCTCAAGCTTGCGTTTTTCTAAAGTTGGACGATTTGACGGTTGTGTAAAATGCTCTTTCACCGCGCTTGCTTTGAAATTTTAGTGTTTGTGGTGTTCCACTTCGAAATGATGGAGCAAAGTTGCCGTTTTTGTTTTAATTACGCGTTAATTTGACGTTGGACAAGCGTGTGCTGGTTTTCATTTGAGGGAGTTGAGCGGGGAATTCGATAATTACCTCATAATTTCAAATTGTTAATGCGAGTAAGCTCGATTTCAGCTTTTGTTTTTTTTTGTATACTGATTAATGGAAAATAGTAGGCAGTGAAAATAACTTTTGCGTAAGCAAGATGCGTTTTCTTGATTGTGAGTTTTGTTGTAAATGAACTTCATCCACAACTCTTTACATCAGTTTCGCACGCAAGATACTTTTTATTGCGAATGATAATTCTCTTTTTAATGGACACAATGTGGGGAAAATGTGTGAATTCTCCCGACCTTTCTATTGAATGCTGACAACAATTGATTATGTATTTATAGTTATTTTCTTGTGAATGTTCTTCATCAAGAACTCCTTTGATAAATTTCAAACGTAATATACCAGATAATTTGAAGGTTTTTATGGACACAGTGCGGGAAAGAGATCTAAGTTGCCCTGGTTTTTTGTCAATTCGGAAGTTCTTGAGACTAATTTACATTTTGTACGTTTCCTCATTTCAGGCACCTTGAATACCACCGTTTACTTCCCTGCCCACCTCATAATAGACCACCCAGGGTTGAACATCTCGTTGTCTTTGAGGAGGGCCCTGTTCTTGAGTACATTTGTAAGGCATTAAATCTCCCTTCCCTGTAAGTAACGTTCATTTCATTCTTATTTTATCCAGTTAATACAATGCTTATTGCTTTATTTTGATGTTATTTTTGAAGGTATGTTACTGATCTAATTGATTTTGGGGCTGTATACTATGCTCTGGTCTGCCCAACACCTCCTCCGACTGCCACAGAAGAGCAAATAGGGATTTTTAAAAGGGTTACGGAGCCATCAGTTCTGAAGAAACGATCATCGATCAAAGGAAAGACAGTGCGGGAAGCACAGAAAACCTTTAGAATTACAAAGCCTGATGAATTTGTTGAAGTTGGTACATATTTGCGTGTGCATGTCCATCCAAAGAGATTTCCGAGGTAGAAACATCTTGCTATAATTAATTTTAAAATAATTAATTAAAAAATTAATGTTGGTTTCACCAAAATTTTAAAATTTTTTCATTGACTTTTCATTATTCAATCCATAGTCGCCGTGTAAATGTGGGTACTATGGTATTATTGTGATGTGCCTTTTTATCTGTTTTGGTTAACGGGTACTATGGTTTATCTTTCTAGCCTTATGAAGTAGTGATATTGTTGTAATATCCCTTTTTAGAGTCTTTTTTCTTATATAATGGGAAAACACTTGTGCGTGCGTGTTCATCCAAAGCGCTTTCTATGGTAGAAACATCCTCGCGATTAAAATTTTCTCATGGACTTTTTATGACTTGATCCATACTCGTTGCGCAAGCCCATACTTTAGTGTTATATCTGTCTCGTTCTCTAAGTGTTGATGTTAAGAGTTGGGGTTTTATTGTCATTCCCTTTCTTAGGGACCTTATCCTATATAATGCGTACATACATAGCTATGCATGTTCATCCAAAATGCTTTCCAAGGTAGAAACATCGTACCGAGTTTAAATATTTCACGGATTTCTCACAACTTGATCCATACTCGTATAAGTGTATTACAATTGTCTCTCCGTCTATGCTATAAGTAGGGTATTTCTAAATTATATTCTCATCATCATCTTCAACCATTTAGTATACTGAAATCTTTGAAAATTCACATTTTTCCAAAAAAATCTACTACTAAAATTCACTTTCTGGGTCTGCATTTCACTTGTGTGTGTAATCTGATTTATTAATACATTTACATTACAGGAGCTATGAAATTGATTGGAAATCGAGAGTATTGGCTGTGACTGACACGCATGTTGTCCTTGACAAACCTGCGGCTACTTCAGTATGTGTCTCATAGATAATCTTTCTTATTTTCAACTTTTCGAGCTTATTACTATTTTTATTTTTATTATTTTGCATCAAATATTATATTCACTAACTTGAGCTATCTCTATTTTGTATGATTTCCCTATGTAGGTGGGAGGTACTACGGACAATATTGTGGAAAGCTGTGCCAATTTTGCATCACGTGCATTAGGGCTAGATAGCCCCCTGTTGACCACCCATCAGATAGATAACTGTACTGAGGGCTGGTGAATTTGTATTTTTAATAACCTTACTAAATTTCTCAGAAATTCGATGAATATGATGCATGTTATCATTCTATTTAGAGTGGATTTTTTTTCTTATCTGCAGTGTTGTACTTGCCCGATCAAAGGATTTCTGCTCTTATTTCCATGGGTTGATCAGGGTATGTTCATGGCTTGCTATTTGAACTTTCTTTTTCAGACGGGTATATTAAAATTATAATGGATGTTTATTTTCTAATTACTGATTTTATTATTAGGAGAAGAAGGTGAACAAGGTTTATCTAGCGCTTGCAGCTGCCCCTGTGCCAATCGGAGTAATCTCTCACTATATGCGGCCTGTGAATATGGCCCCTAGAGTTGTTTCTGAAGGTGAGAAGGAAGTAGAGCATTTAGATAGCACTCTAAGTATTGTTACTTATTATCGATTACTTCTTTAATAATTCGAAATGTCTTCTCTGAAACAGCTATTTATCCTACGACGGCTAATATTTAATGATTTTTTCTCTCTTATTTCTCTCAGACTCGTTTACTTTTCCTCCACTACTTCCCTCTCTTTTTTCTCTCTCCTCTCACTCTCTCTTCCTCTCTCCCTTTGCACTCTCTTCCCTTGCTCGCTCACTCTCTCTCTCTACTCCTTCCATCCCTCTCTCTCTCTCTCCTTTCTTACACTTCCTCTACCTTTCCTCCCAAAATCTATCTCTCGTCTCACACGCTATTCCTTCCACTGTCTCATCCAATCTCTCTTCTCTATTAAACTCTTTTCCTCTCTATCTCTCTCTTCTCAGATCTTCTCCTCCTCTGTCTCTCTTTTCTCACACTCTTTCTCTTCCTTTCTCTCTATATCTCTCATCCACTTACTCAATCTTCTTTTCCCCCTGCCTCTTCATCTCTCTTACTCTACCTCTTTCTCTACCTCTCTTTCCCCTGTCTCCCTCTCTCTCTCTCTCTCTCTCTCTTGTTTCTCACTCGCTCTCCCTTCTCACATTTTCTCGCCATCTCTTCCCTCCTCTATCTCTCTTTCATGAATTCACTTACTATACCATTTATGTTCTCTTTACATATTAATTTCTTTCTTTCTGCAGATTTCATTGAGAGATGGCATCTCTGCCAACTCGAAGTGTTGGAGTGTAGGGAGGTCTCCTGGCCCAGCCCAGAAATTGAGAGGGAATACTCAATTGAAGACTGCGGATGGCCTTCAAAACATAAGGCATATGAATGCAAGATCAAGCTCTTGACAGGAAAAACTCACCAGGTGACTTCTCTCCCTCTCTCTCCATGTCGATGTGACATTTAAAATTTTAATATCTCAATGGAGTGAGTATGTGTTTTCTAAAAATGTTGGTGAAGAATAGAACTATTAAGTAGGGAATCTTTCTGCTAAATTTTCTCAGAAGAACATCAAATGATGGTTTGCCTCTCAAAGTTGCAATTGTCGTCCGGCTTAAATACTTTCTAAGCTGAAAACACCGTTCCAGGGATTTTTTTAATGTTTTTTTTTAATTGTTGGTTCTCTTCCTGGTAATGAATACAGTTATGAGTGTTGTGCTGTGACGATTGAATTATTTGAAAGGTAAGAAGCTCCTTTAAATAGGGATATAACAACGCGGGCCCAACCGTAACAGCTATTTATGGGGGGGCAAAAGTATAATTTTGGAAATAGGGAAATAAAGTAAATAGCGTTTACATCAAATTCCCAGTTTAGTACTCTCTTTGTCGGCTTGACGCTTGGTGGGATTCGACCAATTGCTTTCGGAACGCTGAAATAAAAAAAAAACATTTTTTTTCTCTGTTTTCTGAATATACGTATGAAATTGGAAATCGTCTCTACTTTATTCTCTGGGGAAAGTTCACGAGATAGTTTCTTATTCATGTCGATATACTATTCGTAAAACATCCTCCTTTCCGAATATTACCGGTTTCCCTTAAGATTATTTTGCTCATCTCTCTTTTCAGTAATATTGATGTTCGAAGATAATGCCATAGAGATTTAAATTAGTGTGTCAATAACCCTTTTCCTTCTCTTAAGCTTGCCCTATATCTTCCTTTATATGTTTTCGCATTGATGGATTGAAAATAAATATTGCATTTTTTATTTTATCATGTGAGGATGTCAAATGAGTTATTTTTCAGATTATTTGTCTTAAAATGTTCTACTATCGTCTGATGCCAGAGAACTTTCCCCTGAGAGTTATTTTCTTTTAAGTCGTGAACATTTTTTCAAATGATATTATTTTTTATGCTTTAAATTCAAAATAATTTCTGAGATTCAGATTCGAGCACAACTGGCGGCGATCGGTTCCCCAATCGTGGGAGACTCTATGTACATGCCAGCAGCCATTAGGGAAGGGGATGATCCAAAAGTCAACCCATTTGGGAAAAATGGCGGTGCTGCCACAGACAGTCAAAATGACAGTGCTGCCGTTTTGGAGTGGATTGGTCTGCACGGCAAAGAACCGACGGCTGCGATCGGCCTGCAGGCCTTCCAGATCTCCTGGGATGATGACACGTGTCATTACACCTCTGGTGCTCCTTGGTGGAGGTCAGATGATAAGAGATGATGGGATAATGTAACTAAGCCAGTCAGATGTTATTTTCCTGTTGTGTGAACTGGGTTTCATCCAGCAGGATTTTTTTATGGAAAGATGATCATGCCCTTGCTCTCTCTCTCTTGCATCCAACAGGTTTCATCTCTCTGCTGCCACTTCTCTCTCTCTCTCTACCCAACCCTCTATTTCCGCCTTTTGTCTCGATTGAGCTGTTTCTTCGACGAAGTTCCTTTCTCTCTCTTTCAGTCTCTCTGTTACCCATTTCTCTTTCTATGTCTACCAACCTCTCTGATTCCCACTAGGGAACCACAGTCGTCATCTGTCACATCACATGTCACGGTGACGGAAATGTGATGGATGACGTGACAGTGACAGACGGTGACGATGTTGAACTTGCCGTGATGGTGACGGGGGTCCTTGGATGTGTGACGTGACGGGACGGCTGGCACAGATGACGACCGTGACAGGAAGAGGAATGAGGTCGTCTGAGGTAAGAGGAATGACCTGAAAGGTAGAAGCGAGAGGAGCTACCTCTCACTGTCCCCGACAGGAGTGAGAGACGAGTTCTGGGGAGAGAGGACCGTGATAGGAGCGAGAGAAGTCTTCCTTCTGGTTGGTCTTCCCGTCACACGTGACGGTGACACCGTCCGGTGACGGGGACACGGCAACGGGGGATGTGTGACGTGCTGTGACGGATTTTTTCCAACATCCATGGACGTGTAACGGGACGGTGACGCGATGGAATTTCTGACCCGTCCCGTCATGACTGGGCCGTCATGTCCCTGACGTGCCGTTGACTAATTCCCACTTCTCTCTTTACCATACACTCTATAGACCATTTATCTCTCTCTCTACTTACCCTATTTTTGTCATCTTATTCCCTTTATGCCAGCCTCCAAGGTGCCCAATCTTCTCTCTTTTACTGCTCCATTATCTCTCTACCAGTCTTTATTCTGTTCTCTTCTCTTTCTATGTCCGCCGTCCTCTCTCACATTGCCTTTGCAGTTTCATTCTCTCTCCAACAACCTCCCTGTTCCTCCATTTTTCTCCCTCAGGCTCTGTGCCCAACTTTTATCTCTTTACCTGACATCTGTTGCCCACATCTCTCTCTCTCTCTCTCTCTTTCTCTCTCCCCCCCTTTCTCTCTCTGTGTCTATCTATCTATATCTCTCTCTCTCTATCTATCTTTCTCTCTCCCCCCTTTCTCTCTCTGTGTCTATCTATCTATCTCTCTCTCTCTCTATCTGTCTATCTATCTCTCTCTCTCCCTCTCTCTGTCTATATATCTCTCTCTCTCTCTTTCTCTCTCCCCCTCTCTCTGTGTGTCTATCTCTCTCTCTCTCTCCCTCTCTCTCTCTCTGTCTATATCTCTCTCTTTCTCTCTCCCTCTCTCTGTGCGTCTATCTCTCTTCTCTCTTCTCTCTTCTCTCTTTCTCTCTCCCCCCCTCTCTCTCTCGCCCTCTCTCTCTGTCTATATCTCTCTCTCTTTCTCACTCCCCTCTCTCTGTGTCTATCTCTCTCTCTCTCTCCCTCTCTCTCCCCCCCTCTCTCTGTCTATATATATCTCTCTCTTTCTCTATCCCCCTCTCTGTGTGTCTATCTCTTTCTCTCTCCCCCTCTCGCTGTGTCTATCTCTCTCTCTCTCCCCCTCTCTCTCTGTCTATCTCTATCTCTCTCTGTCTATCTATCTAATATCTATCTACCTATCTATCTCTCTATCTCTCTCTCCATATATATATATATATTAGGGAGAGAGATGCATTGAGTGAAAACTGGACAACAGAGGCAGGTTGAGAGAGGTACACAGAGAGTATTTACAGGGAGAAAAGTTGGCAATACATTAGCAAAAAGTTCACTTCCATTAACCAATTCTTCAGAGACTTTCCCTTGTTTAAATCACGTTCTTTTAATTTTTACATGGTGGTGGGGAAGATGAAGAAAAGGGCGGTGATATGGGGGGAAGAAGGGGGATTGAGTTGGGAGTGTCAGATTAAACCAATAAATAATACTATCTAATAGTATTATTTATACTAAGATAAATAATATTAACCCAATAAATACATATACTAAGATATCATGTAAAAAGTCATCCCAAACCTTATTCCACCCTTCTAAAAAAATCATCTAAATTATCCTGTTTACCATTAATCTCTATGTTATCCAACTCTCTCTTTCTCTCTCCTTTCTCTCACACATATTATATATCTCTCAATGCCATTATATATCTATCTCTCCATCCCAATCCCACTATCTCTCTACCCTATCCATCTCTATATTCATCTGTCACAATTCAATATCTATCTCTATCCCAATCCCATCTACCTCGCTGTTCCCCATCACAATCCCATTTTTCTCAATACCCCATCTATCTTTCTCTCTACCTCAATGCCATCTCTCTCTCTATCCCAATCCCAACTATCTCTATCACAACTCTGATCCCATGTATCTCTTTCTCTACCCTTATCGCATCTTTCTCTCTACCCCAATCCCATCTCTCTTTCTCTACCCTAATACCATCGCTCTACCCCAATCCCTTAATCTTCTTCTCTACCCTAATACCATCTCTCTACCCCAATCCCTTCTATCTTCTTCTCTACCCTAATCCCCTGTCTCCTTCTCTACCCTGATCTCATCTCTCTCTCTACCCCAACTCCATCAATCCCTTTCTCTGCCCTAATCCAGCCTCTCTCTCTACCCCAATCCCGTCTATCCCTCTACATCCCAATCCCATCCCTCTCTCTACCATAATCCCATCTCTCTCTACCGCAGTCCCCTAATCCCATATCTCTCTCTCTACCCAGTCCCACAATCCCATAATTCTCTAACCCAGTTCCCTAATCCCATCTCCCTATACCCCAGTCCCATAATCCAATTTCTCGCTATCAACTCCCCATCTCTCTCTCTCTATCAACTCCCCATCTCTCTTTGTATCTATTCAACCTCCACCTTCAACTCCCCATCTCTCTTTGTATCTATTCGACCTCCACCTTCAACTCCCCATCTCTCTCTATCCAAATCCCATAGTCCCGTCCTCTCTCTATCAACTCCCCATCTCTCTCCTATCCAAATCCCATAGTCCCGTCCTCTCTCTATCAACTCCCCATTTCTCTCTCTATCCCAATCCTAGAATCCGATATGTCTCTCTATCAACTCCCCATCTCTCTCTCTCTCTCATCTTCCCATCTCTCTCTATCAACTCACCATCTCTCTCTCTCTATGCATCTATCAACTCCCCATCTTTCCTCATCTGTCTCTGCATCTATAAACTCCCCATCTCTCTCTCTCTGCATCTATCAACTCCCCATCTCTCTCTGCATCTATCATCTCCCCATCTCTCTCTCTCTCTCTCTCTGCATCTATCATCTCCCCATCTCTCTCTCTCTCTGCATCTATCATCTCCCTATCCTCTCTCTCTGCATCTATCATCTTCCCATCATCTCTCTCTCTCTGTATCTATCATCTTCCCATCATCTCTCTCTCTCCATCTATCATCTCCCCATCCTCTCTCTCTCTGCATCTATCATCTCCCCATCTCTCTCTCTCTCTCTCTGCATCTATCATCTCCCCATCTCTCTCTCTATATCAACTCCCCTTCTCTTTCTGTATCTATCATCTCCACTTCTCTCTCTCTCTCAACTCCTCCCCATCTCTCTCTCTCTCTCAACTCCGCCCCATCTCTCTCTCTCAACTCCTCCCCATCTCTCTCTCTCTCCCTCTCTCCATCTATCAACCCCCTCTCTCTCTCTCTCTCTGTCTCTCCTCCCTCTCTCTCTCTCTCTATCCACCCCCCATCTCTCGCTGCATCTATCATCTTCCCCTCTCTCCCTCTATCACCTCCCCATCTCTCTCTCTCTCCCTCTCTCCATCTATCAACCCCCTATCTCTATCTCTCTCTGTCTATCATCTCTCTCTCTCTGTCTATCAACTTCCCATCTCCCGCTGCATCTATCATCTTCCCATCTCTCCCTCTATCAACTCCCCATCTCTCTCTCTCTCCCTCTCTCCATCTATCAACCCCCTATCTCTATCTCTCTCTGTCTATCATCTCTCTCTCTCTGTCTATCAACTTCCCATCTCCCGCTGCATCTATCATCTTCCCATCTCTCCCTCTATCAACTCCCCATCTCTCTCTCTCTATGCATCTATCAACTCGCCATCTTTCCCCATCTGTCTCTGCATCTATAAACTCCCCATCTCTCTCTCTCTCTATCGACTCCCCTTCTCTCTCTGCATCTATCATCTCCCCATCTCTCTCTATCTCTATCAACTCCCCTTCTCTCTCTGCATCTATCATCTCCCCATCTCTCTCTCTCTCTATCAACTCCCCTTCTCTCTCTGCATCTATCATCTCCCCATCTCTCTCTCTTTCTCATAACTCCCCATTTCTCTCTCTCAACTTCTCCCCATATCTCTCTCTCCCCTCTCTCTCTCTCTATCTATCTATATATCTTTTTTTTTAACAACTTTCCATTGATATGAACGTGATAGTACATTGATTTACATAGCCTTGTTGGCCGGAATATCATTGATGTGAGCATTCTTATATTGATGTACATTGACTGGAGCATGTTTCTCTCTTTGCCCCTTCTCTTTTGATGCCTTGCAGATTTATTTTTTTATACCCTTCATCGATTCAATGATTTGGCAAGTCTTGTTTCGTCCAATATTTGTCATATCATCTTCCTTCCTCAGCTGCCTGAGATTCTATATGGTTGAAGCCGTTTCTGCCCCCATCTTTTCTTTTTGGATGCTTCTTCATTTTGATTTTGTTTTTCCTCCATCTCTTTGTCGTCTCTTGGAATTTCCAGATAGCACGGATGTTCCTGTCGCATTCTTTATGTCATCTTCCAGTATACAGTTATCAGCATCAAACATACCAATTGTGAAATATAGAGGTAACCTTAAGTAGACGTGAATAGACAACATTATAAGTCCTTTTGTAAAATCAAACTGGTTTTTGACATTAATGTATACCATGAGCATTTTATGGAGTAAAAGAAATATAAGTTTTGGAAAACACAGTAATGTATACACTGTATTTTGTTACCCAGTTTTTAGAGCATGATTTAAACCAAAGAAAAACTCATTTTGTACTCCTGTTCCCCTGACTTCAGTTCCAAAAATCAAACGCCTTTAAAGAAGGTTAACATAGATCTTTGATGGACAATTGGGAATCTTGGTGATACTATGAGAAGACTCTTGGCATGTAGGATATAAATATTTTCTTCTCTCTTGTCTTGTGAGCTTTTCCTCCTTGTTGATAGCAGCTTTATGGCGCTTCTTTGCTTTGTGGGACTTTTCCCCTTCTATATATATATATATATATATTTTCGTACTTTTTTAACTTCGCCTTGCCCTTACTACTGTGCTCCTCTTCTCGGAGATATATTTACCATTGTCTTTCTTGCTTTCCACATTTTTACGACATGCTTTGTTGATGATCCCCCATTTGATTCCATTTGGCTACTCCCAATTGCCATCGCTGATTTTGGTTCCCTCGTTTGTAGGCTCTTGTTCTGGTTACATCAGTCATTGGTTCAAGCTTACACCATGAGTCATCTTTGGTGCAAAACATAAGCTATTTCCATGAATGACGAGTACATGCCCCTTCCAGAATGACCACATTAGACCGTAATTCCTATCTTAATTCCGCTGCAAGTTAACTCTGACTGTCTAACGTGATGGTGTCATATAAACATGAAATAGGATGAATGTAGGATAAATGGTGATTTTGAAATTTTTGATGTTGAATCAAACATGCTATGTTGAGTAGAGATATTTAGATGTTTGATATATGGAATTAATATCATGGATGACCTGAGTTATAAATAGGCTAACAAACTTAAAACACATTCAAAAAGGAGAGATTTCACCTGGTAGTCCATTAAGCTGGGTGGTATCTCATGTATTCCTTGATCCTAAGTTGCTAATTCTTCTATCCTTCTCTTAATTCATTTAGCCAGTTTTTTAGTTTGTTTGAGTTGTGGTAGCCCGAGCTTGTGTGTACGGTATGCACCCTTGGCATTTATGGGAAGTTCCTCACTCCTGCAGAATATGTATATGCTTTCCTGCAAAATAGCATGATTAGCCAAAGAATCTGCAACCATATTACCTTCGCGATAAACAGGGTTGATGTTGATTATTCTCGTGAAATGCGCATGGATTTTCTCCCACCATGTGGCTAACCTCCAGGCCCTGCAACTGTTAGTCTTAATAAAATGAACTAGAACCATTGAATCCGTTTCCACAAAAATCTCATTTATTCCCTTTTCGTCACAAATATCCAGTCCATCTAACATGGCTTGGCATTCTGCTTCCATACTCGATGCAATCTGGTAATAATGTGAAAATGCAAATACCATAGAGTGGCCACTATCACGTGCAATACCTCCGCCCCCAGCTTTTCCTGGATTCCTTTTCGATGCTCCATCTAGATTAAATTTGATGATTGATCGTGGGGGAGGTATCCAGCGTATGATTGTTGTTGTGACCATGTAGGTGCCGCTTCCTGGCTCTAGGTTCCAATTTTCTAATCCTTCCATCTCAGTTCTTGTGGAAATTTTCTTTGGGTTTGTCATCTTATCCATGCATTTTAAACCGAGTTTGACACCTAGTAGTATTGACTTGTATTCATCATTTCCATCTTCCCACTTCTTTTTGTTTCGTTTTTTCCAGATTTCCCAAAGTAAGAGGATGAAAGAATATTTTTTTAGCAAAGATGCTTTGCTTTCTCTGATTTTTAACTGTGTAAGCATATTTAACCGTTCTGCTAACGTTCGGAATACTAGAGGACGCATATTCCATTTCTGTGCAAACCAATTCCAAGTTCTTTCTGCCCATTCACTTTTGAAAAAAAGATGTTCTGTAGATTCCAACTGTGGTTCTGTGCCACAACATTCACATTTAGACACTATGTGTATTCCTATTTTCTGTATATTCTCATCTATTGGTAGTATATTCCATGACAATTTCCACATTAAAAATTGAATATGAGACGGGACTTTAGCAGTCCAAATAAACTTGGCAGTTGAATGTATATGCTGTTTGTCCCGAATGAGCTCCCATGCTGAGTGGGATGAAAAATATCCATCTGTTGTAAGACTCCAAATGGCTTTGTCGTTCACATTAGAGATAACTAAATTTATCTCTTTGATTCTCTTCAATACTGTTTCTGGAATTCCACATCGTTGAAGGTAAGGTTCCCAGCCTAGTGAATGTAATCTCTCCACAGTTAAATGTTCTTCTATTATTCTTATGTTTGGAATGTGGGCTAGAGGTCCTTGTCCTGTCCAGTTCATGTACCAGGCATTGATGCTGGCCCTCCCTACTTTCCTTTTTATGATTCTATTCATCTCGTGCCAAGATTCTTTAAGTGCCTGGATTCTTGCGGGGCAACGCCTAGAAATTATCTACATTCCAGTTTCCGTACTTTGCCCTTAGAAATTCTGACCAAAGTGAGGGTTTGGAATTAAAAAGCCAGGCTCTTTTCATTCTCATAACTTTCATAATATCCTCTAATGCGCGTATCCATAACCCTTTCTCATCTTTAGGATAACATAGTTTCTTCCAAGAGATCCAATGTCGTTTCAATTCTCCTCCATTAGTAGACCATAAAAAATTCGCCATAAGTTTTTTGAGAGCATCCAGGACATTTTTGGGGACATCAAATACACATAGCGTGTGGATTGGTAAACTATTTAGAACATGGTTTATCAAGATCAATCTACCACTTGGAAATAACAGCTTGCCTTTCCAACCGCCTAGTTTTTTCCCAACATTTGTCAACATATGGTCAAAATATATGGATTTTGCTTGCCCAGTAAATATGGGACATCCTAAATACATAAATGGCAGTGTTCCAGCAGTAAATGAGGTGAGCCTAGTAATTTGGTTCTTTTGATGCAAGGAAATTCTTTTGGAAGTATAGAATGCACTTTTCCTACTATTGATTTTTTGACCTGATGCCTGTTCATATTTTTCTAACATAATCATCAATTTATGAACTGATTGTTTTTTCCCATTTATAAAAATGATCGTGTCATTGGCAAAGAGACAGAGAGAAACAATGGGATCATCATGTTTTGTGTAATAGGAACCAATTTCTGATGCAACAACTGATTTCCTAATATTTCTACATAGAACTTCCTCTGCCAGGATAAACAGGCTCGGAGATATTGGGTCCCCTTCTCGTAGGCCCTGGTAGCTTGGAAAAAAGGGGATGAGTTACCATCAACAATCACTGAGAAGTTATTCAACTCAATACACTCAGCAATCATATTTATCCAATCTATCTATCTATCTACCTCTCTATCTATCTAATCTATCTATATATCTATCTATCTATTTACCTATCTATCTATCTATCTATCTATCTATCTATCTATCTATCTATCTATCCATCTATCTATCTATCTATCTATCTTTTTTTTAAAAAAAAAAAACAAATTTCCATCGATATGAACTTGATAGTACATTAATTTACACAGCCTATCTATCTATCTATCTATCTCTCTCTCTCTCTATCTATCTTTTTTTAAAGAAAGAAATGTATTGATATGAATGTGATAGTAAATTGTTGGAACGTGCCCTCTGGGCAAGTCATCACCCATAGGAGAAAGAGTGTGACAGAAAATTGAGTTAAAATTGTCCACACTACACCTTTACTGCTCTTAATCTTTGCCTGCTCTTTCTCGTCGCTTTGTATGACTGCTTTCTTTAATGCTGATTTCACTGAGTTGAAGGAGACTGGATATATCTTCATTGTGAAACCAAGCCCTCTCTTGTGCTTTTTTTTCTTTGTCTGAAAATCTCTTATTTCGCCTTTGTATCTTCACCCAGCTCTCCTTCTTTATCTTCAAGTATAAGAATGTATCTGCACAAAGACATAATTAGGTGAAATGGGGCTACAATCTTAGGCAAACATGATTAAAAGTCATTACAGAAATTTGCACCATGAAAATGGATTTGCGTATTTACATTGATACCATGCTACAGGATATGGATTGATAATCAGAAAGTTGTGTAACAGATAAAACATGGATCAACTATGTTCCATTTGATAGAAGCCAGTATTTTGTCAATCATTTGATAGAGCATGAACTGAACCATAGTAATACCCATTTTGTACTCCTGTTCCCTCAACTGTAGTGCCAAATATCAAAAGTCATTGAAGAAGGTTAGCTTAGGTCTTTGATGGTCCACTGAGAATCTTGGTGACAATGGAATGATAATCTCGACTTCAAGTATATATACATTTACTTCTTCTTTCCCTTTTCTAAACTCTTGAATTCATACATTCCATATTGTTGTCGCTTGATGGTGGTTCCATTTTTTTCTTGCTTTTCTGTGTTACAGCCCTCCGCTTCATGACTGAATCATTGGTCCTTCCTTTTATTTTGGGGAAATTCTTTCCTTCTTTATACTCCATGCTTAATTAAGTTTTCCCCATGTCAATCAGCTATGCGCCTCCCAGCTTCCCTTTTCCAACTTTGGTTCCCTCGTTCGTTGACTAATGTTTTGGTGACATCGGTCACTGTACAAGCTTACAACACGAGCAAACTTTGGTGCAGAACATGCTCTACTTTCTTGACAGACTAGTACCTGCCACTTTCAACTTGAAGACAAGAGACTCCACATTATCTTTCATTCTCTCATTTAACATAAATCAAACTCTCTACAATGTTGGTGTAATATGCATTTGATGTTAAATCTAATGATGTTATATGACTGTTCTGAAAAAACCTAATGTAGAAAGGAAATAAGCTATAATTTATGTAAAATTATGCGTAAAATATGTAATTGTTATGGACATGGTTCGACAATGAGATATATATTGGATAAATTATTTAGGATATTGTGTAAAATGAAAGAAACCACCTGGAATAATGCTCTGTCTTCTTGTCAGGAGTGATATCTCTTATGTCCTGCGTCACAAAAACTAACAGATTTAGCTATTAAAATATAATGCAGGTACTTGCATAACTTTCCCTAACCCAAGAATGGGATATGATTGTGTGGAATAGATTTTATCTGTTTTATATATAGCATCCCTATTTTGTCCGTGAGATAAATCCCCCTACATAAATTTAGTAGAGATTGTACTGAATAAAAAATAGCCTTATCTTCGATATTAAAACCATGATTAGCTAGTCCATCAGCTAATGCATTTCCTTCCCTGAATATATGCTCCATTCTTTTAATGAGAGGAAGAAAGACTAACATTTTGCTCCATCTTCTCTGTAAGTTCCGAATATTACACCTTTTTCTTGCAATCATTTTCTGTAAAATTTGCGAGTCAGTTTCAACAAATACTGCTTGTATGTTCATTTGCTGACATAATTTCAAACCATCAAGCAGAGCTCTAAATTCTTCTTCCATATTTGTGCCTCTTCTATAGTATTTTGAAAAACCCACCACTATATTTCCAAGATAGTCACGTATTACCGCCCCTCCTGCGGATCTACCAGGATTTCCTCGTGATGCCCCATCGATATTCAATTTGAAAGTCCTTGGAGGAGGAGGGTGCCGCTTTACTATTACTATGCCTCTATGATAGGCTAATCCTCCAATATTTATTCCCCAATTCTGTAGGGCTTCTTGATCTTGATGACGCGAAACCCTCCAAGGCACTGCAATAAGATCCATTTGGAGCATGGCTTTCCTAAACCTATTTGTAAAATTGTCTAGTGGAGTAAAAGGATGGGACCATTTTTCCTCATTTCGTTGTTTCCATATTTCCCACTATCTATCTATCTATCTAGCTATCTATCTATCGATCTATCTATTGATCTATCTATCTATCTATCTATCTATCTACCTATCTATCTATCTACCTATCTATCTATCTATCAATCCTTTTTTTTTAAAGAAAATTTAATTGATTTGAACGTGAAAATGCATTGTTTGATATACCTGCTGGGCAAAACAACATTGATATGAGAGTGTAGCATTTTTGTTTTTTCACTTCTGTCTTGAGACTTTTGTGCTCTTGACCAACGTTGATTTGAGTCCATAATGGTTGGTCAACGGTCCATTTTTGCGGATCTCTGGTGTGTAGCTTTTTTTCTCCATTGATCTCGATCTGTTAGATATTTTTGATGCCTGTGGTCTGTCATTATCATTACCCAGCATATCTTTGCAGCTCTGGAAATTGGTCTCGTATACATGAGTGGATTAGCTTCTCCATCCTTCTCTTGTCTTATTGTGTACTTCGCTTGGACCCATATGGCTGATAGCTGCTCCTTCCCGACTGCATCTTCACTCTTTCTGGTTGGATTTCTCTCATGTCTGAAATCTCCAGATCCACCTGTTATAGTTTTTTTCCTGTATCAAATCAAAGGAAACACCTTACCTGTTCTTACAACCATGTCATTTACGATCGATCACAACAAAAAAAATGCATTATGCGAGAATTTTTGCAGAAAGTTTTGATCTATGTGCCATGTGCTAATTTTACTGTATGTATACTATTATCTAAGGAATCAGGAGAGAAATCTCTCTACATTTACCTGTACCTTGACCATTAAAAACCCGTTTGAGTTTCAAAGCGTGACTTGAAAGCATTTTCAACGTCTCTCAAAGAGCAATAGAAAATCAGAATCGGCGCAGCAACACAATCTCTATTGCAGATCTCAGACAAAATATATTTCTCGGCCCGAAAAGCTGGATAACCACAACCTTGACGTTAAAGAGGGTTAGCATTGTTTTCTAGGGGGAAGAGGAATCTCTCTCTCTCTCTCTTTTCTTTTATTCTTCCTTGAAAATTTTGGGGAGACTGATTTCAGCTGTTTCTTCGCGTTTACTTTGGGATGGACTGTATGAGATTTTTCCAAATCTCTTTTCCATGTTCGATATATATATATTTTTTTTAAAACTTTGATTTGGAGGATTTGGTGGCAATCAATGTACGTGACATTTGTATTGTCTTTCTCCTGTGCCTATGTATTGAAACTTTGTCAACCATTTTTCCATTATTTTCTTTTATTTTCTTCCCATGATGCTTCTCTCCCTTTTTTTTTCTTCTCCTCTTTCCCCTTTTCCATCGTGGCTCCCCCGTTCATTGCCAATGATAATGATTAGCAGTTCCCCTGCTAAGACGTATATAATGGCTGAGTCTGCAATAAAGGTTGTGTTACTTTGTCGACTATCCAACCTCTGCTACTCCTTCATAGCCCCTGAGAATGCTCAACAAGTCTAGCTTCTTGCTCACCTAGGAATTCAATAATCAATTAGCTAGAGAAGGAACATATATACTATCCCCCTTACCTTCATGTATGAAAGTTGTGATGGTCTAAGTGGATGCCGATAAAATTATCATAGAATGAATCATAAAACAGATAACCTTATGAATCAAATACGGTTGGATAAATAAACATTACCTCTTTGTTTCACATTCCTTTTATGTGTGAATTTTGAATGTGTTGTGCCATGTATTTTACCTTTTTATCGATGGCAAGCCCAAGTTCTCCATATGATAGCAGCCTCGTACATGATTTGGCAACTCCTCCGTCCTGAAAAACAAAACATTTTCTTGGTGGCATTATGCATGATGAGTGAGTCCATTTTCTACCTGGTTGCCTTCTGTAGAGAATGTAGGATCTGTTTTATTAGTGGAAGATATACCTGAATCTTGTCCCACCAAGGTTGTAGCTTCCATAATTTACAAGCATGGCTATTAATTATATGACACAATACCATTGAGTCTGATTCCACGTATATATTACCAATTCCTTTTTGTCTACATATTACCAAACCATCAAATAATGCCTCACATTCAGCTTCCACAGTGGTCGTTTCTCTGTATGGATTAGAATAAGGAAAGATCATTGGTTTTTCTGCATTTTGCAACATTCCTCCTCCCATGGCTCTCCCTGGGTTTCCTTTTGCCACACCATTCACATTCAACTTGTACATTCTCATAGGCCGTGGTACCCATGTGGTAAAAAGAATAGCATGATTATACACTAACTTTCCAGGATGTATTTTCCAGTTGTTCAACCCGAGGATTTCTTTTCTAGATGTAATCTTTGTAGGTTTTATAAGAGGTTCTAAATTTTTGATCCATCATTGTAGTTTCTGTATAATGGTCCAGTAACCAACTGTGTCATTTTTCCATTTCTTTTGATTCCTTTTCTTCCAAATCTCCCACAATAATATCACTACTGAACATTTGGTGCGGATAACACTTTTTCTCTCTGTAATATGGACTAATAAAATGTGCTTCAGTAATGGCATCAAAGTAAGATTTGGATCTATGTGAATAGCCCATTTTTTTAGTATCCAGTGCCAAGTGTGTTCTGCCCACTCTCCAGCAAAAAATAAGTGTTCTCGGTCCTCTATTTGAGGAATTTTTAGGCAACATACGCATTTTGAAACAGTATGAATACCAAGTTGTTAAACATTTTTATCCAATGGTATTATATTGTTAACCAACTTCCATATTAAGAACTTTAGTTTTCTTAGGAGAGGTATTCTCCAAATGGCTGTACTCATGGGATTGGCTGACTTTTTTGAACGAAAGTATTGCCATGCAGATTTTGTAGTAAATTCACCATGTGGTGATAGAGTCCAAATGGCTATGTCCTGATTTTGTGATAGTTGTAAATTTTCCGCTCTGATCCCTGAAATAATGTTTTCCACAATTCCACTGTTTCTGAGAATGCATTCCCAATCTTGAGATAGCAAATCTTTAACTTGAAAATCCGGGTTCAGGGCCCCAAACCTGTCCAATTTGAGGACCAGACATTTATCAAACCTTTTCCAACTTTCCACTGTATGACTTCAAGCATCTCCTGCCATGAATTTTTCAAAATTTTGATTCTTTGAGGTATGAGTCGAGTCGATCTGATTTGATCCCAATCTCCAAATTTTGCTCTAAGTAGTTTGGTCCAGAGTGATGTTGTTATGTGGAAATTCCATGCTCTTTTCATGAGTTGAATTTTCACAATGTCTTCAATATTTCTGAGTCCAAGTCCATTTTCTTCTTTCGGGTAGCATATATTTGACCATGAAATCCAATGTCTTTTCTTATGTTCCCCAGTACTCGACCATAAGAAGGATGCCATGATTCTATGTAATGAGTCAATTCATTTTTTTGGAACATCATAAACAGACAAAACGTGAATAGGAATACTATTTGGGACATGATTTATCAAAATAATTCTGCCTCCGGGCGAAAGAAATTTACCTTTTCATCCATCAAGTTTCTTTATGATACTTGTGAGAAAGCCATCAAAATATTTCAATTTTGCTGGTCCTGTGAAAATAGGGCATCCCAAATACTGAAATGGAAAACTACCTTGATTGAAAGATGTTATGGTTTTGACGTCTATTAGTCGTCGAGTAGAAATTTTCCCAGACACATAGAGGCACTTTTATGCTTATTTATTCTTTGGTCGGACGCATTTTCATATAGTTCCAATAGATGCATCATATTTTTTAGTGATTTTTTTCCATTGAGGAATATAATTGTGTCATCGGCAAATAAACAATGGGATATGAGTGGTGCACCTTGTTTGGTAAAATGCGGACCAACCCGATTTATTTGAATATTCCTCTTTAAATTTCGACTCAAGATTTCTTCTGCCAAAATAAAGAGACTTGGTGAGATGGGGTCTCCCTGTCTAAGGCCTCTTGATGCCTGGAAAAAAGGTGTAGAGTTCCCATCTACTATCACAGAGAAATAATTATTCTCTACACAGGCTTTAATCTATCCATGCGGTAGAAAATCCAAACCGTTCTAAAACTTAACATGGATAGATATGATTAAACCATTCTAAACCGTTTTAATGTCCATTCTACTCTGTCATATGCTTTCTCCATGTCAAGTTTCATGATAAATTTTTTCCAACAGTTTTCTGATTTATTGATTGTGCAATTTCCTGAACAAGACACACATTCTCATGAATCGATTTAGATTTAATTAAACCAAACTATTCCTCGGAAATTAACTTGGGAAGTAAGGTACCAAAACGCTTATTTAAAATTTTACTGATAATCATGTATGCTACATTGCAGTAGCTAATTGGTCTGAGTTGTGAAAATGAGTTTGGTGTCTCAATTTTTGGAATCAGAACTATAAAGGTGGCTTTCCATGCTCTCGGAAGTGATTTAGTGATAAAAAAAGATAGAATTGCCTCATAAACATCAGATGCAATAATTTCCCAACATACAATAAAAAATAGAGGAGTAAAACCATCTGGACCAGGGGCACTATCCGGATTCATAGAGGTTAGTATCCCGAAGATTTCCTTTATGTCTGGAGGTCTAGATAACATGTTATTTTCCTCTAGCAGTATTTCATTTGGAATCACTTCTAATAGATCTTGGTCACTGTGTAAGGGCTCCGAAAGTGAGCAATGCTTTATAGAAGTCTATAGCACCCATTTCTAATTTCTTCTGATCATGCTCAAACTGCTCTCTAATATTTGAGTAGTGGTCTCTTCTTTTGCGTGCATTGATAATGGAATGAAAATACTTTGTATTCTGATCACCTTCTTTCAACCAACGTTGATTTGCTTTTTGTTTCAAAAACATCTCAAATTGTTGCTCCCTAAGTTCAAGTTCCTTTTTAAATTGTGTCCATATTTTGTATTTTTGTTCATCCCAGTAATTTTGTCAATCAAGTTCCAAGTTGTCTATATGAGTTTGAACTTTTCTTTTTCTGTACAAATATTTCCAAAAATTTCTTTATTCCAAGACCGCAGAATTTGTTTTAATGCTTTTAATTTCATGCTTAGATTTATCATAGGATCTGTGTGCCCTACCTTCTCCCAATTGTTTCTAATGAGTTCAAGGAATTTAGGGTGTTTGGTCCACATGGCTTGAAAACGAAAAGGGGTTTTCCAAATTTGGGAGGTAAGTGGATTGAAGCTGAGTAGGATGGGAGAGTGATCTGATAGTCGTTTGGAAAGATATTTGATCTCGTAAGGCGGTAAAGTCAGTGTGTGTTCATTCATTAATATCCTGTCCAGCCGTTCATAAATTTGATGACTACCTTGACATCCATTGCACCAGGAAAATGAATTTCCTTCACGTCGGGTTCAAATTGTGCAAGCCGCATAATAGAGCGGGAATGAGAGAGAGAAAGATGGAAAGGGAGAGAGAAATGGGGAAAGCGAGATGAAAAAAGAGACATAGAGAGAGAAATATATAACGGTTAGGGAAGGACACGGTCTGACCGAACTGGACCGAACCGGACCATCAATCAGCCTTTTTAGGGCTGACCAAACCTTCCGGTCCCCACATCGAACCGAACCGAAGACCGACCGTTACCCTGTCTCTCTCTTACATTCCCCCCCCCCTCTCTCTCTATTCTTTCTCCCGTTCTCTCTCCCTCTCTCTCTTTCGTCCTCTCTCCCTCTCTCTGGCTCGTTCTCTCGCTCTCTGTCGTCCTCTTTCTCTATGGCCTGCGTGTTCTCTCTCCCTCTCTCTCTCTCTCTCTCTCTCTCTCTCTTGTTCTCTCGTTGTTTCTCCCTCTCTCCTGCTCGTTCTCTCTCACTCTCTCCCATTCGTTCCCTCTCCCTCTCTTTCTCTCCCACTCTTCCGGTCTCACTCTCCCTCTCGTTCGCTCTCCCTCCCTCCCTCCCCCTCTTTCGCCCTCTGTCCCGTTCTCACTCTCTCCCTCTCGTTTTTTTTCCCTCTATCCGTCTCCCTATCTCATTCTCTCCCGCTCTCCTTCCTCTCTTCCTCACTCTTTCACCCTCTCTTCCTCTCTCTCTCCCTACCTCCCTCTCTCTCTCTCTCTCCCCCTCTCCCCCTCTCCCTGCCAATCTTTCTCTCTCGTTCGCTCTCCATCCCTCGCTCCCTCTTTCCATTGCTCCCGTTCTCATTCTCTTCCACTCATTTTCTTTCCCTCTATCTGTCTCCCTATCTCATTCTCTCCCTCTATTTCTCTCCCCTCTCTCCCGCTCTCCTTCCTCTCTTCCTCACTCTTTCACCCGCTCTTCCTCTCTCTCTCTCTCCCTCTCTCTCTCTCTCCCCCTCTCCCTGATGATATTTCTCTCTCGTTCGCTCTCCACCCCTCGCTCCCTCTTTCCATTGCTCCCGTTCTCATTCTCTTCCACTCATTTTCTTTCCATCTATCCCTCTCTCTATTGAAGAGAAGCGAACCTCTTGTGTAGCAACAAGAATGGGGGTAGAGGAGAAGGAGAAGAGGAGAAGAGGAGACACAGTGTAGTCGAAATCTTTGTAAATCCATAAAACTTGTTGTTAACAATGGGTTTCTATTTATATTTTAAGATAATAGTCGTTATGTAGTTTGTTTCTATGTTTAATCATAGCCGTTATAACAAATTATAACGGCTATAATGAAAACAGTCCTGGCCGTTGATCCTAACAGCTATATTTCATCCTAACGGCTATATTTGATCCTAACAACTATATTTCATCCTATCTATGTTTTGACCTATATTTCATCTTAGTCACTATTTCTCTAACGAGGATAGGGGTACGTGGCTTTATTTACTAGGATAGTTGTTATATTGATTCCTATTGGTTCATACCTGGTCATCCAACGCTTTTAACTTGGCTTGAACTGGGCTAGGAGTGTGAACGGAGTTAGAAACTCCGTTATTATCTATCTCTTTCTCTCCTCCTCTCTCTTACCTTCTCTCCCGATCTCCCTCTCCTCATTTCTCTATCTCGTTCTCTCCCTCTCCCTCTCACAATCTCTTCCGCTCTCCCTCTCTCTCACCCTCTCTCCCGATCTCCATCATCACCTCTCTCTATCTTGTTCTCTCCCTCTCTCTCACCCCGCTCTCCCTCTTCTCATGTCTCCCTCTCTCTCAAAGTCCCTCTCTCCCTCTCTCTCACGCCCTCTGTTCCTCCCTCTCTCTCAAGGCCATCTCTCTCACGCCCTCTCTTCCTCTCTCCCTCTCTCTCACACCCTCTCTCCTGCTCTCTCTTTCCTCCCTCTCTCTCAAGGCCATCTCTCTCACGCCCTCTCTTCCTCTCTCCCTCTCTCTCACACCCTCTCTCCTGCTCTCTCTTTCCTCCCTCTCTCTCAAGGCCATCTCTCTCACGCCCTCTCTTCCTCTCTCCCTCTCTCTCACACCCTCTCTCCTGCTCTCCCTCTCCTCCTCTCTCTCTTGCCCTCTCTCCCTCTCTCTCTCAAACTCTCTCCCGCTCTCTGTCACCCCCTTTCTCTCCCTCTCTCTGTCAACCTCTCTCCTGCTCTTACTCTCCGCCTCTCTCCCTCTAGCCCTCTCTCTCGCTTGCCCTCTCTTTTGCTCTCCCTCTCTCATTCTCTCTCACACTCTCTCTCCCTCCCGCAATCTCTTCCAGTGAACTCCCTCCCTCTCGCCTGCTCCCTCTCCCTCTCCGGCTCTCCCCTCTCGTTCGCCCTCTTTCCATCTCTCACTCTCTTTCTCTTTCTCTCCTGTACTCTCCTTCTTACCTGATGGCGAGGGCGCCAACGCATCGACATTGGATGTGTCACCATCGTCAACCGAAGTCAACGCCGCCGCTACGGACACGCCGCCACCATCATCGGACGAAGTCAACACACCGGCATCACGCACGTCTCCACACACGCATGCCCCTTCACGCATCATGACACGTCGCCAATGGCAGATCAACAACTGCCCCTTGACGTGACACGAAGCGCGTCTCTCGTCTTTAATTTATCGTCTTTAATTTTTCATCGTTAAGTTGTATTTTCTCTTTCCACCAAGGTCTATATGTATAGGCCATTGTTTCAAGAAACAGTTAGGCAAGTTTATTTCAAGAATTGAGTTATCTTTCTCTTCTTGGAGTACTTGCCCCAACCCTAGCCTCCCCTTCTCCTCCAATCGCCGCCGTTGTCGTCACCCTCCTTGATGCCGCCGGTTACCACCCACCCTCCTTTCTCTCTCCCTTTCCTTCTCTCTTTCTTCCACTCTCTCTCTCTCTCTCTCCCGCCAGCACTTCTGGCGCCCACGCACGCCGTGCGCCAGCCGCCAGCCCGCGCCGCGCACGCCGCGCGCCAGCCCCAATGCTCGCCGCGCTCGCGGCCGCCCACGCACGCTGCGCGCCGGCCCCAGAGCTCGCGGCCGCCCGCGCACGCGCCGCGCCGAACCCCAGCGCTCGGTGCCCTCGCGGCTGCCCGAGTACGCCGTGCACCGGCCCCCAGCGCTCGCCGCGTACGCGGTCGCCCACGCACGTAGCGCTTGTGTCGTCGACGACGCCGTCCAACGCTTCAAGTCGCGCGCTCCGCGCGCTCCGTGCGCTCCCCACACCCTACGCGCACTTCGTGCGCGCGGGTATTTGCCTACACCTGAATCTCCGACAACGACACTACTCAATACCAGGGCCATTCAACGCCCGGAACGCCCAGATATTTCCGTCCGGTGGGCCATACAACGCCCGGATCGCCCAGTCTCGTCACAACCAGAATTCCTCGCGGCCTCTTCACGCACTCCAGTGCCGAGGTACGCCTGAACTCTTTGGTGTCGACGTGTTCTTCGTCCAGTATTAGAATCCTCCACTGCCGACAGATTTGATTTGATTTGGAATTCCCTAAAATTCTCTCAATCGTGAGATTTCCTCGTGATGTGAATTTGTGTATTGATTTTGGTGCTTCGGCATCGTCACGGTGGTTGGAGACAGTTCTCCCGCCCTCGACGAGGAACGCGGTTGCACCACCAGTATTTCATCAGTTTTAAGTTCCGAATTCGATCGCGTGAATTTCTGTGATCTGTTTATCCATCCATTCCCAAACCCGTCTAGCACCTCTACCCGTCATCCTCGTTTCCCATCTTCCCCAGTTGTCCTGCATCATTACCTGCTCCCTCTCTATCTCTCCCTCTCTCTAGCTCTCTCACTCTCTTTCTATGGTATTCTCTCTGCCTTTGCACTATCTCAGTGTCGCTCTCTCCCTCTTTCATTCTCACCCCCTTTCACTATCATCCTCTCACTCTCTCATTATTCAACACTCCTTCAGCACTACAGGTGACATTAGATGCTGAAATGACCAAGCTGACATAAGATGCTGAGATGACCAAGTCAACTTAACGTGGACTAGTCAACATGACCGACCGAAGACCGGACCGAACTTTAGGTCTAGGTTTAGGTTTTCGGTAAAACCGGACCGAGACCGTGTCCTTCCCTATATCTATCTATCTATCTATCTATCTATCTATCTATCTATCTATCTATCTATCTATCTATCTATCTATCTATCTATCTATCTATCTATCTATTTTTCTGTCTATCTATCTATCTAATCTATCTATCTATCTATCTATCTATCTATCTATCTATCTATCTATCTATCTATCTATCTATCTATCTATCTAATTTATCCCAGTCAACCCCTCCATACATATATACATACACCTCTATCTAAAGTCAATTCCAGGAGCTCGGAGCAGGCTGGCTATGGCGGAGGAAGGCTCGTGGACGAAGGCCGTAGACCGCTGGCTGCTCCTCCCCTTCTTCCTCCTTCTGGCCATGGCGGTTCCCCTCGTCGACGCGCAGTCCTGTCTTCCTTCTCGCCTCTTCCCCGCCCCTCTCCTTCGTCTCCGCCGCGGCTACGCCCTCCTCTTCGACGACTACCTCCTCCTCCACCACCCCCCTCCCCCCTTCTTCCTCCCCCTCGTCTGGATCGAGCTCCTCGCGATCTGGCCCCTCTCCCTCGCCTCCGCATACGCCATCGCCCGCGGTGGCCGCCCCTGGCTGCCCCCCGTCTGCCTAGCCACCGGTGCCTCCGTCGCCACCTCCATGGTCAGTCCGTCCTCCTCTGAAACCTTCGCTCTGACGATCGAATTAGGGTTTTTGCGGGATTTTTGGTGGTTTGCGACTGTGATTCGAACGGGTTTTTGCCGGATTTTGGGTGTTTTGCGACTGTGATTCGAATTGGGTTTTCGCATTGAGGTTTTGGGTTCTAATTCGTTGATTCATACCATTATTAGTGTTTGTGATTATTAGTGTGCTCCGAAACCTTCTCTCCGAAGATCGAATTAGGGTTTTTGCCGGTTTTTTGTTGGTTTGCGACTGTGATTCGAACTGGGTTTTCGGATTGAGGCTTTGGGTTCTAATTCGTTGATTCCTACCGTTATTAGTGTTCATGATCATGTTGGAGAGTTTGGGCTTTATTAAGAGAAATGTTTGCGAATTAACTAAAAACTAGGTTTGGATTTTGCCCGATTTTTCTGGCTTGAGACTAAGCTTGGAACTAGGATTTTGCTGGTCTGGAGCTTGATGTTTTGATTTCTGGTTTATTGATTCCTATCACTATTAGTGTTCATGATCCTGTTGGAGAGTTTGGGCTTTGTCAGGAGAAATGTTTGCGAATTTTCTAAGAACTAGGTTTGGATTTTGAAGGTTTTTGCTGGTTTGCGACTGTGATTCGAACTGGGTTTTTGCTGGTTTGGAGATTGAGGTTTTGTGATTTAGTTAATTGATTCCTAGAACTGATAGTAATGATGATCATTTTGGAGAGTTGGGGCTTTGTTAAGAGAAATGGTTGGAAATAGGATTGTATTTTGCCGGATTTTACTGGTTTGTGACTGTGATTCGAACTGGGTTTTTGCTGTTTTGGTGATTGAGGTTTTAAGTTCTGGTTTATTGATTTTCTTATCATTATTAGTGTTGATGATCATGTTGGAGAGTTGGGGCTTTGTTAAGAGAAATGGTTGGAACTAGGATTGGATTTTGCCGGAACTTGCTGGTTTGAGACTATGATTCGAACTGGGTTTTTGCTGGTTTGGTGATTGAGGTTTTGAGTCCTGGTTTGTCGATTCATATCACTGTTAGTGTTCATTATCATGTTGGAGAGTTTGGGCTTTGTCGAGAGAAAGGTTTCAGAGTATTCTGGGATCTAGGTTTGGATTTTGCCGAATTTTGCTGGAACTAGGTTTGGAGATTGAGGATTCAAGATTCAATTGAATGATTCTTATCGCGATTAGTGTTGATGATCATATTGGAGAGTTAGGGCTTTGTTAGGAGAAAGGTTTGGAGATTGATATTTGAGGTTTAGTCTTTTTCAAAAAAAAAATTGATATTTGAGGTTTAGTCTATTGACTCCTACCATTATTAGTGGGGATGATCATACTGGAGACTTAGGGCTCTGTCAAGAGAAAGGTTTGAGACTTAAATGAGAACTAGGTTTGGAGATTCATGTTTTTGAGATTCAGTTTAGTGATTCCTTTTGTTTTTGAAATTACAATTTAATGATTCCTATCTAATCATTGTTGATGATCATACTGGAGAGTTGGGATTTGTTAAACAAAATGTTTGCGACTAAAATGAGAACTAGGTTGGGAGATTTATGAGATTCAGTTTCTATCACATTCATTGGTGATGATCATACTGGAGAGTCAGGGTTTTGTTAAGAGAAATGTGTGGGAGTTCACTGAGAACTAGGTTTTGAAGATTTATGTTTTGAGGTTCAATCTAATGATTCCTATATTGATTACTGTTGATGATTATATTGGAGAGTTTGGGCTTTGCTAAGTGAAAGGCTTGAGAGTATACTAAGAACTGGATTTGGAGATTGATGTTTTGAGTTCTGGTTTACTGATTCCTGTCATTGTTAGTGTGGATGATCATATTGGAGAGTTTGGGCTTTGTTAAAAGAAATGTTTGAGACTAACTTTTTTTTTTTTTGGAAAAATTTGAGACTAAACTGATTATTATGTTTGGAGACTGATATTTGAGATTAAGTTTCATGATTCCTACCATGATTATTGTTGATGATCATATTGGAGAGTTAGGGCTTTATTATCAGAAGGTTTTGAGAGTATAGTTAGAACTTTGAGGTTTAGTTTAATGTTTTCTATCATGATTATGGTTGATCTTATTGGAGAATTACTGTTTGTAAATAGAAAGGTTGGTGACTAAACTGATAACTTACACATGCATGGCTTAATCTTTGAGACAAACTGATAACTAGGTTTGGAAATTGATCTTTGGGGTTTAGTTTATTGTTTTCTATCATGATTATGGTTGATGATCCCATTGGAGAGTTACTTGTTAAGAGAAAGGTTAGTGGCTAATCTGATAAATAAGTTTGGAAATTTGATCTTTGAGGTTTAATTTAATGATTTCTATCATGATTATGGTTGATGATCTTATTGGAGAGCTACTACTTGTTAAGAGAAAGGTTAGTGGCAAAACTGTAAGTTTGGAAGTTGATCTTTGAGGTTTAGTTTAATGATTCCTAGCATGATTAGTGGTGATTATATTGCAGAATTAGGGATTTGTTAAGAGAAAGGTTTGAGGCTATATTTAGAATAAGGTTTGTATATTTATTTTTTGAGATTCGGTTCAATGATTCCCCTAAGTATTAGTGTTAACAAATCCCTAATTCTGCAATATGATCATCACCACTAATACCCCTAAGTATTATTGTTGATGATCATATTAGATAGAGAGTTACTGGAATTCAATTTCTCTCCCGTCAATATACTATTAAATTCGGATTCGTCACTGTTTTCGGGTGATCTTCCCTCTTTTCATTGAAAAAGAAATACCAGAGACAAATCTGTTCATCGCTAGATTCCACTCAAGGAGCTGAAATCTTGGCAGTTTTGAAATCCAATTAGACTCCAATTGCCGCAAAAAATCCTCAAAATCTAGACAGAAACTCAATTATTCGCCACCGAGTGATTTGAGTTGAGCATCTCAAAATCATGAAATTTTGAGATTTCAATTTAATTTCTACAGTTCCTTATCTTGGATTCATCATCTCGTCCCGCCTTCGTCGCAGGCGGCAATCTTGGGGGAGATTATCGGATCCGGCAGAGGATCAAATAAACTCCTGCTGGTTTACGCGCCGTTCGCCGTCTTCGCCGTCGTCTTAATCCTTCGAGGGCTCTTCCCTTGCCCTTCTTCTCCCACCAAGAAGAAGGCCATGTAAATCTCTTCCCTCACACTTTCCCTATTCTTTGAGGAACTTTCAAAGTTTTATTCTGATCTTCACTCTCCAAACCTTGTTTAGAATTTTCACTTGTTTAAAATATTCTGTGCAAACTATACCAGTTTGTTCAGATATTCATTCGGGCAACATTTTTGGTGATTCTAAGTAGAATCTTCTGATCTTTTATAAAATTTTCTGGCCTCCATCTATGGCTTGTGTATTTTTTCCTTATAATTTGGTAGCTTTTCACCACGTGGAAGGTTTTTTTTTTCTGAAAGGAAAAATACCCTATCAGATATATTTATCTAGAGAGAGAGAGGACAAATAAAGATAACACCAAACGTGCAATTACTTGATAATCAGATCCTAAAACGGTCTTACAAGTTACTTAATGATAACACTCAGTATAAAGATAACCCTAGAATAGAGCGATAACTCTATGCTGGGAAGGGGCAACTTTTGAATATGCAAGTTTTAAATATGTTCTTCATTCAAAACTTGCAAAAAATACTATGACTTTTGTAGAATTATCAGTTCTTCGATTGAATCCTGCCTAATTTATATGGTGCTCATCCAAATCTTGTTTTCAGATCATAATCCATAATGTTTTTAGTTAACAGTTCCATCACATCGCCATGTGAAATCTGAGATCTTCTTTCAAAACTGGCAAAAACTTTTCAAACCTTGCCACAATGTTTTGTTTTTCAATCTTTGCTCAGAAGTCAGAACTAACACTGCTTGCCAGTTCTTTTGTGCAAAATCTGTCAATTACTTCAGATCTTCATTCAGCCATCAATTAAGAAATCTTAATGTTTAAAAAGTTGTGAGGATCATCATTTTTTTTTGAACAATCATACAACTTCAGATCTCCAGCTCTTAACTTTCTGGCCATCGTCCCAATTGTTTATATATTTTATGATAATCAGATGTCTTCCAAAGTTTTTGAAATCATCAGAGAATTCCAACAATTCTCCTGATCTTGGCGCAAAATCAGTCTGTTTTCAGAACTTCATCAAAATGTGCAATTACATTGCTTAAATGTCAGTTTTGAACATCAAAGCTTCGATTGCTTCCCCAGATTCTAACGACCTTTTCAGTGATTTTGATTAGAAACTTGTGAAGAATCTTCAGAATCATCGGACAAGTTAGAAACACCAGATCTTCATCAAAATTCTCAAGCATCAAAATTTGCTTCAATTTTCCTAATCTTCAAGCAACGTTTTTAATACGATTTTCCGACGACTTTGGTCGAATTTCCAGATCTTAGTTCTAATCCTGCATAATTTGTATGCCCTTCATCCAATTTTTTTCTTCAGATGATAATCCATAATCATGTTTATTGATCAGACAACTTCCAAAGTTTTCTGAATCTTCTTGCAAAATCTGAGACATCAGACAAAACTTCCCAGGCCTTGGCACAATTCTTCGGTTTTTTTAGTCTTCACACAGAAGTTCATCGATCAGCTTCAATTGAAATTTCTGACTCTTCTTTTAGAGCTTCAGTGATGGGGTGGGCCCTTTTTCTTTAGATCGTCAAGCGAAACTTGACCAAGATATTCAGAATTTCTAAATCCTAGTTCAAATCAAGCCTAACTTTTTCTGGCTTACACCTTAATCTAAGCATATTTTGGTACATCAAACGACTGCCAGTGCAAGCCCACCGCCGGGGTATCGGTTTTCTTCAAGAAGAAAATAATTTGGTCATAACATCAGCCAAGGTTTTTGGTTTGTCCTTTCTAAATACGCATGTCTTGGTATAAAATACGTTCATTCTTGGAGTTTACTATCTTAAGGCGATATGAGAAAACGAGGGGAACACGGATCAGTCTAATATATTAAAGAAAATTAGAAACAAAAACAGTTTGTATCCGAGGGGAAGAAACGCCTAACCCGTTGACCCTGATCGTACTTCCCAAAATATTGACTTTTAAGCCGGTCACTTGACAGAATTTTCGTGCAAGAAGACGTATTCCCGGCTGCAAAAAGAAAATCTCAAGAATTTTAGAAACAAAAAATTAGAAAATCTGGTGTTTTGTAAATAAATTTCTATACCTGCTGTTTCCAAACTTAATTACATCCCTCTCGCGTAGTTCATAATATCTCTGGGGCTCAATCCGTTCATCCTGCACCACGATGTTGATAAACAGTCAAGTTATGACTTAGTTAAAAAGAGTCGTTCCAATTCAAAGCTAAAAAAATAAGCAAAAATTAGGATCGTAAATAAATACAGAAAGTAAGGCTCATTTTATAATGCATAAAAAAATATTTAAATTTATTACGAATAATGTATGAAGGAGGCGCAACAAGTAAAGTAAAAATACTGAATTAACCAAATCAATTGTTAAAAATATCAATAAAGAATATACAAAGAAGTAACCTACGTTGATGAAGGTTCCATTTGTGCTTCCAAGGTCCATCAAGTAAGGCCTAACCAGGAGAGGATGGCTGGGGTCAGCGCTCAAAGTCAACTATCAACGGTCAGTGAAATCCCAGTCACATACCTTATGGCCTTTGCCATCATTCCGTCGGCACGCTCTGTCTCAATGAGCCTGCAACAGCAATAAAAAATGTAGAAATTAAAAAATTAGTATCATAGACGAGGATGGTTGTGTGGTTTAGGGTGGATGTGGGCAAATTTTTTACCGCCCCAAACCCCTTGGGCAGTGAGGGAGGCGGTTCCGGGGTGGATATCCGAATAACGCACTACTCAAAACTACCCGAGAGAGTCGAGAAACAAGAGATGACAATGACTTGAGAAACAAGAGAAAGATGAGCAATGAGAAAGAGAGTGAAAGAGTTAAGATAGATGAGCAATGCAAAATCGAAAGAGACGTTAATTGAGAGAGAGAGAGAGAGTTAAGATCGATGAGCAATGTGAGAGAGCAAGAGACGATAATTGAGAGAGAGATACAAGAGAGATGAGCAATGTGAGACAGAAAGAAACGAGAATTGAGAGAGGGAGAGAGATGATAAATGGAAGATAGAAAGAAACGAGAATTGAGAAAGATAAGAAAGAGATAAGCAATGTAAGAGAGAAAGAGAGATAAGAGAGGATGAGTAACTGGAGAAGAGAGAGAGAGAGAGAGAGAGAGAGAGGTATATGAGAACCAAGAGAGAGAGGGATATCAGAACCAAGAGAGAAAGAGAGATGGGCAACGAGAGAGAGAGAGAGAGGAATATCAGAATCAAGAGAGAAAGAAAGATGGGCAACGAGAGAGAGAGAGAGAGGGATATGAGAATGAGAATCAAGAGAGAAAGACAGATGGGCAACGAGAGAGAGAGAGAGAGAGAGAGGGATATGAGAATGAGAATCAAGAGAGAAAGACAGATGGGCAACGAGAGAGAGCGAGAGAGGGATATGAGAATGAGAAACAAGAGAGAAAGACAGATGGCAACGAGAGAGAGAGAGAGGGATATGAGAATGAGAATCAAGAGAAAGACAGATGGGCAACGAGAGAGAGAGAGAGAGAGGGATATGAGAATGAGAATCAAGAGAGAAAGACAGATGGGCAACGAGAGAGAGAGAGGAGAGAGGGATATGAGAATGAGAATCAAGAGAGAAAGACAGATGGGCAACGAGAGAGAGAGAGAGAGGGATATGAGAATGAGAATCAAGAGAGAAAGAGAAATGGGCAATGAGAGAGAGAGAGAGGGATATGAGAATGAGAATCAAGAGAGAAAGAGAGAGAGAGGGATATGAGAATGAGAATCAAGAGAGAAAGAGAGAGAGAGGGATATGAGAGTCAAGAGAGAAAGAGAGATAGGCAACGAGAGAGAGAGAGAGAGAGAGAGGGATATGAGAATCAAGAGAGAGAGAGAGAGATGAGCATCCCTACAGTGATATGAAATGAAGAGGAATGTTGCTCGCTGTTAAACTTACCTAAACTGAAGAACGGCATGCTGCTTGCTGCAGGAGGGGTGGTCGGTGGGCACGTCGGCAACCCTCCTCTCACGGCCGAAAAGATAGCAGCTTTGCCGGTGCACATAGAGAGGCTCTGCTCATTCAAAACATAAATATAAAAAAATCAGGTATAACATCAGATTATAAAAAAATGGGACACGAGTTTAAATTTCTCCTACATAACTTAGATGAAACTTAATTTGATTCGGATCATCCATAAATTGAAACTTTAATTCTAAAGAACGTACAGGGCCTTTGATTGTAATGATGATGAATAATAATGTTGATACATTCTTTACATAATCCTGCCGAAGAAGGCAAAGAGCAAGGCAAGTCAGCCACAGGCACACACGTCCAAAGTAACAAACGTGTAAAACTTACAAATAAAAAAGGAGTTCTACCTATTGGAACTCTCGTCCTGTCGATTGCTAGATCTGAGTTGGCTACGAACTTTCCGTCTCTTGGCAACAATTCACAGAATCGACTTTATCCATACAAGAATATGAATCCGCTCCTCAAGTATACGTTTCTTTTTATTTCAGTTGGATGATCCATAAAATTGGTAAATTAGTTTCAAGAGCCTGGAGAGGATCAGATTATTCAAAGATAAATAAAGCCAGAGATTGAAGGAGACACAACGTTTACTTTCTCTTACATAGGCTGGATGAAAAACTAATTTCTCTTCCATGTTTCATTGTTCCATGTTGTTTTTCATCGATCATCATGGATGGGATCGCCACGGATTATTGAATAGAAGAATTGGCGGGGACCGTCATGGAGGATTTCATCAGAAAAGTTTCACATCACTAAACTGATTCCACAGGTTCAGAGATGAGCTATTCTTTCAGGGATATGCGTTTATGAGATGAGCTATTCTTTGCTACGGGTGTGGTGATAACACGAGTAAATCTCTCAGGGAAATGGGCTTAAATTGTGAACCAAAGATTGTGGGAAATCACTTAAAAACAGTACTTGCAAAGTAGATTAAAAATCCTCCCCATTTAAGTTTTCCATGGTGAACAGCCCATGGATGACTAAAGTGAATGTAAATCAAGATGGATGATCACCATGGATCAAGCATAATGATTCACAGCTAGGGCTTTAGCATGAGATATTGCGCAAATAATAGGTCAAAGTGTTAGTACCATTGAGGGCTTCGCCACCCTTGAAAACATAAAGCCGCCACCTTACGTCCGGTTTACGAGCATCCGCTGGCTCGGTGAATAACAATGTTACACCTGCATTTAAAAAGAAATATATTTTAGAATAAAAGATTATGAGAAAATAGCATCGCCAAACTAATGCATGCCATGGGTAGATAATATTCAAACCAAAGGTTGCCCCTAATGGCATAGAATTCTCTCATAATTAGATGGGTTCTATCTTTCATAAAAAAATCAGATGGGTTATATCCAGAAGATGGACCACTGTTTCACTTGAAGAAAGAATGAAAATACCAGTCCGAACAATAAAAATAAAATATTTATCTAAACAAACATTAGTGCAAACTGAATAAAACTTCTCATCAGTTGACGAATTCAGGCCATATAGATAATGTCTACCAATATCAAAACACGTTAGATCATAAATCAAGACTTTAGTAGAGTTTTAAGCTCTACAGAGGCTCATTTAGTTCATATCCATATCCACGACTAAAATAATTCTTAACAAAAGGACTTTTATATTATCGTTGAAAAGTCAAAAACTTTTTTTTGAACAATTGAAAATTTTAAAGCTTATTTTATGATAAACATAATATTCAAAGTCGGGCAATTGAGAAAGAGAGAATATGCAAGAGACGTAATGGAGAGACCCGAGCTGAAAGAGAGACAGTCCCATTGGGAAGGCCATTAAGAACAAGAGACCATCCCTAGAAGGGTACGGGCACCGATCCAGGCCTGCAATGCCGATGTATCAACTGTATTCTGCATCTCGTCCTCAATCTATCAATCTGTAGTTCTTTCTTTCATCAAGAATCTCCGTCTTTGATAGATTCCTCCTGTTAATTGGAGTTTGTTTATTCCACTCTATTATTTATTCCCGATGGGTTTCGAAAGATAACAAAATAAAATTATACTTTCTTTTATCATAAAAACACGTGCTTTACACATTTACATAATTGCACTCTCCACTTTTTTCAATACTTTCTTTTGAAGAATTGACAGTACATGGAAGATAATTCCAGAAATACTATACTCCGTAACCAAGTTTCATGCATTCAACAAATAATGAAATATATATAAATGTTGTCAAAGATTAGAGGAAAAATTAAAAGTCTCGAAAATAGAATACAAGAACAAATGAGATGATGATAATTCTGAAAATGAAAACTGCGCGGCTCCCCCAACTCAGTTTGTCCTCACCTCGTACTCGATTTGTCTCCTCAGCCAGCTTTCCAGAGAGCTCAAAGGAGGGCTTTTGCTGAAGGGCACAAAACGCCTTAGAATTTCCTCTCACAGTAAGGAGCACTTAAACAGGGAATACCAAAATAATTCTAAGAAATATTTATCAAATGTAGGATAAAAGAGGGAATATGACTAATGCCACAGTATTGAGAAACTAGATGATAAAGAAAATTAATAGCGTCGAAAAACTGACATAAAGTACCAAAAATCAACTTTGTAACTGAGACTTTTCAATTCCAGAAAAATCCTAACAAGCCTTTTATTAAAAGAGTGCTCATGAACCCCTATAATACCTTCTGTTTCTCCACTAACGCCTCCTCTGCAGCTTGCATTTTCGCTATGGAATCCTCACTTTCCCTGCTCAAATGGCATATTGTCCATCAAATGTCCAAAAAAAAATACCGCTGATTATCATGCGCAACATTAGGGTAACATGATTTATTTTTTTAAGTCGAGATTAAGTTCCAGAAACAGTAATTTTCATCTGAATAATGAGCTTACCGATGCTCCTCATGCCCTCGTGTTCTTGCCACCTGTGACCCAGGAAGTACGAAAACTAATTAGTGGAGACATAAAATTCACACAAATAGTCCCTATTCAGAAAGTTGCCAGAAATTGGTTGAACCGTTTCTCAAATGAACAAATGGAAATGCAATGTGGTTTCGATTCCAATGCTACCTTCAGAATGTGCCTAATAAGTCATTATTTTTTTACTTTCTATAATTGAAGAAAGAAATTCAGATCGAAAGACAACAGAGAAGAATTCCGAGACCTCATCACGATCCATTGATCTGGAAGCCCAAGAGGGGGACTTTGATCGACGCTTGCTCCTCCGGCGCGGTTCTTCGGGGGAGATTGAACGACTTTTGAAAGATCTTCTGTCGTTTGAATGGGGTCTGTTGTCCTCTCCTCTGTCCCTGTTTCTCCTTCTCTCCTCCCTGGAGACTTCCCTTTCTTCTTCACCACTCTCTACCAAAGCTCGCCTCAGCCGCTTGCTACGGGGAGAAGGCGAACGAGAAGCAGCTTTTCTCTGAGCTTCTCCACGAGGAAGGCGATTGCGTTCTCTTTGGGGCGATCTGGACCGTCGATTTCTTGGTGAGCGATTGTGATGCTGTGGAATCTTCTCTCTAGATGGGGAGGAGTAGCTCCTGATAGATGATTTCCTCTCTGGAGAGCTCTTGCGATCTTTCCGGACGGGTGATCTCGACCGCCGATCGGGCGAGCCTCGGCGACCAGCCGGCCCCATCCGAATTCTACAACTCCTAAAATTTCAAATTCATCGTCAATAATAACGGATTTGAGCTCGTAATCCGGAAGAAACATCCTTAATATGGAAGAAACTATGGCGAAATGTCGCAGCATAAGAAGAACAAGCCAATGAAGCACAGTCAAAAGACGACGCAAATGGAATCAATCACTTGCATTCTCCAACCCTGCGACTCTGGTGTGAATTGTGTGTTGGCATCAGTGAAGTATGTCATGATCAACTCAATGCGGTTGTCGTAATTAATCCATCGATAATATTTATAATCGTGAACGAGAAGCATAATTTTCTGTTTCTAGGAGACCTTGAACCGGATGAACTGTTTCAAACGGTCCCCGCGCAAATCCCGGCGTTCCAAAATTTTCAAAAGCATCGTCAAGAAAAACAAATTCAAGCACGAAATGCGGAGGAAATATCAATAATATGGAACAAAAGATGGCAAAAAGGAGACTACTACTCTTCAACCGTGCACTCATATCTGCAACATGCGAAGAACAACTAGGTTTTTCACGAAATAGCGACCTCAAGACCAAATTGAGATCTGAAAAGAACGGAGAGAAAAGATTAATATGTTGGAGACAAAGGTGAACTACCTCTTGAGCAAGAATTCGAAGCTGGAAGGAGACAGGAGAGATCGTCGATCTTCTACTCTGCTTCTTCGTCCATCAGCAACGACAAAACCCCATCGCGGTTCGTTTGAAGGGTATTTATACCTGTAAATTTACCAAAGATCGAGGAAAACTTAAAAGAGAAAATTATTTAAAAATAAAAGAGGAAAAGTGACGGAACGGGACGGTGCGGAATGAAACGGGACGGGACGAAATGTTACGGGCCAGAACGCAATGAACGGGACGGTACGGAATGAGACGGGACGGGACGCGATGAAGGGACGGTGCGGAATGAAACGGGACGGGGACGAAATGTAACGGGTCAGAACGCAATGAACGGGACGGTACGGAATGAGACGGGAAGGGACGAAATGTAACGGGCCGGAACGCGATGAACGGGACGGTGCGGAATGAAACGGAACAGGACGAAATGTAGCGGGCCGGAATGCAATGAACGGGACGGTACGGAATGAAACAGGCTGGAACGCAATGAAGGGACGGTACGGGACGAAATGTAACGGGTCAGAACGCAATGAACGGGACGGTACGGAATGAAATGAAACAGGACGAAATGTAATGGAACGGAACAGGATGGAACAGGATGGAACGAGATGGAACAAGGTGGTAGGGATAGACATTTGGGACCAGGGACCAGTCAGACCAGACCCAACTGGGACTATAGTTCCGGGACAAGCACGGGACGGGACGTGGGCGGTTCGGGACGAATTTCGTCCCAACCTTCGTCCTATGGAACCAGTAGGACAAAGGACGGGACGGTTTTTCATCGGGCGGAAAAAAAACCGTCCCGTCCAGAAATACCTGGACGGTTTTTCGTCCCGTCCGGACGAAAAATCATCCCGTCCGGACGAAAAATCGTCCCGTCCTACGTCCTGGACGAAAAAATGTCTCCCTCCCGCCGCCGGGTTCCTGTGCTTGGAGCCCTAAATCGCCCCTCCCCTCCCTCTCCCCACTCCAACTTCTCGAGCGGCGACATTCCTCTCCACTCTCCACTCTCTGGCTTCCCTCTTCCCTCTCCACCTTCTCGAGCGGCGACCTCTCCCCTCTCCACCTTCTCGAGCGGCGACATTCCTCTCCACTCTCCACTCTCCGGTCTCCCGGTCTCCCGGCTTCCCTCTCCCCTCTCCACTCTCCACTCTCCCGGCTTCCATCTCCCCTCTCCACTATCCACTCTCCCGGCTTCCCTCTCTATTCTCCACTCTCAATTCGGAGAGCGTGAAGTCTCCCAGCAGGCGCAGGGCGCTCTTCCGCCGCTTGTTTGATGTCAAGGTATGTTCCCATCTCTTTCTCCTTCAATGGGGTTTTTATAATGTCGTTGTTGCGTGAAATCGTGATCATCTCTTATACGTAACGCATTTCTGTTGTGTAATACCTTGGTTTTTCAGTAGCCGTGCTCACGGTTGGGAAATCAAGTTTGCTCCTGTGGTGAGCTGGTGGCGAGTAATATTTGATGCGTGGAGCTAAAAACGGTTGGGTAACGCCCTCGCCTTCTACTTTGTAGACCCCTATTTCTATTTTGCGCCGATGGAAATCGAATTTTATATCCCCTCATATATCCGCTAAGGAGTCGTACGCATGCGTTGTTACGAATTTTAGCCGTGCCTTATGTTTGACGTTTCTGTACAGAGCAATTTATATTCTCTTTAACAGCCAGTTATGAGATTGTTTATTATAAGAATTGTTACTTAGCTGAGCAGAACAGCTTATCTTCTATGGTCATCAGCTCCATCCCAATATCTTTGCTGCGGATATAACTGTCAGTGATCTTGCCCATAACCACTCTTTTTTCCTCTTGTCCACATCTGATCCCAGCAGAGCAGATTCCCTTTAGAGGATAATAAAGACAATTGGGTACTTGAAGTGTATTCTAAACTTCACTTAAATATCTTAATTCTTACTTTTACAACATAGTCTAGTCCTTACTCTCTACCAGTCTAGAGATCTTCTTGTCCTTACTCCTCCTTTTGGTATGATTCACGTATGTAGCGTAAAAATCCTTTTCCAATATTGGTATCCTCAAGAGATATGTCTTCTGCGTAGATCGAACGCAAGGGGTAGAGGGGTATTTAATCCTTGCTAGACAAAATTTATCTACTCTCTGTTATTCCCAAGGCTGGCATATCATATCAGTTATTTCAAGGCGGTAGTATTTGCGATGGTTTCCTCTGTCTTCACAGTCTTTCTTGTGTCCCCTCCTCCATCGCATCCCTCCCTTACTTCATCATTCTAGCTTCTCTCACCTCTTTCTACATCTCCCACTCTTCTCCCTAGTATTTTCCAAGTACACGAGAGTCGCAGGCTACACCGATGCCTCATACATCATCGACAACTGAGCACCAGATGGAGCCATGCGAGGGTACCCTGCACTGTAGTTGTCCCGTTCCGCGTCGTAGTGTTCGTCTGCTCCTCCATCGTCTTGCCTACCATCACCCTAATGAGGACGTCATCGACATTTCCTCGGATTCAGATTCCGACACCGACAACCCGAAGCCTTCCTCAGATCCACTACCGGCTGAACTCTGCCTTCCGTCCCCAACATTCCTGCTTCCACATGGCACGCCCCGACAGCACGCCCTTATCATTGAAAGTTCACACCGCCTTCTATCCGGTCTGCGTCCCTTCCTTTTTGGGGTTCCGGATCCCCCCAAAAGAGACCAAGAAATTGTTTAATGGATACAGCTTTTTGGGAAGCCCATAACTTCTCGCTGGATATGATCGATGTTGTACAAGTTATAGTAGCCCATCCTTTCCGCGACGACCACGTGAGCCCCGGTGCACATACAACTCAAGTCCCCTTGGCGGAGAGCGGCGACAATGGGTGGCTAGTCAAGTAACGACCATGCCATGTGCAAAACTAGGCTTAGTTGTTTAAAACTTTTAAGTCTACTAATTCTTTTGCTAGATCCTGTAACTGGGACGAACATAATTGTCGTTGAAGTTAAACTTTTTTCTTCTGTGTGGCGTTCTCGTCTCGTTATGTAGCGTTACCTCTTCTCTCGTTATGTCGCCTTTTCCTATGTTTTTGCCCATCTCAATTTGTGGTTGCGTTTTTTTACTGAATTTACTGGATATTGTAAGTCACACTTCATTATTTATAAATGATATTGTCTTAAAAATTGCTCAAGTAGAGTAATGGAATCCTCTTCCGCCACCACCCCAAAATCGACGGCAAAGGCAACGTCGTCGATGTCCATAGATTGCAACGCAGTCGAGGTTGATGATAACCTATCAACTCGTAGCGGCAGACGGAATCGGTCAAAAGTTTTAGATTATTTTTTTGAAACTGACCCGGACGAGTATCAGTGCACGCTTTGTCAATCAGAGAACCCCATCCGTAAGGTCGTCGTCCGGAGGAATAAAGACAAGAGCACAAATGTTTTTTGGCGACATCTGGAGAAGGTGCACCGCAGAGTTCATGACGAAATTAGTGGGCGCAAACTGAAGCAGAGGACCATACTACATTATGAATTACTCTCACGTAAGTTGTACTTACACGGCATCACCATGGAGCAGACGAAAGAAGAGTTCGTTAGGTTCATCTGCGACAACGATCTTCCTTGGAGTCTTGTGAAGAATAAGTCGTTCCGAAGCATGTGGTTCTATGGGACACAGGTGGTGGGCGACATTCCCGGTCCCGATGCGGTCAAGGCAACAACCGAAAGGATGTACGTCAATGTCCAAGGGAAGCTCGTGGAGATGTTTGTGGAGGTCTCTAGCATATCACTTACCGTGGACGCTTGGACATCCCAGAACAACATCACCCTTTTAGGAATCACTGCTCACTAGATCAACAACAACTGGAAGATATGTGAGCTTCTTCTAGGACTGCGACAAATCAAGGGATCACATAGCGGCTCGAACTTAGCGACGATCGTCGTGGAAGTGGCATATCATTACGGCATTGAGTCGAAGATATGTGCCATCATCACGGACAATGCGTCGAACAACAGAACAATGATTGCTTCCATTGTGGAGCAGTTGAAGACAGTAAACCCCCAGTTCACGATGGACCGACATGTACCATGCTTTGCCCATATCCTAAACCTTGTCCTCTAGGCCGGGCTCAAAGTAATTCGCAATCCAGAACCCCCTACAGCTAATTTACTACGTGTCCGAGATATTCGCCCAGTAACACCGTTGGACACAAAAGACCCGACTAATTCAAACGTTGAGGAAGATATAGCGGCAGTAGTTGCACCTCTGGGGGAAGCCGTTTCACGCGTGAGAGCCATTGTGAATGCCATTCAAGGATCAACGCAGCGTATGGAAAAATATGTTGACATGTGCAGGATGTTTGATTTGCCGGATTCGAACAAGATAAAGATCGACTGCCCAACGCGATGGAACTCAACCTTCAAGATGTTAGAGCGTGCTTTTGGTAAGAAAGAAGTCCTGGACCACTTGGCTATGCGGTTCCTCTCGACGCCCAGTAGAGATTACGGATTGTGGCAGGAGGACTGGGAGATGATAGACGAATACTTATGCATCCTTGGGCCACTATGTCAGGGAACTGACTTTGTGTGCTGGACGAAGAAATTGCCGATAACTGAAGTAACATCATTACTGGCAGATATCACGATGCACTTTGAGCATGCCACGGAAAATGCAGGGGCAACTTTGGATGCCGATCGCCGGAACGCCCTACGGTCAGCGTGTGGTGCTATGCGTAACAAATTGATGCAGTATGCAACGGTGCTTTGGGCCAACACAACCGTCGCAACAGCCGCAACATTATATCCTTTCTCAAAATAAGATGTGGTGCATCCTTCGTGTAGACAAAACGTGCTTTCCTATCTTGGCAGTCTATTGGAGTCTGCGGCTACGGCAAAAGGAGATGGAAGCGACACAGAGCGGGTCATGTTGTCGCTAAGTCGGCATCAAAATAAATATTCATCCAAGCGCCAATATACGCGTCCGTGTAGCCATCAACGTCCACATTCAACGCCGCGGCAAGAGCTAGAAACGTATATTAACATCCCATGCAGTGAGGAGGAAGACAACCCCCTATGTTGGTGGAAGGATGTTGGGATGCAGTACTTGCCAAATCTGACGGTAATTGCTCGTCAATTCCTTGCCGTCAGTCCGACCAGCGCACCGGTGGAGCGACTTTTTCAGTTGGCCGAGGCATCACAACGTACCGAAGATCAAGACTTGATGCGGAGAGCATTGAAATGTTGATGATGCTTCGCGCATGGTTCCGTCGGGAAGAGCGGGACTCCAATGACTCCGATGATGACTCCGACGATGATGACAGCTCGACCGATGGTGGGTTATGCTCTATCTCTTTCCTTGTTTTCGTAAACATGTTTATCTTTTATTAACTCTCTACGTTTCATGTTACAGAGTAACGGGAGAGACAATATGATCGCGTTGTGGCATTCACACACGACACATATCGTCATTGTAAGTACAGTCTGCCTAGCTGGAAACTAGTTCAATCCCTCACTCTCTACCGATTACAATTTCATTGTTGATTAAAAACAATTACTGAGTTAAATTCTCCTTAGATCTACTCTGTGAGTTTTGACGTACGCGTATTCTGCTTATCCCTGAACATCTGCGGTGTACAGCTGTGGAACGTGGAGTTTAATTTTTTCTTGACAATTAATTGACATTTGTTGATTCGTCTTAATGCTCAAAGTTGCCTTTCATCGGCGTGACTCCATGACATGTGCATATTCGTAGAGATATTCTAGCATTAATTTATCATCGCATGACTTTCAACCTTTTCAATTCTACGATGCTCACCGTCACACCCACCAATGTGCGTCACTCTGATGAACAAACTCCAAACCGTTTACATGTAATGTGCATCAAAATTATTTTGTCATATAATTCAACTCTCACTGAACATTCATTTATAGCTCACAATTATCAGTCCATTTACTTTCAGGAAGAGGCCAGTCGTTTCGTCGGGGGACGCGGATATGGTGTGAGTACGGTGCGACCTCGGCGCAGCTACAATGCGGCTTCGGTGCTTACAGTACTCGGCGTCGTAGTAGTTATCGACTTCCTTCGCACAGAAAATACTAGAAATACCTTTTGAACACTTCAGTTACTGTCTACCACTTTTCTGTATTGGAGAAAGTAAAGGTTTGCCGTTTTTATATTTATTTACGTACTCAGCCCGAGGCCTTAAACTGAAGGAGGAGAATAGAAGAAAATTAGGGAACTGCCGTTATAGGTACTGCTTATCGGTACTGTTTAACTAAAGTAATAAAAATTGATCCCATTAACGTAATTTCTTAATAGGTTGAGAATAATATGTAATACTGAAATTTCTTAGATTTAACTACAATCCTACAATTAATTTTAACGTATGTACAAGTAACATTCAAAATTTAACCAATTCACATATATTTCTGCTGATCTCTAATTATTGTTAATTTACTAAATATCACAAATTAATTTGATTTAGGACAATGGAACTGAATGCAAATCCAATCTTAAAATTTAAATTTTGTATGGGATTCAACAATTTATTTGAATTTTTTCGTCCCAATTCGTCCGTCCCACGTCCACAGCTTTCAGACGAACAAATTTTTCGTCCCCTAGGACGAATTTCGTTCCGTCCGTAAGACCGCCAGGCAGATTTTCGTCCACCAAATCGTCCGACACTCGCGGACGGGACGAATTTTGTCCCAGGGGACGAAAAATTCGTTCGTCCTCGTCCCGGAACTATAACTGGGACCAATGGTCTGCCATTTCCTGAGGGACCGTTTGGTTGGTTCCAGTCTAAAGGTCAGACTGGACCGATATCCAGCGCTAAGTATTTTTTTAATAGGGTTTTTGTCAACCCTACTCCCCGAGTATCAAGCGTTGCCTCTCACCCCCCTCCCACCCATGCACGCTCGTGGCTCTTTCTCATTCGTTGTGCTCCACAAACCCATCTCGCGTGTTCGTTGCTACCTCGCCCTCCCCATCGCTATCCCGTGTGCTCAGGTCGCTGCTGTCCGCCCGCTCGTCGCAGCCCGCCACACTGTCGCCCCAACCCCACTCCTCCTCCCTGCGCCCGGCGCAAACATCCCCGCCCGCGTCCCCCCTCAGCAGCTCAGTGGTAAAATCTATTTGTTCAGCACGTCCCCCTTCTATCTTGAAATTTCCTTCTTCTTAGGGATCGACACGCGTCATCTGTCACGTCATGCGTCACCGTGAAGGAAACGTGATGGATGATGTGACGGTGACTGTGACGGATGACGAAGTGGTCGTGGCGGGGACATGACGGTGACAGGGTGCCCAGGACGCGTGACGCAACGGAACAGCTGTCACGGATGACGGTCGTGATGGAATTTTTGAAAAGCTAAAACTGACAGAAAATACATATAAAAATCATTATTTTTAATCTTTCTGATAGCTGAGATTTCGCCCGGGACGTGGGCATTTTGATTTCCTGGCATTTTGCACAGAAGTCCCTGTTTTTTTGCGCCAAACCAACGCCGCCTATTAATAATTGGAGATACGCCCCTCCGTTCAAGTAGGTTTTTATTCACGTCACCGGTGACAGTGACGTCGTCACGGTGACGGTGACGAGATGGGATGCCCTATGGAGGGACGGTGACGGGAATGTGATTGTTTTTTTTGCATATGCGGGGAAGCGTGACGGGACGGTGACATGACGAAAGTTTCATCACGTCACCATCCGTCACGTTTTGTCATCCGTTCCATCACGTCCGGGGCGTCACGTCCCGGACGTGGCGTTCCCTACTTCTTCTATTCTTCCTTCATATCATCTTCTTCTTCTAGTAATCTTTTAATCTTCCTTTCTTATCCTTCTGCTTTTCTTTGCATCCGTTCTTATTCTCTTCTTCTTCTTTTCTTATTTTATTCTTCTTCTCTTCTTCTTTTCTTATTTTATTCTTCTTCTCTTCTTCTTTTCTTATTTTATTCTTCTTCTTCTTCTTTTCTAATTTTATTCTTCTCTTCTTCTTCTTTTTATCTTTCTTTGCTCTTATATTCTTCTTCTTTTTACTATTCTTTTCTGTGTTCTTCTCTTCCTTGTTGTATTCCTCTTTTACTTTTTCTTCTCTTCTAATCTTCATTACTTCTTTTCTTCCTTTATTCTTCTTTTCTTCTAATTTTCATCTCCCTTTCTTCTTATCTCCACTTCTGGTCCTCTTTATTATTCTCTTCTCTTCTTAACTTCGTCCTTTTTTCTCTTATCTCTTATCTTATCTTCTTCTTATTTAATTCTTCTTTCACCCTTTTTTTTTCTTCATTATTTTCATGTTGTTATCTTCTTATTTTTTCTTCTCTTCCCCTTCTTTTATTCTCCTTTTATTCTTCTTATTTTCATCTTCCTTTATTTTCTCACTGTTCTCTTCTTCTTTTATTCATCTTATTTTCATCTTCCTTTCTTTTTATTATTCTCTTCTTCTTTTATTCATCTTATTTTCATCTTCCTTTATTTTCATTGTTCTCTCCTTTTACTCTTCTTTTTTCATCTTTCCTTTTTCCTGTTCTTTCTTTTTTTCTAATTCTTTTATACTAGAAGAATCTTTTTCTTCATGTTCTAGTTGGTTTTGTTTTGGCACTCTTATTACTTATTATGTTGATTAATACTCTTGCATATGTCATCTTGATTAGTTTTTCTATTATTTTCTCTTTAAGTTCCAAGTCCAATCAGCTTTGGATTCATGGATTTTGGTGAAGACCATGTACTGTAAACTGCAAGAACTGATTTAGAGATAATGGATGACTCCCCGACTTCCCATCGTCAAAAGCCATTGCCTGTCTTGCAGTGATATATTAAAAATAGTGACGGTAACTACAAATGCAAAGTTTGTAAAAGAACAAATAGAATAATGACCAGGGACTAGATGGATTTGAAGCAGGAAGGAGACAGGAGAGATCGTTGATCTTCTACTCCGCTTCTTCGTCCATCAGCAATGACAGAACCTCATCGCGATATGTTTGAAGGGTATTTATACCTGTAAATTTACTAAAGATCAAGGAAAACTCAAAAGAGAAATTTATTTAAAAATAAAAAAGGAAATTTTGTTCAGGGACGAACGGGATGGAACGCAATGTAATGGGCCGGAATGCGATGAACATGACGGTATGGGACGGGACGGGACGAAATGTAATGGAACAAAACGGGATGTAACGGGCCCGAACGTGATGAACAGGATGTGACAAAATGAAATGGAATGGAACGGGATGTAACGCACCAAAACACGATGAACAAGACAGTATGGGACGGGATGAGATGAAATGTAATGGAACGGAACCGGATGTAAAGGGATAAAACGGGATGGAACAAGGAGGTACAGGATGGAACGGGACAGAACAGGATGGAATGGGATGGTATGGGATGGAACTGGACTGTACGGGATGGAACAGGACGGAATGAGAATGGAACGTGACAGAATGAGGATGGAACGGGATGGAACACGATGGATCAAGGCAAATGCAATGGAAGGAATGGGATAGGACACAATGAAATGGACGGAACGGGGCAGAGCAGGACAATGGTTAACAAAATTGGATAGAATGGGATGGGATGAGATGGGACAGGACAGAACGAGACAAAAGGGGACGGAATGGGATCGAACGGGATGGGGTGGTGCAGCGATTTGGTCAGTGACAGGGACTAGACGGAGGGAGTGATATACAGGGTCAAGGATAGTTGCAAACCCAAATCAAATCACAAGAAATCCGATAACAGAACGAACAGATGATGAGACATGATAGTAGGCACACCGGATTGCGTTATGTTTTCGTTCTCAGGTTAGGATAGATAACTGGTGGTAGTAAGTGATGGGATGGATGATGGGTCATCATGTGTCCCCACCTTTAGTTGGACTTTCAAGGAGATAAAATAGGAGAATATACCTAAAAATTATAGCAAAACTGAGGATGGATTGCATGTTATAAGACTAATAACATTGACAAGTGACTTGGAGGTTGCAGAAGTGAGAAAAATTATATGGTTGGAGGTCATTGAACTAGAGGAGGTGATTTTGCAAATATTTGTTTTGAAAATAATCAGTTAACCAATTATTGATTTGAGACCGTGCAAATTTCTTGCAATCCTAAAGAAAATAGAAAACCATGCACAACACAATGCAAATGTGAGGCGCAGGCCAATAAGAGAGGAGAAAGTGATGGGATGGGATGGATGATGCTCCAATTAATTTATTTATATAGTATATTGATCCAGTTACTTTCTTTCAGCCTTGTACTGGGTTGGAGAAATAAAAGATAAGAAAGATCGCGACTAAACAAACCATGATATCAAGAAAAGAAGGAAGCTATGACTAGCCTTTGAGCCGACACGGCCTAAAGCCTCAATCATACTGGTCTGACTTATGGTGGTCGTTTGACCTCGATTGTCTGATATTCTTAAGGAAGATGGTACGGTTTGATAGGACAACTAACCTTTTCTTTTTACTTTCCTCTCTTGCATATTTTTTATTCGTCAGCGACCGTTGAAGGGGATGGTGGGGCTACATGACGCACTAGCCAGAGGGTCAGCTGCTAACAAGACAGTTGATGGGGGGCGATCATTCTGGTGGAAGGGGTTACACTGTAATGATCGGATCCACTATTGGGACTTAATCACAGCTGCTCAAACCATCTCGTGCAGATCCGAATGATCGGCGGTAAATCCATCCTTATCCACCCCTTCGTCGTTGTTCCCTTCGATCGGCCAGAAGAGGCCAGTGACAAGGGGCTGTAAACCAATCTAACAGTCGAGGAAGAGCCGTTGGATCAGGGTTAGACATGGTTGTTTGGTTTGTTATGTGCGAATCTATGCGATTTGTTTGTTCTGTTCGATTTTCCGAACATAACATTAACAAATTCGCACAGATCATCGCACACACCCCTGTCCGGTTCGAATTATTCAATTTGTGCAAATTTGTTTTAATCCATTTTTAAAGAATAAACATATGTTTATTATTATATATATGTTTACTCTTTAAAAACATATTAAAAATATGCATATGTGAATTGTCACTTTGTTAGGTTTTGAACTTTCGAAGTTCTGATGACATTGAAGTCATGGTATAGTAATGAAGATTTGAGAGCGGAAGATGATGATGATGAGCCAGTTGTCATTAATGTGGATGCACCCACCGTTTAGACTCTGTTATTGTTTTTTTCATCTAATGACATAGATATAGTCCCTTGACTGATGTATTGCACTCATCTTTTATTTAGACAATGAGTTCAAAGTATTTGTTATTATCATCCATGTTTAATTAATTACTATAGTGTTGCTTTGTGCTTGACATTTGAAGGGTAACTGGGTAATGTGAAATGAGATTGGATTATTCTACAACAGATTCAATTATTGATTATCCCATTTTTATATATTTGTTTTTTTATTATTCACTTTTTTTATTTTTAGTATTCAATTTGTCAATTTTTATTTTTTGCCTTTTTATTCAATTGTATGTATATTATATTTACTATGCTCTTATTTGAGCGATTCATTGATAAATTATTTATCGCCTTAATTTAGTCTTATTATTAGGATCATTTGAATAACTAAGACTATTTCTTTAATGATACATCCACACTTAATAAGAAAAAACATTCTAACATTTTTTTCCTGAGAATTTGTGTGAATTGTGAAAATTTCTAGCAATTTGTGCGAATTTTACAAATTTTCCAAATTTTGTTCGAATTGTTCTAATTTTGCAAAAAGCTGTTCTAATTTTTGCACAAAAAAAACAGAACAAAGAACAAGGCCCTGTGCAATTCTTTTGTGAGATTTTTTTGTTTGTTTCAAAAGAACAGAAATGTCTAATAAGGGTCCATCATATTCAGGGTCGAGAGATATTCCTCTCAACCCTTTAAAGCCATTTTTTATACAAAATCCGCAATCTATCGTCACAAGAAATAACGTCACAGTAGAGACCATTTTGGCAGCTTTTATGCGCATCCCAGGTAATGACAACCTTGGATGAAAGTAAGAGCTTCAAGACGGTGCTAAGAGAGTATATGAAGATGAATAAATGTGCCATCATAATATCGAACGTCGTCGAAGGCATCGTCCGACGGGTAAAATCACTAAGTGAATGTAATTTGTGATGCGGTGTAACCTAGGGAAGTGTCCATGCAGGTTCCGACTTGTGATGGCTCGCCAAACTCCAAGCTCCGAAGCAGATGATCGGTGACGTTGACGGTGACCTTCTGACCTACGTCAGAGCGACGATGGCGACTACGGTCTTGCACGTAACGGATGGGCTCGGCCCGTGCCTAGGGGATGCTCAACTTTGTAGTTTTCTCAATACTTTTCTCACCTAAACTAACCCGAGCGCAGTAGAGTGCAGCCAAAAATATACTGTAGAAAGTAATTTAACGGACGAGCAAGGGACTGCGTGCCTCGTCGGTGATGAAGCACGCCGTCGGGATCTCTGTCGATGCAAGTGTTTATGCGGGTCATAGAGGTGAGAGTCGTGCTGGAGATAGCACAAAATGGCTCAACAGTCAGCTAGGGTGCGGCGCTGGAGCGTAGGTGGAATTAGACGAGGAGGATGTCGGTAAGAATCGTTGATGCAGCGTCACGTCGATTCAACCAAGCCGTTGAAGCAATGGTTTGGAATGACCCACGATCACCTGGTTGAGCGTGGGCGCGGGTGCAACAACTGGCGGTGGACACACAAGCACGCAGGTGGCGGCTGGTGCATGGCGCGCGGGTGAGGGCAAGCAACGGGCGCACGGTCGTGCGGGTGTGCGTGCGGGGTCCGTTGACTGGTGCACAATTGCGCGGGCAGCTGCCGGCGGTGAGCGCAGGGGTGGCGGTCAGATCGTGAAGGAGCAGGCAACGACTGGTCAGCGAGCACAGGGCGGCGTCTGATGGCGGGAGCGCAGGCGGTGGACGACTCACAGGCACGCAAACGGTGGCTGTAAAGGAGCGCAGGCACTCGGGTGGCAACAGTGGGCTCGAGTGACGTCGATGGCAGACACTTTGGCAACAGCCAACGGATGATTTCGCGGGCGCACGGCCAGTACTTAGGTCGCGGAGGTGAATGCTGGCCGTAGCAGATGCTCAGGTAGCAGCCGACGGGTGGTTTTGCAAGCACTCAATCGGTGGTTGGTCCGCGGGTACGTGACCGGCGGGTGGTCCGTGGCCGCGCAGAAGACGACTGGTGATTGAGGCATGAACACGCTAGCGACGACTTGCGAAAGGTGCACGGATGGCGGTCAGCAGGGGCGCGTGGGCGCACGATCTGAAGGTTGGCAGCGGACACGCGATGGCAGGCGGCGATGCAGTAGAGGCCGGTGAAAAAAAAAGGGGTTCACTCTCTCTCCTACTCCCTTCTTCCTCCTCTTCTTCTTCTTCCTCTTCTTCTTCTTCCACCTTCTGGGTGAGATCTAAAACGGGAATAACTGCCACTACAAATTCCAGATCTAAAAGACAATGTGGTCCCATCATGGCCTTATATAGGGCCCTTACATGGAGTTCAGAAAGGAGAGTCCACTAAGGATCTCCCCCTTCATTTACAACACACATAAAATAAAACAACGGACAAGATGACGTAAAACGGACCGGTGGTGATGGCTGAAAACAAATAATGAAATCACGAGATACGGGCACGAACATGCTCTACCCAGGGCGTCTCCACGGCCGCTTTGGCATGTCAGTCAGGCTGGACACGGACCGGTGGTGATGTTGATGACGGCGATGACGGCGACGACGGCTCCGCTGATGATAGGAGAATATGAGAAGAAGCACAAGCTTAGAGGTCAGCGATCGGCACCCCCACCCCTTATTCTTCAAGTCAAGGCAAATATGAAAGTTTCTTAAGTCATTCTGGATGAAGTTTACAAGCTCTTCATTCATAGATACTTGAATTTGATTCTATTTGAAGTCAGCATTGGATTTCAATCAGAATTTAGTAGTTTGGCCTCATTGAGGCATTTTTACAAATACTTACCAGGCATTATATATTTACATGAATTTCTCATATTTTCAATCCAACTTTATCTTATAAAAAATAATAAAAATATTTTTAAATATAATACCTATTTAAGTCTCATTCTATAAATATAACCTACCTATTAACCATATAATAATATAAATATTCGCCTCTTAATAATATGAGTCATCATAATTATCTTCTATTATTCTCTCTTTCTCTACATGCGTTCTTATATTCCCCCCAAAAAAAAAAATTTATTGTATATCTGTTAATCTTAAAAAAATAAAATGTTAATCATATATAAGTCTTTCTTTACCTCATTGATCAACGTACAATTCATTAATCCCTTTCTTATTCTCGTCATAATTCGTGTTCCTCTCTTCTCTTTATCCTTCTTTTTATATCTTACTAAACAAGTAATATATTTTCACAAACTTCCTAAATAAAAATATCCTTTACTCACTACATTTATCTCTCATACCTTACATATAATGTAAATATCATTAAAAAGAAATAACATATTTAAAAGTATATTCTACCAAGAATATCACCTTAAATATTATCTCTCTGGCTTAGTACTCTTAGATATTATTTAAAAATCTAAAAACTAAATCTTCTACTATCTCACTTACTATCTTCCTTTATCATAATATAACAAATAAATTCCAATGCACCACTTATTCCCTATCTCTAATATCTATAAAAAATTATTAACCCTCATAATATTTTCTTCAAAAAATAGTGTAAATAAAATATTTTCTTCAAAATCTAACACTACTCACTGTTACTTATTGATAGACCCAAAATGTGTCATGTAATTATACATATTTTAAAGTCATTTTGGGATCATTTCATGTGTATTTTCTCTTATTTTATAGATTTTTGCATTTCAGGTACTAAATAGAGAAATTAATGCATTTTATGTCATTTTTATGCATGTTCTATAACTTAAAATATTTCTTAATAAAAATAGATTTAAGGCATTGTTTAATTTTCTAATGTCCTATTTAGAATATGCTCTTTGTTGTTGTAGGGGAAAATTTGAAGACATAAACAAAAGAAAGAATTATTCATGAAGAAACACATAAAAAAAGAATATAAAAAAATGGTTTGTATTAGGCCAGCTAGAAATAAGCCCGACGAGGCGCATACCAACACCCAAGCCAGCCATAGGCAGGCGAATGCGCAGGGCGCTTAAGCTCGTCTGCAGCCAAAAGCGGTAGGCGCCTAACAAACAAGCCCAGCTGACCACACAAGGAGGCAAAGAGAGAGGCCCACACTAAGGCCCACATCAAGGCCCATAGAATCAGAGCCTGCGTGCGCGCATGGAGGTATTGTCTTTCATTTGATAATGGATCTTGGAATTTGAATCCTATATGGGATTTGAATCCTAGGGTCTATTTGGTCTTCGCGCGGGCCGGGCCACTTGCTAATCAAGCGATCGCGGCCGATGGGCCACGATGTTAAGAAAATAAAAGTAAAAAGAGATCGGGCTTCAAGCCAACCCGGCCCAAAGCCCGTGTCTTTTTGGGCTTTCTTTAAGTAGCAGGATATGGTCTCAGCCGTCCAATCTTCTTAGAGAAGATTGGACGTATATATCTATCTCTCCCTATTCATATTTAATGTATTTTTATTTTTTTTCAGGCTTCCTATTGGTTATCATGGATGACGCGGACGCGGGACCCCCCTGTGGATGAATCTGAAGAAGCAATACTCATGAAGTGCTGACGGGGCGGCTGACAGGGCTTGCTCCTTCTGAGTCTCATTTATGAAATAAAAATCGAAAGAGGGGAAGATCCTCCTTCTGTTCATTTTCTTTCGATTCTCTCGGTCTATGACAGTGATAGTGCCAAGACCTGAAAGGAGAACATAACGAGAGTGAAGGAAGGAGTTGGAAGTGCTTATCTGAAGGACGATGCGGCCGAAGTGAGGTCAGGAGCCTTCGGTGACCACGAGAAGCCGCCGAAATCCGGTAAGTAATCCACTATCCATTTATTTGTATACACATCTCTTGATAAACCTGGATATATTTTGAGTTTTATGAGAAGTTTGCACCATAGATTCCATGAAACATTCAATCGAACATGTCCTGTGTTCAATGATTATTTCCTGATTTGCCTAAGTTTCATTTTAACAACCTTATAAATTTTAAAATTATATTCATTCATCTTAATCCGATTTCTTTCAGACATTCTGTCGAACACCTCACGGGCATTTGACAGAAACACCCCTTTTATCTTAGTTTTCTACTTTTAAAAAATCTAAAAAATACACTACCGAATTCCATCGGGCATTATGTCAAACACCCAAGGGGCGTACGACAGAAAATCCTTCTTGTCTTCATTTTCTACTTAGAAAAATCTATCTAAACTATATACAAAGAATGTAAAATATAAATAACTCGTATACCCTTCAGATCTCTATCCCCTCTTGGGCATTTGGTCGAACACCTCTCAGGTGTTCGGCTAAATCAACCTTTATTTCTTGCAATCGATTACAAAAATACATATAAAAATATAAATAAATATAAATACGAAAAGTAACTATATAATAATTAATTGAACATCTATAAAATTCCATAAAAATATATTCTTAATATCTCCCCATAATCAAACACTTACCTAGTATATCATAGCAAGGTAATTACTTGGCTCATCCCATCTATCTTATTGATATATATAAGTACTTCTCTAGCTCACCTATCTATACTTAATTAAATAATCTCTCCATAGCTATAAATTTCTTCTTCGTCTCTCTTCTGCTGTCTTATTAAAATACTTACTCTTATTAAACACTTATCTATCTTGTCACTAACTATAATAATATCATCCTTAGCTATATCCTCTAATATCTTACTTCTTGATTGTACTTAGTTTCTATGACTAACTAAGTAGGTATAATATAAGATATTTTCCTTTCTCTAGATCTCTAATTAAACTAATATTCCCTACTACTTACTAATTACATATCTCTTCTTATACTTACTATCTTTAGTAATATTATTATATCTTATTCTTATATATATTATTATTACTATATCTTATTAAATAAAAACTCAATTATTGAGTACATCCCTAAAGGCCAGTCCCTGTGGAGATGACCTTACTCACAACTATACATTCCTGAGTAAGATTACTAATTCATAAGTTTTTATTTGATTGAAGCGAAATAATAATAATGACACAAAATTAACACACCTATTTTTGCTTCGTCACTTATTATTATATATAATCCTAATTTCTCTGTTACCCTAACTACTTCTTTCTCCTTATTTTCCCTCTTTTTACTACCTTCCTATTATCACTTTATCACATGTATTATTTTACTACATAATTAATCTCTTATTTCTCACCATATCACCTTATCTTTTGTAATCCTATCTCTAAATTAGATCAATATTTGAAGGCCAGTCCCTGGGGAGACGACCTCACTCTCATTATACATATATGAGTGAGTTTACATAGTTGAAAATTTTATTTGATATAGGAATAATCAAATTTAGAATGATATTAAAATGAAAAACCAAATTTGCATCAATCAGATAAATAGATGAAGCATGCAAAGAGGAAGTTATTTCAAAAGAAGGTTACAAATAGGAATTAAGCATTGGAGGATAAATAAGGGGAAAAGGAAAACCAATATACCCATCATTAAGATGATGAGAAGTAGTCTTGGAATATTTGGAAGAGTGGAAGGGAGTGGACACATATTTACTCTCATACAAGTGATGAGTAGACAAATGATAGGATTTGTAGTCCTTTTTATGAGGAAAATAACCCATAAAGACATTGTTTTAGCATCAAGCTTGTCTTCAAAAGAGTACAAGGATAGTATTAAAACAAACCAGTGGATATGGGAAAAGACGCAAGAGGCAAGGCTGATAATGATGTGGACCATGGTGAGAAAGGCCTCGGCCCGTGAATATTCAGGCCTCTCATGTCAGGGAGAAAACTACGCTGGGATCAAAGATGTGATGAATCTTGAGTTCAGAAATACCATTATGTTGAGGAGCATATAGACTAGATGTTTTGCGAGAAATGCCAAGAGAAGTAAAGAATGTGGAAAGGGTGGAGTGAATGTAATTATATACCCTATTATAGGGAATGTAGAAAAATGATTTTGGATGGGAGCATGGAACAGAATGATAGCTATAATAATAAGGTCAAAATCATATCTTAAGAGATAGCCCCAGTCAAGCAGGTGGAATAAATTACACATTGCCAATCATCGCGCACCCATAATGTTATGAATGGGGCTAGGATCCTACATATCGTTGACAATGACATAGAAAGGGAAAGACGAGGGTGAAGAAAGATCAAAAGGAGGAGCATTTTTTCCAAGTGTGTTTTGCCAAATGATGTGGTCTTAAAAAACTGAGTCATAAAACATCCATGTCAAAATGAGGGGACATCAACTCAGAATACATAAAGACGACCTAATTGGCAATAAATAAGCCCATTATCTTATTGTGTTATAGAGGAGAGAGCAACTTGGACAAAAGAGATCGAAGGAGACATGGAAGATATAGAGACACTCCCCTGGCAAGTGTAGTCATCTGCCCCAACACCTTATCATGATAGAAATAATGTATTCAGAGTGAATGATAAGTCTTGAACTAGGTAGCAAAGAGAAATGAGATTAACAATAACCTGGAACAAGGACATGGATGAGAGTATTCGACCGGAGAATTGGAGACACCCCACGGCATAGTTCCAACATTAGGATAATTAGGAGAATTAGGAGGTCACCAGTGACAGTAAGTAGGTCACCAGACATAGTTCTAAAAGAAGGAGAATTAGGAGAGGGGTGTTGATGATGAAATAATGGATTTTAAGGGTCATATGAGCAGTAGCACCTAAGTCAATAATACATTGCATCAAAGAAGACAAGGGAAATTAAGTGATAATATTTTGCATCCACGAACCAGAGTAGAGCCCTCCACATTGGAATAAAGTTGGAGAAAGTTGGTCAATTTACTCACGCCTCAGTTGATCGCCCATAGAGGATGATGCATCGGCTGCTGATGGTTGATGTATTATTGTAAGAACAATGAATTGGCATTGGAGGACATGCCATGGCCTGAACTGATGCCGAAGGTAAAGTGACGATATGCCAAAGTGGTGCAGCTTGCAGAAATTTTCCATGACATGACCATGTTTCTTGAAATTGTTTTATAGCAGAGAAATATATCCATTGATCCCTGACCTAGTGGTGATGACATGAAGACCAACGAAGCCATGCATGGCCGGCTCACTATAGGGGATAACATATGAGATGACACTCCTTATGTAGGCACAGGGAAAGGGATCCCGATCTATTGAAAATCATTAAAGAGGATGGTTTAGAGTAAAAATGTGATATCATGGCTCTTCAACCCAAATAGTATGAAGGGCCTCCTAGGAAACCTTTTTCTGATGGATGAGCTGGCAGCACAAAAGCTCATACTCTAAATTCCATCATATGAGGAATTTGAAGAACTTCAGTTTAAGAATGTATCCATGATTAATCAAGTTGAGATCAAGGGGCACATAGTGATCCAACTCAGCCCATAAAAAAGACAATTTGATTCTATGTTGTCAAAAAAAATAAGATATAATGGACCAGCTTTGGAGAGTAACTCACAGAATGATAGATAATAGCCAATTTTTATATTTTGAATGAGACTCTTGGCCAATGTCCAAAATCTCTTTTACAGAATGGAGAGATAATAATTACCTTGAAAAGGATGGACTAATGCTATCAGGGAGCCAATAGTAGACAACACCCTCAACATCAAGCCAATGATAGAGGATAGTGCGAATTAGTCAATTCTGGTGTTCACATAGTGGATGGGCCCAACAACAAAGTGGCAGCTGACGTAGTTGAATCATTTGTGGCCATGATACGACATAGAGGAGGAGAAATGACATTGATTTGGCATGTGTAGAAGCAGGGTTGCTCCCCCCTCTACCACACTTAGCACTAGCTCAGACTTTGCTGACATCAAATCTACTGCCCTTCCCTTTCTAATGGCATTAGCATTGCCTCAGCTTGTGTTGGTTTTACCTCTGCCTTCGCTCACACTATCTTGTCATTAGTTGTGGTGTTTGAGTGAATGCAAACAACTCGATTGACACGAGCAGAAAGCAAAGCCATTATGTATGGTGGTGAAAAATGGTACAAACGACAATGGAAACTAAAATGGCGCCAAAGATAGAAGAGCATATGCCATGCTGACAGATTGGAGATGAAATATCGAGGAAAATCCAAGAATTACCCAATGTTAATTAGGAAGAGGTTTATCCAAGATTTATGACATTTATAAGTAGGAGAGAAAATCTGAAATGGACCCAGCTTAAAGTGCCATTACATATAGATAAATAATGAAATAGGGGAAGTAGCCCATTAATAAACCCCAATTAATTAACTAAATCCAACATATGAATGAAGTAATCATTTATAGCTTTAATCCAATTGATACGACGGTTGCTAACACTTATAGAAATTTAGTGAATTCTTTCCTGAAAGAGCACACACTATTTGCCCTTAGTGTTTGCACACTAATGGTTATGGGATCAACCGTCTTCATTATACAAGCCTAGAGTAGATAGTGATATTCTATATCATCATAATACACTTGTCGATACATATCTCCATAGACTTCATTATAAATGTTGTACACATATAATAGTGAATATGATTTGTATTAATGAATGTTGAACAAGATGTGGAATCACTCGCTGAGGCTATATATAATTTCATCATAAAACAACTTCACAATATATATTGTTTCAATCCATCTGATTATTCTATCTTAAATAAAACCTGAATGTATTTCTGGATAATCATTGGAGGTAAGTATTATTGATAACTTGTCGTTAAATCCATGCATTCTTGAAAAATTCCAATTTTCTTCATTTGGTTCTAATAACAAGTTATTTTTTATACGTTAAATATGATATCATAAAAAACAGAGCCTTTTATTTTGACTTGGAGGGTTCTTACGCTATCAATTAATAAAGGATTATCTCATTTTCATACCACAGTCAAATTTAGTATGTGAACTTTGCTAAGGCCACTTTTAATTCACATGCTTACTTGAATGAATTTTTTTTTTTAAAAAAGAACCCGAATGTTAAATTGAGTAACATTGCACTCACTGATAAGAATTATTGCAAAAATACATTTTTTACATCTAATGTTTTCCAAATGAATGAAATAAGATGAGTCCAAAAACCCTCGAATATGTTTTTAGTGTCTCATGGGAGCATAACTCTTTTCTCTAATTAATTTAGATTTTTAAAAAAAACGCCAATTGAAATTTGATTTACTGAGCCAGGCCAGTGAATCCTCCAGCTGCTATGAAAAATATATTTTTTATCCCATTCCAACCAAGAACAATGCACATCAATATATTGGGGGCTTAAGTATTTTAAGTGGGCCTATGTCATGTGAACATTTGCCTAAATGATATGTCATGAACTACACTATATCAATAATCAAGCATTATGAAAATACACTACCAGAATGCTTTATAGATTAGTGTATGTAGTGAAATTTGAACGATTCAAATTTTGATGTACATTTGGTTTGAAAGAACAATTATTATTTAGGCTTGTCAGCCTAACCTCATTTTAATTTGTTGGCTTAAAAAGTTCTCAATTGCACCATTACTTAAATTTTCCATTAAAAAAATAAGAATTTAAAAGACATATCTTCTCTCTCATTCTCAGTAATTCACATCCCCGATCATGTAGTATGCCAGATTGATAATATTCTACCCAATAAAGTAATCATAGAGATATCAAAACAACAATCAAGGATATAAAATATCTAAACAGTCACATCAGAAAAAAGTAGTGATATAGTGTGCAATAAACTTGTCACAGAAATGGGAGAACAGCAATGAATGATATAAAATATCACGTTTGGACAAAGTAATAGCATTATATGCAATTAACTAAGCATAGAAATATGAAATCAGCATTGGATGATAAAAAATCTAAACAATTACATAGGAACAGAATAATCATATACTATGAAATAAACTTGGCATATTAAATTATTAAAATATCTGAACAATCACATTATAAGAAAGTAATAATATTACATGCAATAAACTTAATACAGAAATATGAAAACGGCAAGGAGTGATAAAAAATATCTAAACAGTCACATCAGAACAGAGTAATAATATCAGATGCGATAAACTTAGCATAGAAATTTGAAAACAGCCAAATCAGAAAATAATATTAAATGCAGTAAGTTTAGCATATAAATATGAAAGCACCAAAGAATGACAAAATATCTAAACATCCAAGTCAGAATAGAATACTTTTATTATATGCAATAATTTAGCATAAAAGTATCAAAACAGATGCAAGAAACTTAGCATAAAAATATGAATACAGATAGCAATGAATGATAAAAATATCTAAACAGTCAAATCAGAAAATAATAGTATTATTAACTGCACTAAATTTAGCATATAAATATAAAAGCAGCAATGAGTGCCAAAAATATCTGAACATTCCAGTCAGAACAGAATACTTTTATTACATGCAATAATTTAGCATAAAAGTATCAAAACAGCAAAGAATGACCAAAAACATACAAACAGTCGCATCAGAAACTTAGCATAATAATATTCTACGGAATAAACTTAGCATAAAATATATGAAAAACGTCAACAAATGACCAAAACTAGCTTATCAGTCACATCAGCAAGTAGTCAAAATATCTGAAAAAAAATAGAAACAAGACGACAACTTCAAAGATTAATTTATGAGTCAACATCAAAGAAAAATCCAACTTGTAAAAACAAGACAAGAAAAGCGACAAAAAATCTCTCCTACAAATGAAGATATTTGCTGTCCATCATTGTTCGTAAACGTGGTCGCTAGAAAACAAAAATAAAATCTCATAACGATTTAAATTTATTGAATAGAATAAAATCAGTAGAAAACGGCAAGATTAATTAATCGCTTTGGTAGCGAAAATTGTAACCAAATTTACCCAGAACAAACACAGAAAAAAAACAGAAATTGGGCCCTGATTATTGGCTACATTTTATGGGCCCTGATTATTGGCTACATTTTATGAGTGATTTAAAAACAAGAAATATGGATCAAATCACACGATCTTATCGCATTTAAACTGTAAAATACAGTTATTTCAGAAACAAAAAATTGTGGAATAAGTACAAGATGAAAGAAAGATTAAAATCATAAAATCAGGACCCATTGTCGAGATATTTATTGCCTTCAGTAATATAAAGGGCGAAGTTCAAGGTCTTAGATCGATAATGAATAAAAATATTTTTTGAAAACGACAATGAATTAAAAGTAAATAACGCCTTTCTAGTTTTTAAAACCGTAAATTTGGAACCAACCGCGAGATTTTAGCCAAAAAAAATTCAAGTCACGCATAGAAAGCGCAAAATCAAGAAAAAATGACATGATCTTTACTGCTAATATTTAGCAAAAAAGTAAAAACTGTAAAAAATAGCAATATCTTAAAGCTAGATGAAAAACAAACATTGCAATTTAGTCATGGTTTAACAGAGCAGCACGTAGTGAAATTTTAAATTTGTTGATCAAATATAAGAAAACAGTACAAGTTATCAAGGAGCAGGAAATGAGGACCCAACGGAAAGATTTTTATTGCATTTATACCATAAAAAATGCAGTCAAATTCTAGCAGAACAAACCCCATAGCAAAGTCCAAGGCTTCAACCTAGTACATCGTTAAATATCCCCGCCTTATTCCTCCTTCCATGGCCGCCTTTTATATCTACATCCCTAAACAATGCCTCATTGTTTCGCCTGCAAAAAAAAAAAAACATAATCCTCATGAGTTTACGGGCGAAGACTGTTTAACTGGATGACGACGAGCTCTGGCAAAGCTTGCCTGGGAGTAGAGGAAAGTGCCGAGGACAGCGATGGCAGCGCCGAGCGCGTTCACGGGTTGAACTGGCGTGCGGAAGATAATGATTGAGGAGACGATCACGGATACCCGCTTCATCGTGTTCCCCACGCTGAATGTCAATGGCGAAATCTCATCTAGTGACATGTAGGAAACCTGGTTGTAGAGGTGGTAGAACACGCTCTGTGCAGCGACCCACCTGGAAAAAATGGATTTTTTCATCAAAGGTGTTTGTCATGGTTAGTAGGTATCTGCCGGTGACGATGGCAATTCCCTCATTGTCATCTGCATCATCATCATCATTGCCACCATTCTAGAAGATACAAAGGAGCATGTATTGAGTCCGTCATAGAACCTGTTTGTCATTGATTACTATCTACTATTAGTATTACGTTGAATTTCTTAGTAATAATTTTTGAACTCCTTTTATGCGAGGTACTAAAGTTTGTACTAATTTTAGATTCCTCTAATGGGAATAAGTTTTGTATTATGTCGAATGTCTCAGTAATAAATCTCTGAACACAATGAATGCGGGGTAAATAAGTTTGGTATCGAGTGGCATTTCTCAGTAATATTGTTTTCAAGAAAAATAAGTTTTTATTAAAAGGATTGGTTTATGAGTAATGATTTTTTAACTCTCTGATATTGTAGGAAGGCAATGATGCAGATACCATCTTCATCATCATCATCATCCTCGACATCATTGTCATTTCCATCAATGGGTAGGAAGGCAATGATGCAGATACCATCCTCATCATCATCATCATTGTCATTTCCATCAATGGGTAGGAAGGCAATGATGCAGATACCATCCTCATCATCATCATCCAGGCATAGAAAAGAGATGATGGGGCAATGACAATGGCACGCGCGACTAGTCCTCGTCGTCATCGATGTGTAGGTATGAATGTCGATGTCAACAACGACATTGTCATCATCGTCATCGTGGCACAGACAAATGATGGGGATGATGACGAATCACCATCATGATCAAGGGGGCCGATGTCTAGTCAAGAGGGAGGTAGGAGAAGTCGAACCAGGCGAAATGAGGGCCGATATCGGCCACGGCCTTCTGCCAGCCGGAGACCCAGAGCTGTGGGCCCTCGACGGCGAAGGCGAAGGGGGTGAGGATCACGAGCGACATCATCGAGAGGCAGGCATAGTAGTTCATCCCACTAACTGAGGTCCCCTTCATGCCCTTCTTGGAGAAGATGTTCCTGAACACGAATGCGAGGTTGGAGATCATCGCCCCCATGAATCCTGAGGAAAAAAAAAACAGGGGAAATTCATGATCCTGGATGAAGAAGTGGGGAGATCTTAAAGATCTAAAGAAACGATATCCACGGAATATGCAAAGTTATTTGATGAAATGAGTGTGCATAAATGATTTGATGAAATGAATAGCCTCGAAAATGATCTGCCCATCAGTCATGGTGACTCATGAGATGGAGTCGGCGTTCATCATCGCACTTTGGAGGAAGAATTGCGCAGAAATGTCGAGCAGGAGGAGAACAGAATGCTTAAATAAGAAAAAAAAATAGATCGATAAATGAGAAAGAATTTAGGAGAATGGCAAAGGACATAGTAGATTAATATGGAAGAAAGTCGGGAAAAACCGCAGAGTTCAAGAACAAAAACGTTGAATCCGATGAAAATTTGGCGGATTTATCAACAGAACGAAAGAAAGAACGAGACTTTTGAGTGAATTATATAGATCTGAATCCGATCGGCTCACCAATCATGTTGAAATTCAACTCCGTAAGCGCCGCCAGAGCGCAACCTCCAATGATCGGAACCAACGACAGATAAACCCCAGGAGGAAAGCTTTCCCCCAACAAAAACCTCGAAACCAGAACGCTAAACGCCGGCTCCCCGCTCTTGATTATATGCGTAAACGAAACCGCCACCTTCGACATGCTCACCGTCGCAGCCACATGCCCGATCGTGTGCGCCACCGCAACCTAAACCCAAAACCCCCTTCAAATATCTCCAAAAAAACCCCCAAAATCCCAAAAAAAACTGAAAAATCCAAAATTTCTCACCGGGAAAAGAACTTTCCAGAATTCAACGTCCACCTTGGGCGGCTCGGCGATGCGAGTAGCCCAGGAGATCAGCATCATCAATGATCCAGTCGCCAGGGAGAGAGTAGAAGTCAGCCAGGGATACGGATACGCATTGAGGACCTTCTTGTTGTAGATGTTGAACACGACGTTCAGCGCCCACCACGTCGCGAAATAGATCCCGATCTTGATCCTCTTAGCCGAGACCGATTTCTCCGCCGAATCCCCCTCCGATCCGGCCTCGAACGCCTCCGCCGCGGCCACCGCGCTTCGTCTCCGCGCGTTCTCGGCGGAAATCGACGGGAAAAACGCCATTCCGTCGATCGATCGGAGATGAAGCGGTTTCTTCGCCGAGATCGATCCACCGTTTCCATGGCGGAGAGCGGGGAGCTCGGCGGCGATCCGCCCTCGCCGCGCTTCCATGCCGATCGCCATCGCCGTGGCCGGGGGAAGCTTCACAGACAACATCGCCGGAGAGAAGAGAAGAGAAGAGAAGAGGTTGGTGCAGAGTTCCGAGGAAGAAGAAGACCGGTTTTGGGGTATTTATAGGGATGCGGGAAGGGCAAAATGGGAAATTCTAATTTACGGAGGATCCGATAGCCCGCGGAGGGCCCACTTGGTGCCCGTCTGGCCGTCCAGTCGGATTCTCTTCTTGGCGTGAGCCGATTTTTTAATTGTCCCCTTGTGAGTGCTACTCCTCTCGTGTTCGATCCGATCCGATCCGATTGTCAGTCTCGTCGTCTTTATCGGTCATCTTCTTGTGAGCTTCTCTTCTCGTATTCGATCCGATCCGATCCGATTATCGGTCTCGTCGTCTTCATCGGTCATCTTCTTGTGGGCTTCTCTTCTCGTATTCGATCCGATCCGATCCGATTGTCCGTCTCGTCGTCTTCATCGGTCATCTTCTTGTGGGCTACTCTTCTCGTATTCGATCGGATCCGATCCAATTATCGGTCTCGTTGTCTTCATTGATCATCTTCTTGTGGGCTACTCTTCTCGTATTCGATCCGATTCGATCCAATAATCGGTCTCGTCATCTTTATCGGTCATCTTCTTATGGGCTACTCGTCTCGTATTCGATCCGATCCGATCCGATTTCGGTCTCGTCATCTTTATCAGTCATCTGTTTGTTGGCTACGCTTCTCGACTTCGATCCGATCCGATCCGATTGCCTTTCTCCTCGTCTCTATCGGTCATCTTCTTGTGGGCTACTCATCTCGTATTCGATCTGATTCGATCCGATTGCTGGTCTCATTGTCTATATTTGTCATCTATTTGTGGGCTGCGCTTCTCAATCAAACAACTCGATCAAGTTACTCGATCGGCTCGATCGTCCAGTGTGGGTGTTTTTACAATTGTCTCCTTCCGGGGATGGATTTTTCTGAGAAAGAGGAATGGAATATTTAAATTAATTAAAAATGATGTCCAGAATTGTCAATTTTAAGTCAGCAAAAACGTGACAAAGACGCGCTGTCCTCACTCTACAGATATTTATTCAAATACTAGGAAAATAAAAGCGATCTTTTGCGCTGTTGCGGTACGTATAGATTTGCACGGGGTGCCGACGTGGCCGAATCCTACTAGTTTAATACTTTCGCCTGCTGATGTCAGAAAGCGGGGCCCAGTTTAGGAGCTTTCGACGGTGGGGAGACTAGTTTGGGTCCACGTGGCATGTTTTGATTGGTGCGTCGGGGACTTGAAGAGGAACGCGGATATGCTTTTAGGATTTGGCACGTGACAAGGACAGCTCACTGTCCCGAAGCTCAACCTGAGCCGTCCATTTTGGACCGGACCGGACCGGCCGGTCGGACCGGATCCAGCTAAGGGTCAAACCGGAGCACACCCTGTCTGTTCATCTCTCTTTTTGATTTCATCCTTTTCTTCTTCGTTTTACTTTTCTTCTCTTCCTATTCGTTTATTTTCTTCTTCTACTTTGATTCTTCCTTTCTTCTTCTATTCCTATGCTTTTATTAATATTTTCATCGTCATCATCATCATCTTCTTCTTCTTCCTATTCTTCTTCTTCTTCTACGATGCGTAAAATACAGCCATAAGTTCTATAATTTTATTCAATGATATAGAAACTATCAAAGTTAGCTATGAAGATTTTAGTCTTAAGAAAATATATAAAATTTAATGTTTTTCTTGCAATCGTATGTTGTTGAACAAAGGTATGGTTATTTGGGATAGAGTCAAGCATATTTATTTCAAAATTTTTGAAGTTTCTTTATATTTTTTCCTCTTAATGCTAAATTAGATAAAAATAATTTGTATGCATGTTATATTGTCATATGATATATGTAGTAGAAGGAATCAGTCGTCAATATTTGATATCCATAAGGATAGTCGATAGTCAGCCACATTAAAATCCAAAGTGGATATTGGTCTCGGGTTCCAAAAAGTGTCTTGCCATTATCAATCATCTGATAATGGTATCAAATATAGGTCTTATTTGAATAATTATGAACCTTAATGATATCTGATACAATTGTATTTCTGGATACAATACTTGATATTGTTATTAGGACATGAAATCCTAGATATCAAAGACTAACACTTACAAGAAAGTAATCTTAAACATACAAAACTACACAAATAAGCCTACAAACTCATAAAAATATCAATAGTTTCACTTTTTTTGGCACAAAAATTTATCTTGATAATGTTAACTGGGACTTATGAAAACATACTAAAAGGTAAATTTCATCATGGCCTTAACCAAAGTCATGACATCATTGGCATTTTTGGCCTGCCATTATTTTCGCGTAGCAAAATAAGTTGAATCAAACTGTCTTGACCTCGAAAAAGAAAATTGAGCGAAAACCTTCCTGCGGTTCAGTGAGTCCACTTTGTCCCCTTCTGTTCTGTTACGTCATCAAGTGTTTATTTACCGTAGATTTACAACGGTTCTCCGGACAATCCATTCTCACAAAAGGGACGAACTTCTCGTCCACCCGTCCAAATCCGTCATCCATCATCCGTTATCCAACTGTCATACATCATTTTTCACCTGTCATTTGGCATCTAACATCCCAACATTTGGCATGTCATCTATCATCCATCATCCATCATTTGGCATCCGACAGCCAAAATGTGGCATTTGGCCTCCATCATCCAGTGTCCATCATATGTCATCCCGCATCCATCATCTATGATACGATCCCGATTTGAGACCAGATCTTGCACAATGTAATACTTTCGAATTGTAATTCAAGAGAGCTCAAGTTCAACAGATTGATATCCAAGAAGAGTAGAGAGGGAGAGATGTTCCGGGGAGTAAGAGAAGAACGAGAATGGTAAGGAGAGAGCGAATGATCGCCGGACGAGGAGAACGTCCCGCGAGTAGACTGGCGATGTCCACCTGTGAGAACGAGAGGGTTTCATGGAGAGGGAGAGAGAAAGGAAGAGGGCTAGAGGGAGGTAGGGGAAGGGGGAGACTCACAAGAGTATTCTTCTTCTTGCCCTCTAGTCTCACGAGTGAAAGCTTAAATGGGAGCGACCATGGGCTTGGCGGACGTTGCTGGGCTGGACCGTTGCCGTACGTTCCTCTGAACATAGACATTGTGGTGGATCATATCAATCTGGCATCCATCATCCATCACCATAATCCATCATCTGTCCACCATCATCTGTCATTCGTCATTCATTATAAGTCGTCCGTCATTTGTCATCCACCATCAGTCATCCATCATTTTTCATCATCATCTATCATCCAACATCCATGATCTGTCATCCATCATCAGTCATCCATCATCAGACATCCATCATTAGTCATCCGACATCCATCATCCATCATCAGTCGTCCATCATTTGTCATCCATCATCAGACATCCATCATTAGTCATCCGACATCCATCGTCCATCATCAGTCATCCATCATCCATCATCAGAGATCTTTCATCAGTCATCCGACATCCATCATCAGTCATTCATAATTTTTCATCCATCATCCATCATCAGTCATTCGTAATTTTTCATCCATCATCCATCATCGGACATCCATCATCAGTCATTGGTTACTTTTCATCCATCATCCATCATCCGACATCCATCATCAGTCATTTGTAATTTCTCATCCATCATCAGTCATCCATAATACATCATCCGTCGTACACATCCATCATCCATCATCAGACCCATCATCAGTCATCCATCATACATCATTCATCATCCGATACCCATCATCAGTCATTCATCATTTTTCATCCATCATCCATCATCCGACATCAGTCATCCACCATTCGTCATCCGTCATCCGTCACAAACCTGACCAACAGCAACGTAAATCAAGTATAAATAGGAAAGTGAAAGAAATTATCTGCAGAAAACTGGTAAAGAACATGGAAGGCGCGAAGCCGGTAGACTGGGAAGATCAATTTCGATCGCTCTCGATCAACGCAAGGGACTTCGGGGCCGATCCGGCAGCAGATCCCGCCATCGTCCAATCGGTAGTTTATCTTCGTTCGTCTCTTCCCTTCGCGAGATTTCGCATTTTTAATCTCGATTTTTCTTGCTTTGATCGAATTTTTCCAGGTCCGGAGTCTTCGCGAGATCTGCCGGGAGGGTAGGTCGGAGGATATTGTCGCCAAAGTTTACCCCACCATCAACAAGCTCTTCCAGCGCTGTGTCTCGGCCTTGCCGAAGTCCCGGACTACCTACGGTCTTCTACTTCTGGTGACGTCGAGAACCGTCGTTTTATGAATTGTATTGTGTTTTTCTGTTTTTTATTGAGTTGGAAATTCGAGATGAAACAATAATGTAGTCGATTTATTGAATAATGGATCTCTTTTGCTGAATTGGGTTGTTGTTTAGATTGGCTTGCTTATTTTTCTGGGTCGTCGGATGTAGTAGAAAGTGCTAGAACTTCTAGTTTTTCCTATCCTGAACTTGGATGTTTCTAAAATCTGTGAGGTCTACTGATAATGGAAAGTGTTGGACTGTAAACATGAAATTCGTTCTGAACAAGTTGAGGGATAATTATCGATCGGTAATCGTTTGCTCAATTGGAATATCGTTTAGATTCCTTTTCCAGGTTCCTAAAATCTTTTTTTTGCTTTCTGAAGTCGGATATTCTTAATCGGTTCAGTCTAATGATAATGGGAATCGTCGGACTGTAAACGTGAGATTCATTCTAAACAAGTGAGAAACAGCTGACATAGCTTTAAGATTTTTGGTTAAGGAAGGCATCTGTTCTCAGATTTTCTGACTCGACAGGCATGCTTGCTCATTACAATTTTTATTTTATATTTTCACCTCGACAAGGATCACATTGCATATGACATTTTCAAACACAGGAAATTCTTCAATTTTTTATTGACTTTGGGGATGCTTTTCTGCATGATGCTGATTCGAGTCTAAGGACATTTATGCGGTCCTGTTTAAGCCGGTAAGTCTTTGCTCGTCTTTTGTTGACTTTTTAGATCTTCTGATATTTTTTTGGATCAAGTCATGAATTCAACTGAGGAATCTGTCCTTCTAGTCGTAATCATATGTACTCATAATTTTTTTCTTATGCTATTTCTGAAACTTAGCTTGTCAAGAGTGGACCCCACACTTTTTATCTCTTTTATACTCATTTTAAAGAGCCTTTGCAAAATATCAAATAAATTTGAGAAAAGCTCACTGCTTCACATTTTATAAGCAAGATAGCCGCATGATTACTTCAATATAAGACTTTTTTCGCATTGATGAACAATGATCTACCTTCCTCCTAAGTCTCAAGATGTATCTGTATGTACATTACATTTTCCTCGTTGTGAAAACCCGATCATACGACAGTTAGAGGTGTTTCCATTAGGTTATTCTATGCGGCTTAGCCAATTAATGACTTCTGTTTCCTATAAAACTCAGAGAACACCAGTTCTCATGTTAGAAAACCTTAAACCATATTTGAATGAGGATCAATCTTCCTCCCCAAGTCTTTAGATACATCTGTATGTACATTCATATCTTCTCATTGTGAAAAATTGATAAAACATCTGTCGAGCGTGCTGATGATTCTGCTCCTGTGTCCATTGGCCCTGGCGTACGTTATTATCTTCCTTTCCATTTCTTCTTTCTTCATACAGCAATTATTTTATGTATTACATCATTGATGCACCATCAGCATCATCTCACCCTCCTGAGGCCTTATCTATAAAGCCCCAACCTACTACTCAGGCAAAGAGGCTTCATATTCCCAATTATTCAGAGTCCTAATAGATGATCTCACTTCATCTAGCCCGATCTCCTGGATCCAAACAGGTTAACACTCCAGTAGGTGAAATTGTGGGCGAACCCCGGGATTTGAGGAGGTCAGGAGTGGGCTATGGAGGAAATTCCGACACTGGGAGGGACAAAACTTTGGAGACGGGACATGGAAGACCTCTTCCTCTGGGAGGGGGGTTGTGTCCATGTCGTCATATATTACTTTGTGTGGATGGTCACAACCAGTTGGCGTAGAGGGTTAATAAGATTGTATCGGGTTCCCCCCACCTGTGGGACATTGCAAAATGAATCACAGACGGTCATCCTGGAAGCCCGTGGGGTGTTGATGGGATCCCAGATATTTACGGTCCTAGGCACCATAATTAGTCCTTTTGAACAACTATATTATACTATATTGACGATTTGACAGTGTGCACCTAAATGCTGTCATACTAGAGGCAGAGATCATCAGGGGCCTTCTACAACTGCCAGCCATACTGCAACGGCCAGAAGGTACCTTCAGGGTAGGGGTGTCAGAAAGTCAACTTCCATTGGTGCCACCACCTGAGACTTGAGACAAAGAGACACCACGATAAAGAAGCTGTATCACTACGGTTGAGAAATAGGAGTTCTGGCATACTGCTGGGCCATGCCAGTGTCCTGCAACCGCTGGTGATGTCTCTAAGGGTGGACGCGTTAGGTGGAGAACTTGGTGGATTGACCGCTTTCTAATGGAGAAGATGTCAATGAGGCTCTGGCTTCTCAGGCATTTGCCACAACCCAAACACCACATATGGGTACAACGGAGCTGGAGGATACAATGCCGCTTACCAAATCGGAGAGATAAAATGGTGCAGAGACCCTGAGAAGGTGGTTATCCCTGATGGTAAATGTCCTGGGATGACTGAATATGAGGGGTTAAAGCAGAAGGTGGAGCCAAGCCCGTGGCACCGAGAGTTTCACATAAGGGAGAGATCGTTTACGAATGAAGACATCTGCAGCAAATTCATCGGCTACAATAGGAAAAATGTGGTTTGTGTGGGATGAGATGGGTGCCAAGGTTGGTTGGTCATTGTGAAGCCTATGCTTAGTGGAGCCGGGTAAAAGAGGTAGAATAGCGAAGCCAGTTGCAGGCTGAAAGGAGCAGCATGGAGGAGAAAATGGTATGGAAACAGGGGTGGCAGATGTGGGGTGTAAGGGGAGGTGAACTCATGCCTAGGGAAGGTACTTCCGGGATGTGACGGGATGGATGACGAGTGGTGAGGGATGAGAGCGTGACGTAGAGTTTGCCACGTCTTGTGTCCCATCATGTCCAAGGATTTCCAAAATTCTGTCACGTTTTCGTTACCGTCACTAAAGCTGTCATCCCGTCCTCGTCTTGTCACCAGATGGCGACCCCATCATAGGGGACGAAAGGACATATCCACAATTAACTATTTTAATTTTTTACTTTTAAATATTCGAAACAGTTTCTCTCTCTCAGACTCCCTCTCTCTCTCCATCTCCCTCTCCCTCTCTCAGTCCATCTCTCTCTCTCTCTCTCCATCTCCCTCTCCCTCTCTCGTACTCCCTCTCTCAGTCCGTCTCCCCCTCTCTCGGATTCCCTCTCTCTCTCCGTCTCCCTCTCCTTCTCTTGTACTCCCTCTCTCTGTCCGTCTCCCCCTCTCTCGGCCCGTCTCCCCCTCTCTCTCGGATTTCCTCTCTCTCTCTGTCTCCCTCTCCATCTCTCGTACTCCCTCTCTCTGTCCGTCTCCCCCTCTCTCTCGGATTCCCTCTCTCTGTCCGTCTCCCCCTCTCTCTCTCAGTCTCCCTCTCCCTCTCTCATACTCCCTCTCTCTCTCACGAACTTCCTCTCTCTCGCTCCGTCTCCCTCTCCCTCTCTCGTACTCCCTCCCTCTCTCTCTCCCAAACTTCCTCTCGCTCGCTCCGTCTCCATCTCCCTTTCTCATACTCCCTATCTCTGTCTGTCTGTCCCCTCTCTCTCTCTTCATCTCCCTCTCCCTCTCGCGTACTCTCTCTCTCTCAAGCTTTCTCTCCCTCTGTGTCTCCTTTCCCTCTCTCACTTTGTGCCTCCTCTCTCTCTCTTTCAGTCTCCCGCCCCCCTGACTCCCTTTCCCTCTTTTGGTCTCTCTCTCTCGGTCTCCTCCCCCACCTCTTGCCGACTCCCTCTCCCTCTCTCTCAGTCTCCCTCTCTGTCTCTTTCAGTTCCCCCTCTCTCGGATTTGCTCTCCCTCTTTCGATCTCCCTCTCTCTCGGTTTAACTCTCTCTCTCTCTCTCTTTCTCCCCCTCGTTATATTCTAAATAATTAGCACAAATTTTTTTCTCCTTTTCCCTTTTTTTCCATCATTTAAAATTCCGTCACCATCGTCATCCGTGTCAGCTGTCCCGTCATGTCACCTGCCCGAGATCCTCTGTCACCGTCACATCACCTGTCATGGGCAGTTTGTCACATCATCAGTCACCGTCACGGGGATAAAAAATGTCATCTGTCATTGTCACGTCATCCGCCACAGATCCATTACCGTGATGAATGACGTGACGGATGACGTTTGCCATTCCCTACTCATGCCATAGAAACATGGATTGGAATGGAAAGAAGCCCATGTATGTGACAAGTGCAGAAGAGGTTGACATTATGGTAGAGACCCTCGTGGGGTTGGGATGCTGGGTGGAAGAGGTTATGGACTCTATCAGCCGGTTCCAAGTGGTGGCAAATGAACGGGGTACCTGAGGGAATGGAGACTTGAAGGGACTGATTTGGTCCACCGGCGAAGCACATTTCTCGGAACATGTGTAGGCTCCATGATGAGTGGAGGATAGGAATAATGGGAAGATAGCTGTGTGAATGGGGGCGCCAATGTGGTTTTCTTTCAATAGACCATGTGGGATTGAAGGGTTATGGGAGGGGATTTCCTCGGGGGGTGCCTGGATGTGAACATGGTAGGAAGATCTAGTGGGTTGTTGGTGGCCTGGAATGAGTTGTTTTCTAGACACAAGGCGACCAAAGCAGTGGAGTATAAGAATGTGAAGATGAATTGGTAATAGAGGGCTGGGTCCAGGTAGTTACAGCTGAAGGAGAGTGACGCTAGCTCGAGGTTCTTTCATCTTATTGCGAACTATAGGAGAACGGACTAGATGTTGGGCTGCATGCAAGAAGTCAGGAGTATGTAGGATCCTGGAGTTGGTAGAGCACTGACACATCATTTTAGAACTTGCTGGGAGAGGAATTGATGAAGAATATAAATCTCTTTATTGATTTCAGGAAAAGACCCTTTATTCATAAGGTTACATGGCATCAGCCTCTCTTTTATGAGGATGAATCTGTACCCCGCAGCTTACAACAGTAAAAATTACAAGAAGGTCATAAGCATACTGTCAAACTTGCATCAGCCTTCTCCTTCCTTTCCTACTGCTCCCTGTCTTGAAGCTCTGTCGGCTAGGGTTTTGGCCAAAAATAACTTAAACTCTATTGAACGGGATAGGGCCTTAAACGACCATACAGAGCGAGAAAGGGTGGACCCCATGTCACTCAAACGAAATGGGTCGCTTATAACATGTGGTCCATTATTACGTGTCAGACAGATAGCCTTATCACCACGTTATATTTTATTACTTTACCGGTTCGTAACCCTTCTTTTGTTTGTACACTTGGCCTACTATTTTGGGCCCACTTTGTAAACCCATAAAAGATGGGGCTGACCGTTTAGTTAAGAGTTTTGTTTTTTTGTGAAAAACCCTAGCAGTGCAGTATAGCCTTCTGCTACCAGGTCCTCCACCTATTGGATGAGAAGAAGATCTGACAGTACATAACTATGAAAATAGAACATAAACAAAGGACTGTCTAACACATACATATTACAACTAATGAGGAGCTATTTTCAAAACTAGAGAAGATGGTAATGAGAAAGACTACAACTCATCCATACTGGAATTTGGTGATCCATTTACAAAAGGTCCTACCAAAATGCAGTATACTAAACTCTGTGACAAACTGAGAATGACCGTTTTTTTTAATGAAAAGAGGGAAGATCACCCAAAATCGGCGATCAACCCAAAGTTAATAATAATATATATGATCATGAAAGTAAATGATAACCTGAGAATGATATCTGTCTATCAGCTTGTCAGACCTAATGTTGCTGCTGGGATGCTCCATCTGCCATCCTTTAATATGATTAGGGTTCGAGTAAGCTGGAAAAGACACATTGCTTCTCAACTTGCCCATTTAACATACAAACTTTCTTTTCGATGGAAACTTTTAAATACAAACTTAAATTGTGATGGGCCTAGCCTACGTACAATACCTAAACTAAATCTGGCATTTTTTTTATTTTCCAGCAACATTGAAGTTTCTTTATTTATTTAAAAAGTTCCTTACTTTGGCTTCTCGTTTGAAAGAATGCGTCTCTTATGGATTGTAGGGAGTTTGCAGACCCCATTGTTGCCGAAGCCACTCTTAATTTTCTCAGCCTTAACAAGAAAAAAATACTTTTTTCTTTTCCGGGTTTGTTTACTCAGGTATGAACTTATTTGTGAGGGGATAATTTGATAGTGAGCTATTATAACCATTTGCTGATTTAAAAGCGAGATAAAGGATTAATCGCTGATCATTTGATTCTTTATTTTTCATTACTTGACCTCTCTTGGGCAAAGATAACACTTCTCCGGCAGTTCTGATCAACTTCTTGCAGGTGGATAGGGTTTAGCTTCACTTCTATTCTCATTAAGAGCTGGCTAAGTACCAGCTTACAGAACTGGCCAAGGCCCAACGCAGAAACATGAAGGGTTTCAACTCCATACATGAGCACTCGACCTTTTCACAAATCCAGTCGCACCATACTCATTGGCCCCAATCAGTCACAATAATGAAAATACAATTAAAATATCAGGGAGAAAGGAATGGAATCATCTTGAGGCAGCCGAATGGGCCTCTCGCTGACAGACATAAATCAAAGTCAATTTACAATCTAGGTTATTAAATCCATGTCAAGAATATTGGTAGATGTCATGTCAATTCTATTTGTTAATTGTTAAGATCCTGGTTTTTGAGTAGATCTATTAATAAAACGGATGAGAAAATTCACAAGCATTGCTGAGTTGAGTAATATTCTAAGAACACCAATCCATGCAACGGACTCAAGATGAAGAATAGACTAAGGAACAACGAAGAACGCAGATGGACAATGTGCAGTCACATCAACTGGTTGACGAGGTGGAGAATCTCCTTCCTCGCATCAGGAACCAGAGGTCCCCCCTCCAAGAAACAGGAATTTGTTGATGGGCCCCGCTCCTGCGGTCTTCTTATTCATAACTCAGGCTCCCGCCTTCACCAGTTTGAATTTGCACATGCACTGTCTGGGACACATGCAACCGTATCTCTTCTCTTCTTGCAAGATTGATAGGTCCTCGGATGGACTGTATCATTACTACACTTCAATCCAGAGTTAATTTCATCATTAGAATGACAAGCAACCAGAGCCAACTGATTCAACATATCTCCAATGGCATTGTAAAGAGGATGTTCTTTTCACCTGGATCTTAGACTCCATAATTCCAGAAGTTAGTGAATCAAAGATAGCAGTCTGGGACTGCATCCAACAATGCCATTCCACTCGGGAAGATGAATTCGAAGATAGCAGATCTTGTTGATCGTTTTATGTCTCTTCTTCAAGAAGATTGCTCTGCTTTGGAATATGCCAATGAACTTTTAGCCCTATGGAACGAAGTAGACTTTTACCTTCCTCCTACCTCTGACTCTGTGGATAGACAGTATGTGTTATGCGACAGGGTTTACAGGTACCTCAAAGGGCTTCAGCCCAAATTGGAAACTGTTAGAGCGCAGCTGTTCATCTGGGAACATAAGCTCAATTTTGAAGATACCATTCAGCAAATTTGAAAGGAAGAAAGCCACCGTGGGCTGGGCACTGGTGCGATCCATCATCGCATATACGAGCGTCTTCCCCGGCCCAAGACGAAGGCCCAATAGCCGGGCTACTTAAGCCAGCTATCCTCATGGAGAAGATGGCTTTCGACCTAACGTCCAGACCTGCAACGGAGCTCGGACCACCCCGAGCTCAGGCGTTGTCCATTCCGCCTACTCGACGGTGTCGTCCATTCCGCCGGATCTTCTTCATCTCCTCTCTATTCTCCTTCTCTATCTCCTTCTCCCGTCACTCTCGTTTGTGTTGCACTTTCAAGACATTGTTACAAGTTATTCAAGGATCTGTGAGTACACGAGGGACGTAACAGGCACCAACCACTCTACTACACCCATGATTCAAACTTCGGCATGCATTGTAAAAAACCTGCAGAACGCCACTAGGTGCTTTACCTGTTACTCCAGCTGTTTAACCACAGTGTCATTTGGATGAACATGGCATCATGGGGATGACAAAGATCAATTGTGGTGCAGCCATTGTCTGAAGCACGTCAAACTAAGGACACGTGCTGAAAAATTCATAGAGGAACTGCATGGGGGAATAAGATTATTGGTAAGAGTGACAGTGATATGCACAGAAGTGGATGGCCTGGAGACTGAGCTGCATACTGAGGGAAATAATACTGTCAGATTCAAAATAGAACTGCACCAACTTTGGAATCAACTCAAGGCCATCAAAATAATTGGATATACCTCTTTGGTTCAATGAGGTAACTCTCCATGCATCCCCATTGTAAGCAAGTTCCCTCACAAGAACATATGGTGCTCTTAAAATCTGCATTTAAACACTATGAAATATGTTATAGCTCTAAAGCAGTTCAAAATGCTGAGTTCCTTTTAATGATTTACGTGACTTTGCTGGTTCAGAATTATTACCGATGATGTTTGCTGGTTTATCTGGATCCACTTGATTAAACATTTTAAATCTGATGTTTCAGTAATTATTAAAGAAAATTTTCTGATATACTGACGGTATGTGTTACAATCCCAGAGTAAACGAGTAATTTCTGTAGAACTAGAATCAAGAATTTCAAATGTAGTTCGGATTGAAACACAGTCCAGGAATCATAACATAGTTCGTGGAAGGTAAAGATTAAAAGGGAACAACCGCGATCACACCGAATCGGTCGATCTCTTCTTGAAGGAGAGGGAGAATCTCCCCAGCCAGCCGTGGTAGTTTGGAGAGCCGCAGCCCCTCGCCAGGAAGCCTCTTCGTGTCCCCCTCCTCGACCCCTTGCCTTCTATTTATGATTTAAACTTGCCTCTCTTCGTCTTCCGCACGCGGCTCTGCACGTGTGAGTCGGAGGCATTTCTTTCTTCGCACGTACGTGTGTGGGAGAGTTGTATCAATGTTATGAATACTGTGAGTTGTATGCTGATTAAGTGCTTTAAAGCTGATAATGGAATAGAATTTATGAATACTGAAATAGCTGCCTTCTTTTATGATTGAGGTATCATACCCACATACTCAACAGAATGAAAGGGCTGAGAGGAAATTAAGGCATATCCTGGAAAAAAAACATGAGCCTTACTTATTCGAAGTAATACTTTGACTGCTTTCTGGGGAGAAGCTGCTGTATTATCCACTTACCATTCCTCTGAATGGTCAAACACCTCTTGAAATAGTCACTACCGCCTACCCTAAAGCTATACTACATAGTGACTTAGAACTCCGCATATGTGGGTGTGAATACTGTGTACATTTACTGCACCCACACCAAACTAATAAATTATCTCCACGAACACTCAATTGTGTCTCCGTTGGTTATTCTAACACCTAAAAAGGCTATAAATGTCATCATCCCCCTGGACTGCGGGGTATTCTGATACATAAGGATGTTACACTTAATAGAAAAAAAATTATTATCACTGATCAAGACAATGCCTGTGCATCTTTGTCTTCCCCATTAGCTTTACCCAGGGCAGCGTTATCTGATACAGAAACTCAAACGCTAGATCCAATTCCACTGTCAAATGTCTCAGAACGTATTCCGGAAGGACATCGAGGACATCACCTCATTCGAATTTGGTCCCATATTCTCCCACCATATCCATAAATGACACATGATAGGTTTGATCTTTTGACACTATTGAATAACTTAATGATTTGTCAAGCAGAAAATTATGACGTTTAAAATAGTTAACTGTAAAAGGTTGCTCTTTCAGAATAAAGCAGAAGATTGGTTGAACAAAAGGCAAGGTGACATAGTTGTTTAAAAGAAACGTTGATGAAGCAGAAATATGATTTCAGAATCTTTAAAGTTCACAGAAGCGATTATTGAGATTGATAGATTCCAATTGAACAAACTACCTAACAAGAGATGGACATATATTATGAAGATATATTTATGAGGTGCATGTTCACGTGCGATAGATTTGACCCGGCTAAAAAAAGAATTTAATCTAGGACGGTCAGAAATATATCGACCCTGCATTCTAGTCATGTAATTTTTTTCTACCTTAATGCTAGATATTAGCATGGCCTTTTGCATGTACCTAAATAAAGGAACTTAACGTAGATTCTGTTTGTAAAAAAAAAAGGTAATATCCTGTTTTCCTGCTTTCATATGCAAGGGTATTGAGTAATAGTAAATCTTTTAACAACCACTGGTGGCTTGAAAGTGAAAAGTTTTACTAGATCATCATTAATACTTTCCTCATCATGCATAACTCCTGGTATGATATATTTTTCTAAGCTTAACGTTCTTTCACCATTGCTAAGATTGTAGCTCTAGCTTACTATGCGATCATTGAATTTTAAATCACTTGATTCTTGGTTCTTTAGGAAGCAAGATTTTTTTAGCAGAGTTTTTTACCCTGTTTTTTCCCAAACTGACTCTCATATTTGGGACGGTGAATTGTCTGGACAATAACTCACCAACAAACATTTCGGTCTACCTATATGCAGTTCTTCCCATTGCTTCTCAAATTAATTGCTTGGAATGGTGAAAGGTATGTCTTTTGCTTGATATTCATGACTAGAATGAGGTTCATGTGCAATTTAAATATATTTTTTTTGAAGAAAATAAGGAAAATCACCCCAGAACGGTGATTAACCCGATGCTATTAATATATAATTGTACTAGATCCTGATTCTTCATGCGATCAAATTAATAATTTCCTATTTCCTTTAAATTAATTGTATCCGCATATTGTCGGAAGTTGGTGTTCCTTCACATTTTCCTACAATACTTGCAGATTGGAGGTCACATTTTCTAAAATTTTACCAGCAATGATTTCCCAAGGATCATTCCTTCCCCTTCTGTCATCGCTCATAGATTTACCAAGTAATTTTTTGACAGTCGTTTGTTTTCATTTTGATTTAAATGTATTCTTTTTTATTCCATTATTACTTTCTGAAATATATGTTAACTTGATTCCGTTTCTTTGTAGATCCGTTTTTTACTCAGAAATGAATGTTTAAAACCCTTAAAAGTATCCCGTCTCTTAAAGGGATATTTTCTCGGTGCACTAACTTGTTATTTGTTTTTTTTTTTGAACAATTGCCCTAACTTGTTATAACCTGCGCAATAAGCAAATATGCTTTTCTGCGCTGACTTGGAATTACATCTGGTAAAGTTAGGTTTCAGGTTTCTCAAATTTGATTTTATTTCATAAAAAACGATAAATCCTCAGTTGAAGAGAAACTCTATTACCCTGATGAGTTATATGTAGGTTTAAGGTTATTCCAATTGTCTGAATCTTCAGGCCAAGATTTCTTTTTTATGAAAAGAGAGGTTAAGTTTAAGTTTTCTTTTATCTCCAATTTTCTTCACAAAGTACATATATTCCATTTGGTTAATTATAAAAAAGACTGTTGAGAAGTTTTAAAAAAAAAGACTGTTGAGTTGAGTAACTATCTGTTGGGAAATAGGTGGTGTGGACTATTAGGTCCACTAGACCTTAGCCCACTAGGGGTTCCCTCTCTTAATCCCACATTGATAAAACTCTAATACTCTCTCTCTCTCAGCCCTATATAAGGGCATGTATCCCTTCTTTTCTAAGTAACCAAGTTCTATCCATTTTATCTTCTTCAACATGGTATCAGAGCCACAGGTTATGTAGGGTTCTTGATCATTCTTCCCCTAGGGTGGTGGAGATTTCACCTCCGCCACCCTAACTCCCTTGGTTTAAAAGTTTTTCTCTCCGCTCCGGCACCGGAAATGTATGCCGCTCCACCGCCAGCAATCCTCGCCGCTCAGCCTCCGGCACCGGAAATATATGCCGCTCCACCGCCAGCGATCCTCGCCGCTCAGCCTCCGGCGATCTCCGAGCGACGTCGCTCCAAGATTAGTCTCCTCCTCGTCGCCTCCTCTCCTCACCGCCGGTTTCTCCGAGCACGTTGCTTTGCTGCTGCCGGCCGTCAACCTTCTCCAGGTGCGGCGGCAACCGGCCGCGCGCCTGTCCAGCTGCCTCTCCGGCCAACATCCGACGGTCGACCAGGGGATCTCTGGCCGGCCGTCCAACCGTCCTCCGACGGCCCTCTAGCGGCCCTCCGTCCAGCTGCCCAGCCGCCCTCACGGCCCTTCGCCGGCCCTCAGACCGTCCAGCCGCCCTCCGGCCATCCAGCTGCCCTCCGACAGCCCTCCCGCCGTCCAGCCGCCCTCCGGCCATCCACCCTTGCCGCCCGTCCTGCCGGCCATCCTTGCCGCCCGTCCTGCCGGCCATCCTTGCCGGCCGCCCTGCCGGCCGCCCTTGCCGGCGGCCCTGCCGGTTGCCCTGCCGGTTGCCCTGCCGGTCGCCCTTGGCGGCCGCCCAGCCGGTCGCACCGGCTGCCCTGCCGGCCGCCTTTCCCGGCCACCTTGCCAGCCGCTATCGGCCGCCCTTGCGCCGCACCTCCGACCGCATTGCCGCCTCTGCCGCCGGCGCCCCCGCCTCTGCCGCCCTCGTCCACCGCAGTTGCGCTGCCCTGCCGTTGCCCCGAACCTGTTCGACGAAATGCCCGAGGGGGACTTCGTCTCCTGGACTGCCACAGCGCCCAGAACCTGTTCGATGAAATGCCCGAAAGGGACTTCGTCTCCTGGACTGCCGCCGCGCCCAGAACCTGCTCGACGAAATGCCCAAAAGGGACTTCGTCTCCTGGAATTCCGCTGCCCGAAAGGCCCTTTCCTCCGCCACCGGAGCCTCCGCGTCGGCCGCCCTTGGCGACTTTCGGCGGCCCTTTCCGCCTCCGCTGGCACCTCTGCCTCCACTGCCCTCGACGGCCTCCGTCGCCCTTGGCGACTTCCGGCGGCCCTCCGCGAATCATCTCTGGCGATCTCCTGCGTGCGATCTGCATCCCTCGGGCTTCCTACGGCTGCCTCGGTCCCCTCAGGCTTCTTCAGCCGCCTCGGCCGCCTCTGGTCGCCTCGGCTGCCTCAGGCTCCCTCCACTGCCCTCCGCCGACTCCGGCCGACTCGGTTGCCCTCGGGCTTCCTCCGGCTGCCTCGGTCCCCTCAGGCTTCTTCAGCCGCCTCTGGCACCTACGGCTGCCTTGGGTGCCTCCGGCCGCCTCGGTTGCCCTCGGGCTTCCTCCAGCTGCCTCGGTCCCCTCAGGCTTCTTCCGCCGCATCTGGCGCCTACGGCTGCCTTGGGTGCCTCCGGCCGCCTCGGTTGCCCTCGGGCTTCCTCCGGCTGCCTCGGTTGCCCTCGGGCTTCCTCCGGCTGCCTCGGTCCCCTCCGGCTTCGTCAGCCGCCTCGACCGCCTCCAGTCGCCTCGGCTGCCTCGGGCTCCCTCCACCGCCCTCCGCCGCCTTCGGCCGACTCCGGCGCCTACCGCTGCACCGGCCGCCTCCGGTTGTCACCGGCCTTCTTCGGCCTTCGGTCCTTCTGCAACCGTTGGGCCTTCTCCGGCCTTCTCCAGCCGTCACCGGCCTTCTCCGGCCGTCTCCGGCAGTCACCGGCTGTCTCCGGCAGTCACCGGCCGTCTCCGGCCATCGGGTTGTCTCCGGCGGTCACTGGCCATCTCCGGCCGTCTTCTGTCGCCCTAGCTTGGACGGCCCTCGTCGGCCATCCTCAGCTCTACCTCGGCAGTCTCAGCTGCCTCGGTCACCTCCGGCCACCACCGACTGCCTCGGCTGCCTCGGCAGCCTCCGGCGGCCTTGTCGCCTCGGTTTCCACCGGATGCCTTGGTTGCCTCAGCTGCCTCGGTCACCCCGGCCACCACCGACTGCCTCAACTGCCTCGGCAGCCTCCGGCGGCCTCGTCGCCTCGGTTTCCACCGGATGCCTCGGTTGCCTCAGCTGCCTCGGTCACCTCCGGCCACCACCGACTGCCTCGGCTGCCTCAGCAGCCTCCGGCAGCCTCGTCACCTCGGTTTCCACCGGATGCCTCCTGGTGCTCCCACCGCCTCTGCCATCTTTCCAACCATCCTGCTCCACGCTCTACACCGCCTACTACTACATCACAATCTGGGCGTGGATGATGAGCATCCACGCTCCAGCTTGCGGGGGAGTGTTGGGAAATAGGTGGTGTGGCCTATTAGGTCCACTAGACCTTAGCCCACTAAGGGTTCCCTCTCTTAATCCCACATTGATAAAACTCTAATACTCTCTCTCTCTCAGCCCTATATAAGGGCATGTATCCCTTCTTTTCTAAGTGACAGAATTGTGAAGACACTCTTGGGCGAGAATGAGAGAATAGAGGAAGTAGAGAGAAAGAACAGAATTTAAGAGAAAATGTTCAAGTTTTTTATTACTCAAGTAGGTATATATACAGGCCGTTTAACGGCTAATTTACTGTTCATAACGGCTAGTAAAAAACTAGCCGTTATTGTCCCGATTTTAAAATCGGGTAGTGGGCCCCACCGAGCTTGGCCCAAGATATCCCTTTTATTTGACACTCCCCCTCAAGTGCAGGAATGTATACTAGTCATTCCAAGCTTGGACACCAGATATTGCATTTGTTTAACTGGTAAACCCTTTGTAAAGATGTCTGCACACTGCTCCTCTGAGTTGACGTGCTCTGTCCTGAGAATTCCTTGCTCTAGATGATCTTGTATATAAAATCTATCAATGTTCACGTGCTTCATTCGATCGTGATAAACTGGGTCATGAGCAATGCTGATGGCAGACTTGTTGTCGCAGCGTATGATAAGTGGTGTAGAATATGTAATCTTTAAGTCATCAAGTAGGCTTTTGATCCACATTGCTTCATCAATACCCTTTGACATTGCTCTGAACTCAGCTTCAGTACTTGACTTTGCAACCACACTCTGTTTTTTACTTCTCCATGTGACTAGGTTTCCCCCAAGGAATGTACAATATCCCGTAGTAGACCTGTAATCAAGACGAGAGCCAGCAAAGTCAGAATCAGTGTATAAAATAAGATCTAACTTACCTGTTTTCCTGTATGTGATGCCCAGCCCTGGTGTTCCCTTCAAGTACCTGAGAATTCTGTTAACAGCCTGAAAGTGAGAGTTTCTCGGTGAATGCATAAATTGACTAAGTACATTTACCGCATAGCATACGTCAGGTCGTGTATGTGAGAGATATAGTAGTTTTCCCACAATGCTTTGATAAGAACTAATTTCGACCTTAGGGTCATCTTCACTAGTGGTTAATTTGTGATTAACTTCTATTGGAGTTTCGCTTATACGACAGTTCATATGTTTGGTTTCATTCAGAATATCTAGAATATATTTCTGTTGTGTCATTATTATCCCTTTACTAGACCTTGCAAACTCTATGCCTAGGAAATACTTTAGAGGTCCTAATTGTTTGACCTGAAAGTCCTTGTTTAAACGTTTTTCAAGATTCTCTATTTCTATAAGATTGTTTCCAGTGACGATAATGTCATCTACATATACTAATAGAATTGTAATCATTCTATCATCTTGAAGCTTAAAAAACATAGTATGTTCCCCATTGCTTTGTCTATAGCCAAGGCTTTTCATTGCTTGGGCAAACTTTCCAAACCAGGCCCTGGGTGACTGTTTCAAACCATACAAGGCCTTGCGGAGTCGACATACTTTACCTTGACTTAGTTGATCCTCATATCCAGGGGGAATATCCATATAAATCTCTTCCTTTAGTTCTCCATTAAGAAAGGCATTTTTTATGTCATACTGATTTAGTGGCCAGTCTAGATTTACTGCTAATGAAATAAGAATCCTAATGGTATTAATCTTTGCAACTGGAGCAAAGGTTTCTTGATAGTCAATTCCTTATGTTTGTGTATACCCTCTGGCTACCAAGCGTGCCTTATACCTATCTAGACTTCCATCAGATTTACATTTTATCGTATATACCCATCTGCAGCCCACTGATTTTTTGTCCTTTGGTCGATTAACTATCTCCCATGTATTATTCTGTAGTAGTGCCTTCATTTCCTCATCCATAGCTTCCTTCCATCTAATGTTCTTCATGGCTTCAACTGGGGATTTCGGTATTTGAATGTCTTGTATTGTAGTGAGAAATATTTTATATTCAGGTGAGACCTGTTTAAAATTTAAATAGTTTACCATGGAATATGGTACAGGTTTCACACAAGTTCGTTTTTCCTTCCTTAGGGCTATTGGCCAGTCTATCCCACGGTTATCAGTTTCAATTTCAGTAATGTTACCTTTTTCTCCCCCTTCACTCAAGTCCACAGGGTCTGTTGATTTTTCCTTCTTCTTCCTCTGATAGTATTTGGGGTATGGGGTCAATTTGTGTATCCCTTCCAGCTCTCTTGTTGTGACTCCTGTTTCATTTGTTTGATTCATATCCGTAGGTTCGATCTCATTTGTCTCAGCAAGGGAATTGTCAAATTCCTGCTCTGGTAATCTAACTTCTACACGTACTTCTTGGTCAGTATCCATATTTGGTGTTGGTGTCTCTTTACTGGTGAGTAACTGAGTTACATCTTTATGAGCTTCAGTACCATGTGGCTTGTAGTAGAAGGATGTTTCATCAAATACTACATCTTTGGATACAATATACTTTCGAGTAATTGGATGATATAACTTGTATCCTTTTTGAGTAACAGAATATCCAATAAATACACACTTCAAACCTTTTGTAGATAGCTTATTCTGTTTATGCGTATGATTGTATACATAGGCAACACACCCAAAGATTTTAACAGGTAATCCTGTTTTTAGTCGCACATTAGGATAGTGCATTTCCACTAACTCAAGTGGGCTCTTAAAATCTAGAGTCCTTGAAGGAAGTCTATTCACTAAGTGCGTAGCTGTCATGATTGCAAATCCCCATAAGTTTGCTGGGACATTTCCTTGCACTAGTAAAGTTCTTCCCCTGTCCACTATATCACCAATTTTCCTTTCAGCAACTCCATTTTGTTGTGGAGTATAAGGACATGAAGTCTTATGTCTTATACCTTCACTGGTAACAAATTCTAGTAATCCATTGTTTAGGAAATCTTTGGCATTGTCTGTTCTAAGTCCTTGTACTGGATCACCAAATTGTCTCCTGATCAAGGCAACATAACACCTTGATATTTTGAGTCACTTCGTGTTTGTGTTTCTGAAGAAACACCCAGGTATATCTACTATAGTCATCTACACAGACTAGGAAATACTTGAATCCTAGTATATCCTGTTGTGGAGAGGGTCCCCAAACATCGCAGTGAATTATTTGGAAAGGTTTAGTTGAGTAGGATTTACTTGGTGGATAGGTAGTACGTTTAAACTTTCCTAATTGACACACTTCAGATATCAAATTTTCCATCAAACAGTTTTTGAATAAATGCGGATACATTTGTTTTAAGAGGAAGAAAGATGGATGACCCATCCTTTGATGAATCGCCATAAGTGACTCCTTTGATGTAGCAGTAGCTACTGTTCTCGTTTGATCTCCTCCTAAGACTCCATGTTTTTGGCATGGAAGGTAGTAGAGTCCATGTTGGACTTTAGCTAGTCCAATCCTCCACCCGAGTTCCTTATGACACAAATAAGCATCCAGATTATCAAACAGAACAGTATACTCATTTATCTTAGCTAACTGCTGAACAGAGATTAAATTCACAAACAGTTTTGGAACATGTAAAACATTTTTAAGTTTGCCAATTGGATGTATGGCCAAATTGCCTATTCCCACTACTGGAAGTAGTGTTCCATCAGCAGTTTGTACATGCTTCCCAGGAGCAAGTTTTTCATATGTCATGAAGGATTCCTTCCTAGATGACATATGGTCCGTAGCTCCTGAATCTAGGATCCAAGCAGTTGTTAGATCCTTAGTAAACAAAGCTATTTGTGTTAAAAAATCATTGTTACCCGTATTGGCCATTGAGGTGGAGCCGATGACAGAACCAGAGTGAATGATTGTCTTCAAATTTTGAATTTCCTCTATCACCTTCTGGAGGTCCTGCATTGAGGGAAGAGTATTACCAGAATTTTGTTCCTGCTGGGCTAGATGTGCTCTTGCAATGTGGGGAGGCTTTCCATGTAGTTTCCAGCATTTCTCTTTGGTATGTCCTCTCTTTTTGCAGTAGTTACAGAATATACCCTCTTTGTTAGTTTTTTCTTGATCTCCCTTCTGCTGGGGCTGACCTTTTGCTATATAAGCTGTACCTTCAATGGCTCCTTTAACAGAATTCAAACGACTTTCTTCTTGCATCACCTTGGATTCAGCCTCGTCATATGAGGGTTCATCTTCTCGGTTGTAAAGCTGACTCCTGACAAGTTCGAATTCTGGTCTAAGACCATTAAGAAACTGACAGAGGCGATTAGTTGCCTCATGGGCTCTAGCCACTGGATCAGTAGAGGGTGGACGACAATGATCCAGCTCATTGTGAATGTCTCTCAGTTTATTGGAATAGGTAAGCACATCCATGTCTCCTTGCTTGAGAGTATATGACTGGACGATGAGAGTAATTATCTTCGTCTTGTCATGCTTCTTAGAATGATTTCTATGGACGGCTTTCCATAAAGTTTTAGAAGTCGCGTATAATGTATACCTTGTGAGCTGCTCTGAAGAGAGAGAATCAAGCATCCAACCAAATACGAATTCCTCCTCCATGGTCCATCTCTGGAAGTCTGGATGATCTTCGTTTGGAGGATCTTCAGTCAAAAGGTGTAGAAGATTGCGAGGCTTCAAGGCAGCTTGGATTGTTCTTGACCACAGGAGGAGATTGTGGCCATTGAATATATTGCACTTTGCAAGCACCAGAAGATGCGTCAGCCATCGATCCGGGACGATCAACTGGTGCCCAGATGATGTAGACGATACGGCCGGGGCCTGAATCTTCACTGACTCCTCGGTCATGGTGTAGACGCAGCGGAAGCAATTCTCTGGACGCTTTAGGTAGCCTCCCGTAGGATGCTCTTAAGCTCCAAAAAACAAAAAATATCAAATGCAAGATCAGAGATCCTGCTCTGATACCATGACAGAATTGTGTAGACACTCTTGGGCGAGAATGAGAGAATAGAGGAAGTAGAGAGAAAGAACAGAATTTAAGAGAAAATGTTCAAGTTTTTTATTACTCAAGTAGGTATATATACAGGCCATTTAACGGCTAATTTACTGTTCATAACGGCTAGTAAAAAACTAGCCGTTATTGTCCCGATTTTAAAATTGGGTAGTGGGCCAAACCGAGCTTGGCCCAAGATATCCCTTTTATTTGACACTAAGTAACCAAGTTCTATCCATTTTATCTTCTTCAACACTATCAATAAAACGTCAAACATGAAACCACTAGATTTCGTATAAAATTATCCCTGGGTTATTTCAGTTTCCAAAGATCTTAGAGTTGTTTTTGTACCAGTCTTGCTAAAGTTTGGGATAATTTTGTGGGCACCAGGAGATATTATTGAGATGTTTCTGTTTTGTTCAATGCCTTCAGTTTTTTTGATGACTGGGAAATCTGAGGCATTTTTAATATTCCCTTCATTCTGTATTCACGCTTTCTTTTTCTCATAAATTTGTGATTTTGTTTGTTCAAAGAAATACTATATGTCTGGTCCCCCATCTCTGGTCTACAACTTTATTTGATGATCGTATATTAGGGTCCTGATCTAATAACTTTTGCAGTCCTGCCCTAAAACATTTGGGGCCCTGCCACCATTTAGCATATGGAAAATAATCTTCTTTCGTGTATTCTTTTTCTTTTGAGAGCGGGAGAAGGATTAGGTGACAGCAAACCCAATGGCAGACTTCCCAATTTGTAACTGTGTACTTTGTGAATTACTCATCTATGCCAGTAAAATAGATCTTAATCCACTGCATTAATAGGTATGCTTTTAGTAAATTGATCCATTTCGTTGGGTGCAACACGAAAAATAATCTGTGCAGCATGCAGTTTATGAATCTGTCCAGATATATGTATTGTACTGTTGTCTACTCCTTACAGCTCTATTTGGACTTGTATAGTCAGATTTCTCGATCATACAAACAGTGATATAAACATGTGTCCTTATTTTCATTTGATCTCTCCTCATTTTTTATCTTCCATGGGTTAGTAACATCGGTAGACTTGTGATAACAGTACTTGTGATGGCACTGGAAAAAGTCGGGAGAAACTCAGGCACACTCGTGGGAAGTAGTATTGCAACAATCCAGAAGAGCACTGCACCAGAAGTAAGGGCCCATTTTTCCTAATTAGGTTTTGTGCCCACCCTATACTTATAAATATTTTTCTATTTTCAGATGCTTCTGGCTCTTATGGATGAAGCATATACAGGAACAACCATAAAAGATAGAGGGGCTAGCTCAGGATCTGATGACAACGACTCAATCGACGTTGCAGATTCACTTTTTCTTGACCTTCTCAAGGATGAGAATGATGGGTTAGCTGTAAGTTATCATAAGTTCAATATTTCCACTAGGGTTTTCCTTTATTTTAGAACAGTGAATCTAATATACCCATTCAGATTTTAGCCATTAACTGCATAAAACATTACTTGAAGTGTTTTAATAGAAAAAATGTTTGATCCTTTCATAAAAGAGCTTAGATTCTTTGAGGAATGGAAATATAAATATTCTTTCCTTTAATGCCTCTGACATTTGTTTGCGATCTCTTGGGTAAAATTTCGTTGTGTAATGGTGCTTGAATAACAAGTACTGTAGTGCTGATTTCACTTTCACCGCATGGGCCTTCGTGTTAGTAATAAAATTGCGACATCTGGAGCTGGCCAGTGAGCCTGCACCCGGACCGCAACCCCCCCGACGGTTCCCCCGCCGAGCCCGCACCCGGACCGCATCAAATATCTGAGAAAAATGATGCTACGAGTATTTATACTGTGCCTCATCCCAAATATATATGTTTCAAGACTAAAAAATTCATCATGAAGTTTTGGAGAGAAAAAAAGGGAGTAAAGGAGAAGCATATAAAGATTAAGGAAGTGAAAAATGACTTGAAGTGAGAAGAAAGGACATCTTTAATCATAATTGAGAAAAAAAGAGGATCACTCATGAATCAGGAGGGACGATCATAAAGATGATTCACTACTCTAAGAGAGAGCGGAGGCTCATGGTATAATCTATTTCCTTAATTGGATTAAAGTTCATGAGAAATAAAAAGGAAAGCTCCCCCCGTCAACAAGCACCCTCCGTCATAGTTCAATTATGAATAACCAAACTTTTGTTTAATGACGTTGCATTGCATATTTAATGATAAAATGAAAACTTCTGCAACTCAATCATTTTCAAAGTACCACAAGATCTTTGCAAAATTATATTAAAATTAATTAGTTTTTATTTATTTAACCATGTTCACCTTTTTACATATTCAGGCACGAGATTGGATGTCTCCTGATATGGACGCGGCTCTACAGGCCTCTGTAAATGCCACGCAGTCGGATAGGCTAAGGCAGGCTCTCCGGATGACACCAAATTACCTAGATGTTTATTTTCGCGTTGCTCTATGGGATGCCAGTGATTGTATGTTTTTTCTATTTTGAGGTCTCGGCTTTTTACTGCTTGTATCAGTATATTTTTCAGTTTTCCTTTATAATTAATGGAACATTAGGTCTAGAATCCAAAATTTTGACTTTTTTGGTCTTTCTGCAGCCTTGGTTTGTGCTCTAATTCCACTTCTGATGTCCAGAAATGCCGCGTTATTTCCTGATAAGTTTTTTGCTTTTGAGGCGAGTGATTCAACCTTTTTTGCATAACCTTAGGCATTATCTTTTTTCTCTCTGTTACCAACACGTTTTGAAGATTTCAATCCTAAGTTGGACTTTAAAATCATCCAAACAAACCATTTGTGTAATTACTTGCAAAGTCCACTAGTTTTTTTGTGGGCCATGATTATCGTTCTTAACAAAATCCACTATTGTGATTAAGTCTTAAGTAATGTCTATTTTTTTTCTATGCTTTCTGTTGTCTGTTGAGGAACCTATGAAATAGCCTTGTGATTAAATTCTATTGTTTTTATTTGTCAAGATTCCGGGTTCAATTGTTGACCCTTTTATACATTAAATGATGTTTTATGTAAAATTCTTTTATGTTTCATTGCTTTTGAAGCATTTGTGCAAAATTCGTGTTTAGATCTTCAATTAAATGAACACATGCCGGTAACACTTTCATTGGTCAAACGATCATGAATTGCCATTCTTTCTCCCCTTTTAGCCGTATCGTTTATTATCATTTAGTTATTGGCTCTGGTTACTTGAAAATACTTGACCATCATATCTGCCTGATGAAATCAACTTTTAAAAAATTGTCTATAATATTCCAACCTTTTCCCCTTTTTTAAAGTGTGCATTAAAGATTATGACGGGACAATGATCTATTTACGAGTAGTCTGGAGGATAAAATTCCACCTGTTATTATAAGTTCTTTCAGTTTGCCTTACACAAGTATCTGTTTGTGATATGTATGTATGAATATGATAATAATTGTTTCATTTGTAGTTAGGTATGCACCTAAGTTACACACAGGTTATTACTGCACTTATCCAGAAACTAGTTCTCCTTTACTTCGGAAAATGATAAGAGCAGAGATAGATTTTTAGTTTGTATTTAAATTTTTTTTCTAGGATTTTTCTAGTTTTTAAATCTTATTGTGTTGAATAGACGAAAAGGTCATGACTGTGCCATTAATAGTAAGGAAATGGTACGATTCAGCATGTTATCTTTCAGATATCAAACTGTTAGCATAATATCTTTATTTTAAGTATAAAAAATGCATTGGGAAGCAGGAACTACAAGTTAGAGAATCTGGGGTAAATTATAATTTGTTCCATGTCATAGCAGAAGCAACGTCCATTGCCTATCATCCTTGCATTTTGGGAGGTAAGAATTATAATAAGATCCTTTGGAGGACTTTTCGTAAAGAAGGAGCCCACAAGGTCAAGCCTGGATAACTATTGGGCCTGTCCTAGTCTAGGGGCCTTATATCTTTTTATACCTCTATTTTGTCCATAGTATCATGTTATGAACGCTTAGGGTTTCTATGAAGAATTTGGTTGCTTTTTTGATCGCCTGAGCTGCATCCGGCTACAAGATGCCCTACTGCATCTGGCAGGGTGAAGAACTGTGATATGTTGTTTTCATACAATATAGCAGTAGGCCCAAGAAGGTGCTCGCCTTTTAGACACACATGAGAATAATGTCACATGTGTGGGAGAACCTTTAAATAAGCATAGGCGGGAGAAGAAAGCCCTGAACGTCCATGCAACGGAGAGACCGGAGCATTTAATATGTCATTTCTTCATCTATGTTTGTGATTTATACAATATACATTGTAATTCTATTCGAGAACCAAAATCAAATTGCCAAACTTGGAAATATTTTTCATGGTCAAATCTCTTAAATCTTTGATGTGAGGTAGACATCTCAAACTATCACTATCTTCTTCCTCTCTTTCCCGTCTAACTTTCTCTCTAGTAGGGTTCCTCGTTGGTAACCTATCATATTATTGGGTACGAATCTTAATCTTGTATTTGCATTGTATTTTAGGTGAGGAAGAGGTCCTTGGAATTTATTCTGGATGTGTTTCAACGTTGGCCGGAATTTATTGCATTGTTGAAGGTATCAAACTGCACTCGTTTGATTGCCATATGGTAGATTTATTATGAATACTTTTCTTGGAATAAAATACAATTATAATATGGAAAATATTTTTTAGAATTCAGAATCCATTTTTTTCTTTTATGACTTTTGTAATTTAATCATCTCGTTCTGAAAATTTAGTTATATAATCCTTTAACTTCTATTACTTTTATGGTTGTAAATGGGTTTCGTTCTTAAGATCCAAACCCTCTCTGTAATCTATATGAAGGGTTCTCTCCGTATGGAAGAATTCGAGCAGCTTTTGGAAGAACGACCCTGTGCACCAGTGCTCCTTTTCTTTCTCTCTTCTTCTTCCTCTTCCCTGGCTCGTTTTCTCTCTCCATCGTTGATGCCCAAACCAAGTTCATCTGCAACATCTTCGGGAAGACATCTTAAGGGAAGGGTGTTCAACAACAAAGTGCTTTGACAGCCCTCACATATTACACCTCTCCGTTACTCTTTTTAAAATGTTGATCGCAAGAAAGCCCATATTATGTGCCTGTTTCATTTCTTGAATCATTTACCTTAAGGACGTTTTGGTCAATTGCCTCACTGCAGATTGACGCCACCTTTACTTTGGTTAACTTCCACCATTATTTCATTAAATAGATACTCAATATCTTTTATTAATTGCTTTTAAGCTTGTCTTCAGCTTGTTAGGCCTTTGATGAGTTTTCCTATGTTTTCTGAGTTCTATCATTATATCTTATTGTGAATTATATTTCAAAAAAAAATCTTTTTGTGAATCGTTTTTTTCTGGACTATCTTGCAGAAGCCTATCATTGATAGACTTACCGAGGCATGTGGTACACCTGAAAAGGTAATGGTTTTTTTTCCTGTTTCCTACTTATGAATGATACTGATACTTGATCATTGGAGTTTGCTGCGGTACTTTTTTTTTATATTATTTGCTCATTTTATGGCTTGTTAAAATTAATATTTTCTTTCCATTCTCTTCGTTGTTCGTCTTGGTTTCTGATACACTTCTCTTCGTCTTGGATGTCGTCAGATAGTAGGTTGAACAAGAAATTCAAGAATCAACTTCTGAGTGGACAGCGTTCAGTTGTAGAATTCAAGAAAGAGAAGAGAAATGGTAGTATCTAGGGAACAAGGGAGGACAGAAAGAAGAAATCGAACTAGGGGGGTCGAATGCAACAACCCTACCCTCTGGATCGGGAAGCTCAACTGAATTCAAGATACCTTCCCGCTTTCCCCTTATGCTTATTTATAGCCCCATTATGTTGACCATTTAGCTCCTAGTTTACCGACGACGCTTGGTCCTCTGGTAGGTCCGAGGTAGTCTCGTATCAGTTTCATTGTTATTTTTTAACTTGTGGGAGACAAACGTTAAATTGAGTTTCAAGCTCAGGTGTAGACACATTCATAGTTTTATCCTTAACTCTAGCTACAAAATTTCACCTATAACCTTTTTCTTTAACTCTAGCTACAAAACTTCACCTATAACCTTTTTCTTTTTTCTTGGCACAGCCACAAAGAAAGTGAAAGTTGTTTAGGACCAGTACTGGAAAATGAGTGACCTTGTGCTTGGGTACTGCGCACCGTTTTTCTCTTGAGTTAGGGTTTTGGTGCCAAAAAGATATCTTTAATCACCTGGACTGGTTTAAATACTAGGCCTAATTGTAATATCCAGATTATCTAGATTTATCATTTGTCTTATTTTTGATTGAGAGAAACGAGAATAGGTCACTTACAACACTTGAAGCATTTTACAAGTTAAGAGAAGAACAAATGAAATAAGAACAGCTTCTTTGTGGAAAGTTCACTGACAGAAGTTGAACTTTCTTTGTGGCTGCTTCTCTGCGTTCACTTTTAACATTTCTAGTATTTCAAATACTAGGCCTAATTGTAATAGTACTACTATTTCTTATCTTCAGCTCCTAAGATCACCAAAAAAAGAAGCTATCGTCCAGATGGAATAACCGGTGCTCATCTCCATAGCATGAAAAATATCCCAGTTTAAGTAGGACTTGTCAGAATAATAAATGGTGGAGACACAGTCTCACCATTACCAAACCTTAGCTGACAAGTGGGGAGGTAGAGACATGGAGAAAGAACAAAACAACACAACACACTTCTAATGCTTTCCTGTGTATCCTACGTATAAATAATGATGAAGGACAATAAAATAATGAGGCAATAAAAGAAAGGGAGTGACGATCTTTTGCTAACAGAAGTCCAAGTTTCCTTGAAAGAAGATTAAATCCACGTTTCAGTCTGCCAGTCATTAACATTAAATCTGATTTATTTTTTATATGAAAGCAGAAATGTTAGCTGACTTAGTCAAGCATTAATTAATTTCCAAGTTCGAGTTTTGAAGAATTATATTTTGGTAATGTGTTCACTGGATTTCTCTGATGGATTCTTTTTTTATCCTCGCAGACTGAGCTGGCTCTGTACCTATGTTGGGCCATTGGGGAGCATGCAGGCGGAGGGATCTCTCACAAAGATGATGCTCGCGAGCTCTTTGAGAGCTTAGAATTACTTCTCTACGAGAACATATCATCCAGGTTGGTAATGCAGTCCCAGCCTGGATAATATTATTATTATTGCTGCGCCCGGCGAGAAACGTCTCTTCTTTCGGTTTATTCACTGATCTGAACTTAGCACTTTTTAATGTTATTCTTATCCACTTTTTGCTCCCGCTCGTAAACTGGCGCCTAAAGTCTGCTTGTACCACTCCTGATTAATTCTTGACCTTGTAACCTGGGGCTAGGCATTCACAGAAAAATGTCTTCGTATATGGGTAGGAAACTGATACGAACCTGGCTGGTTCGTATCGGGGAGAAGACGAGGAGAGAGGGAGAAGGCGCCGGGATGGACGTCGGCGTGGCGGGATGGACTACGGCAGGTGGAGGCAGGCGGAGTGGACGTCGCCTACGTGAGGGGTCCGGCGGAGTGGACGTCGGCGGAGGGAGAAGGCGCCGGGATGGACGTCGGCGTGCCGGGATGGACTATGGCAGGTGGGGGCAGGCGGAGTGGACGTTGCCTACGTGAGGGGTCTGGCGGAGTGGACGTCACCGGAGGGAGCCAAACACATTTCTGGAATACTTCTTGGCTGGCTGCCCTCCTCAAGGGAGGGCTGCTCTATTTAAAGGAATTACAAAGAGGTCCAAATGACCTAAATGCCCCTACTGGGCTAAATGATGGAAAGCCCTTGATACGTCGGAGTCGTATCAGAAACCATTCTTGTTAAAAGAGTGTGGCATTTTCTCTGTTCCCTCAGCCAACTCCCAAGGAAGGGTCGCGGACGGATGATGATCCATCATCCATTTTTTCTGTATTGTCATCAGTCATCCATCCTGACCTCGGATGGGAAATGGAAGGAAAGCCTTTGTGCCTTCCATTCTGTCTCGTTCCTTCATCAGGCGGTGCTGATTTACTGTTGATATACAACTGTCCATCTGTTCAGTCATCTAATCCATTTGTCCCTCAGATAGCAACGGAAAAAACCGTAGACCTGCTGATCTGTGTCTCGTCCAACCTATTCCATCTTCTGTTCCCCCTTCATGGTCCTTATTTCATTGTCTCTTCTTCTTTCTGCCTATCTATCTCTCTCTCTCTCTATCTCTTTCTCTTTGTATCTATCTATTTATTTATCTCTCCCCTCCAGATTATGGAGTTACTCATGGAATTTGCCACCCCACTCTGTTCTCTCCATGCTCTATTCTATCTTCTACTGTCTATCTATTTCCCTATTTTTAATCTCTATTGAGTTGTACATACATTTTCCACCCATCTCTATTCTCTCCTTGCTCCATTATCTTTTTCTCACTACGCCTTCCTATGGAGTAATATTCAGATTTTCCATCTTGCTCTCGTCTCTCCATTCTTATTCTATCTTCCACTATATCTATCTATTTATCTCTCTACTAACTCTCCATGGAGTAATACATGTATTTAGTGCCCTTATCTCTTCTCTCCAGCCAAATTATCTCTTCCAATATCTATCTATGTATCTTTCTATATGTGTATCTATCTATCTCTCTACTCCTGCATATGGAGTTACACGTGGGTTTTACCAACCCACTCTCTTCTCTGCACCTCCATCTCTTCTGCTATCTATATCTCCACCCCTACTTTCTATGGAATTAAACATATATTTGCCACCCTTCTCTCTTCTCTCCACGCGCCATTTGCTCTTCTGCTATCTAGCTATCTGATAGGATCCCAACTGGGATCATATCAGGAACGGCTAACCCTGGCGGGATGGACGACGCCGGGGAGACGAGAGAGGCAGAGAGTGGCGGAGTGGACGTCATCGAGAGAGAAGGAGACTATTGGAAGTGAAATTCAACTAACTCATGTCCTGCCCTCCAACGGGGAGGGCTACATATTTAAAGGGAAACGTCAAGGAAATGCAAAAAGACGATAATGCCCCTATCTTTCTACTACTCCTTATAGAGTCATACATGCATTCAGACATCTCCATTTTAAGGTTTCTCTCGTTTGGGCAGCCGATTGGGTCTCAGCCAGGAGGCAGCCCTCAGCATAAATGCGGCAGCGGCCTGGAAGTCTTCTCAATCAAGGCTGCTCTGCTTCGTTGTTACCGCAATTGCCAAGCTAGCCACTTTACATCATGAACTTCTTCCCAGGGCTCGAGTATCACTTGCAAAGGTTTATTTTCTCTTACCTCTGAACTCTTAATTCTTCACCATTTCTTTCCACTTTTAAAAGCTGAGAAATTAAGATTCTTCTTAAAGGTGGCTAGATCTCATAACTTGGGTAAAACAGTATGGAAGAGGGCATGTGACTTCCTGGCATTGATGGATGAACCGGCCATCTGTATGTCTATTCTTGGGCCCCCAAATGTGAAGGAAAAAGGCCCTGGTGTGGTCAACTGGAATGAAGCAGGTTCGAAGATGATTGCTCATATCCCGTTCTACATTCTCAAGGATCATGAAGGTAAGGCATCTGCCCATGTTTATCTCGAATGTTGTTGAAAATTTTTTCTATCAAAGTTTGGATGGAGAAAATGAAAGATCAACACAGTGCATATTTGACTCTCTCTCTTAGGAAAAAAAGCAAAATTAGAGCTAAAAACCCATTGTTTCAAATTTCTTGGGGTGATTGGATTTCAAATCTTTACCTGTTGACTTTTGGAAATGCTCAGAGGAGGCATAAACCGTAAATGTCTCGCTTTCATCAACATTATGTCCTCTTTAAACATGCAAAATGGAAATTACACTTCCGTAGATTTAAAGATAAACTAACTTTTCCAATGAGTTGTAGACACTTCGTAACAACACGCTCGTAGGTTTTCATGAATTCGTACTCTGGAAACACCTCGAGTGTGCTATTTATTTATTTCATCTTGACCTTTTGGGTAATTATGCATCTTGTTGTTTCTATAGTGGCTTCATCTTTTTCTTTTTCTTTTTGGTGAAAGATAGCTTCATTTCTTTCTAAAATCTTATGAACCTGATTTTTATTCTTTTCTTGCAGGTCCTCCGTTCTTTGATTTCTCATTTTCAGATATCATACATATGCCTTAGGCAGTCTCGCGTGCCGCATGGTTGTAGATCACCTGACAAAGGCATGTATGAAAAAGATAGTTTTTTTCAACCTCTTAAAACGTTTTCAGTGTTCTTTCTCTATTTATAATTTATATTTCATCTGATTTTCATTTTATGGGGTCTATTTCTTCTAAATTATTGAGACTACCTAGAAATAACTCGTAGTGGATTTTTTGTCAGTAAGTAAAGAGGTATCAAATGATTTAAGTGGATTTTTTTTGTATTTATCTTAATATAAGCAGCTGTTTTATTGGTTATCATATCTCTGGTAGAATTTACTATTGCAAAATATTTAACACGTGTGAACATTGTTATCTTAACTAATTGGCTGAAGCATGCTAAGATGTCGACACATTTTGACAGTCAAGGTGATTTTTCTTTGAATTTTGAAAATCATAACAACGGCGTCTATTTGCATAAACTTTGTCTAAAAGATCTCTACGAATCAAACATGATTGGCTATGTATCTCGTCCGAGATTAGGTTTTATGTTTGGATAAATTTTGGAAATGATGTTTTCTCTGCAAGTTCATATTGGAAAAACTGTGAAATGGATACCTAGAAGCATCAGATATTCTCCCACAGTAAAATAATTTGTGAGAAAACTCATACATAGAGCCAAAGATATCGGGCATATGCACGTTATAAATTTTTTTTTTGAATTAGTATTGAATAAAGGTACAAAATATGTAAATTAAGCATGCAAAAATTGGATAAGCAAAATTCAGGATTAATATGTATAAGCTGACAAGTTAAATATCAAAATTTCTTCATTAAATAAATTGTGTGATGCCAATGGAACTTAAGTGATGTATTTTGATTAAATCAATAAATAAATCATTATCTTTAAATTTTTGGAAGAAAAAGACCTTGCTCTATGGGCAACCCCTCCAATGGTTTCTGCCATGTGGACCGCTGGTTGTGAAACCCTAGACCAATAGAATCTGCCGGCTTTGTGATCGAGAGTGGCAGGTTTCAGAGGCAGTCGAACTTTTTTCTATTCCTCTTCCTTTTTATGTTTCAGTATTCAATAAAAAAATACATTTTCTTTACTTCTACCTATTCCCTGCAGCTCACAAAGTAAGGCTAAAAAAATAAGTAAGGTATTTGCTTGACTTGAGATGTCAAGATATAATGGGAATTTCAGTAAAAGTTTCACAAGTGTCCACAAGCTGAACAATTTGTACATCAACTAATTAAGAAAGACTGATGTAACTTATTTCATGCATGGAGAATAGTTAATAAAAAATATAGATGTAATTATTTCAATTCATCTTCTATGATGGAGAATAATTAATCTCTTCTGTTTTATTGACCAGATTTGATGACTGAATCTTTCAAATTTTGGGTGTCATTTTGATAAAATTAAATAATTGTATTTCATATAAAAAAACACCAATGTATTGAAATAATTACATCTATATTTTTTATTAACTATTCTCCATGCATGAAATAAGTTACATCAGTCTTTTTTAATTAAGTTACATATATATTTTTTAATTAGAAATGAGGGAAAATAATAAGATTCTTGCTTTATAGATTATATTATGCAGTTCTATGTAATGTTTGTTAGTCTTAAAACTATATATTTATATTTTGTAAATAGTATGTACATCAGGAGGAAAGAAATGCATAGTATTGTAACTAGCGATTCCTGGTATTACCCATCCACCAGGGGAGTTTATAAACAAATAAAGGCCCTAAGTATCATTTTCTTTACTTAGATATACCATAAGACCAACAAGTTCATTCAAGTCCACGCTATCAGCCTCTTGTCCTAAAAGAATAATTTTTATCAATAAAGTCTGTTGATTAGGACAAAAAAATTATCCTTTAGGAACCATCCATTTAACTTTTGATGCATATGCTTCCACAGTGACAAATCAATGTTCTGGTCCCAACCCTATTTCTTTTATTTTCTAACAGCTTTTAGGGAATTTCTATTTGTAGTCGATTGTCAAGTTTTCAAGAAACCTCATCTCATGAGTTTTTTCTTCGTTCCCTAGGAACCGTATAGAATCTGGAAAATATTTTAAAAATTTTAACTAACCTCACATTATATATTTTCTTATTGAAATTGAAATCAATATGTTATTTTCTTTTTCCTAAATTGGGCCCTTTTAATTTTTTTAAGTTCATGCTATACTCATGGAAAATTGTTTCAATGCCGCTTCTTTTTATACAATTTATTTTTCAATTAGTTTCCTGCTTTCTAGAAAACTATCTGATATATTTTTCTTTAGAATATTCCATTTTTTGGAAACTTCATAGCTGGCCCAGGAAAATATTTGCCCAGAACTTGACAGATCTGGAGGGAATATTATGTCGAAGTTTAATGTTTAGCATAGTCCTTGAAATTAAGGCCTAAATCAATATTATCCAAAATATTCTTTCATAGAACATAGATAAATGTTGTTTTGGGTTTCTTATAATGTTGTATTCAATATTTTGGAGAAATATTGAAAGCTTTTGATAAATGAGGCTTACATATGTTCACACAACTGTAAAATAATCCTATCATGCCTTGAGGAGTTATCGATAAATATTCCTGCTACTTTTAAATGAAAATATCCAAGTTACAATCTTATAAATGCTCATTATTGAGATATGAAATGCCCACCAAATTGATCCTATAACTTGAGGCATAGAATTCATGGAGTGAGGTCAATATTTATCCTGGAAGAACAAAAAACATTTGTCGGTCATAAATTCCTAAACGAATAACTGTTTTACCTATACATGTCTTATCATTGGGGATAGACGAAAAAACTTCAACAACTAGCACTTCATGAATCACATAAATCAATTTTTACTCTTGGAACACCATATAACCTAATGTCAGATAAGTCCAAAGTTCAGGTGTTTTAATTAATTTTAATTTTAATTCATTCAATAATCTTTCTATGATTCTTGCCTTAAGTTACTCTCTGATAAGTATAGGGAAAGGGATTGATCCACATGGAGGTAATATATTATGTTCAGAATTTTTCTAGGCCTTTAAATGGTAAAATTGAATTTTGAATGAGAATATTTTGTTGAATTCTTTAAGTTTTCTAGAATTCATTTCTAAGGATACTCAAGAAGGACATCACAATATACTAAAATAATATCGCTATCTAGTCCGACGCATATGAGTATGATGAATCATGTTGCCATTAATGTGGATACACTAAGGAAAGATAGTGGATGCTCTTTACACAAAGAGTTCACTGAATGATACATATGATTCCCAAACAATATTAAAGAAAATTTTAAATCAGATTGATTTATCTCTTGGTTGTGTAAATTGTCTTTCGACCCGAGACAACAAAGACATCTTTTCGACAAACGATTGTACTTTGATCATGACCTACGAGTTCCTAATCATACAACTCAAAACATTCTTAGGTTGGGTGAAACAAGAAGTTCACAAAGATGATTGAGTGGTCAAGATGGGATTCTCTATCCTTAGTATAAGAGGAAATAATTTAATGAAGCCAATGGGATGAAGTCCTTTGTCAAGGTAGTGGAATATTGGAGATGAGTTTTCTTTTTATTTCTGAATCAGCACTAATTCGGATGACCGATTAGGGTTTGAAAGTTGACCATATGCTAAGCTGTCGTAGGAGTTTCAAGCTGGTGAAAGACTATACATTCACATAACCGATCTAATTTTATGCATGCGATCATACTTTAAGGGTTAATTGAGGCATCATTATGTCCATACTTCTAATTTTAATGTGAAGTTATATTTGATAGATCAATTCATTCCTCCTACTAATCTTACACTTCTATTATAAATTTTACATAATCTACAAGCCCAATTGTGATTCCAAAAGGTGTAATTGGTTTTTGGGCTTAAATATTCTCTTGAGTGCATTGGTTTACATCATAGGGATAATTAAACTAAAAAATACAGAATGAAGAAAAAAAATGGAATGTCCAACAGCGTCTAGAAGCCAAGTAAGGTAGTATATCAGCGCTCAAGCCTACCGCAGGTCAGTAGTGTTGGGGCACATGTAGCTGTTGTGATAAAAAAATGCAGCACAAGGACTGATAGTGGCCCAGGTGTAGCGAGCAAAAGCAAAAAACAATTGACCCCATAATAGGCCCAATAACCGAAGAGAGTGCATGTGTAGGAAGAATATTCGATTGATGATTGATATAATAATAGTTTTAGAACTTATATAATAACTCTTTTTTATTCCTCTTGATAACATGCAAATAAGAGCTAAAATAAGTGTTAATTTCATCATATTTTTGGGCTTTTAATGCATAAAACATGGATTTTTAGCGCATGTTATCATCATTTTAGATTAAAATAATAAATTCTTTAAATCTCAAGTTAAAAAATACGTTTGATAAATAATTAGGTCAATACATACATCCTATATGGCTTTACAATGATGATTATGAGAATTTAAATGCTATGAATAGACCTATTTCTATAAATAAAATTAAAGTTATAATAAAACGTATTTTAGAAGGTAATAAAACATTTTTTGCATTAATAACAATTTTTACAAATTATTCCATTCATTTTTCAATTAAAAAAATATATTTTTAATTAAACTGGTCCTTATTGGGCCAGTTTTGGCGCTCACAAGTGGGTAAGTGGCGCAGGGCACAAGAACGTTGCGCTCCGCACCTAGCGCCACATCGACGCATCAGACGGGTCGCTCCGGCCATCGGTGTGTGACGTCCTAATTGGAGTCATACCTGTTGCTTAAATCACATATAATTGTGAATCGAATTCACGATTTCGTAGTTCTGAAATTAGCAAATCATGAATCATCTTCACGATTTGCTCTTTTAGGACATCTTTAAAATTTTGAATTAATTAGGATAAAATAAAAAAGCAATAAAAAAGGCTCTAAAAATCGCATAAAAATTAGTTTCTTTTATTCTTTAAAAATAGTAAAACGTCTTCTGATAAAAATCGTGAAATAAATCAAACCAAATACAAAACACTTAGAATTAAATCACTTTTATATATAGATTTCAAATTCACTAAAAAAAACTTAAAAATATAATTCAAAACGACTAAAGATTTTAAATCAAATATAAAGATAAACTTAAGTGATTTTATATCTCTGTTATTTAATAACAGAGAATCATTAAAATCACTTAAGTTCAAAAGGATAGAATGTTAGTTAAAATTTACAAGTATTAGCATTTAAATAAGAAATTAAAACATCATTTCATTTAGGTTTAAAATTCAAAACTCTAATTTAGAAAGAAAATTTAATGTTTCCTATTGCCTCCCTAGGGTTCGACCCCTTACTCAAGCATTAAGGGATATAAAAAATTTAGTGATTAAGTTCGAAAAACCCCTAAATAACGACATATATACACACATTTTTGAGCTTATCACCTCTGATATGGGCTGAACATGCTTGCTTCTTGTAGCTGCAGGTAGGCTGGGATGATAAACACAAATAGATGGATTTCAGCCCAATGGGTGCAACCCTAAGGAACAAAAATATAAGAAAGGCTTCAAGCCTACCAGGCCTGAACTAGAGACATAATGAGCCTATTTATAAGCAATGATATAATCTTGATTGGGGATTCAGTGGTGTAATGTTAAGAGGTCGTGCGACATGAAGATATTGATAGCAATATGGGGGAAGTTCCCATCAGGCAACAACGGTTCTGCCTGACCCTACTCAAGCATGCATATGTTGTCAGTAAAGATTTTGTGTGAAGCCTTGGAGACTTCGGGGCTAGGGTAAGCTGAGGGGGGACAGCGTAAGTGAGCGAATGTGTGTAAGCCCAGTCAAACATGACTATTCATGGCGGGACGGGTTCCTTCGAATAGTGTTGGTCCTACGGACCGTGAACGGATTCGCCTCTGGCCTCTGGGCACGTCGGAACCGCATGAGTTCACCGGGGTGGAGCACGGTCCGCCAAAATCGGCATAGATTAGGTGCTATTGATGGAACATGGTAAGCCCATCTTTCTCCATATGGAAGTGCTGCGGGCACATAGATATGTGGTAGAGGAAGCCTCCAAGCGAAGGCCGAGCTGTAGATCACGTGACCTGCACGAAGCTGACTGGGCTTTCTCCTGGATCAAAGCAGATCAGCTCGCCTCATAGGTCGGCTCCTAAAGTCGCTTTGCTCCTCGCGCCTACTTAATTTATTTCATAACCGCTCCTCGCTCCTAAATCGCTCCGTCGCGTCTGAATCTTCATCTTCACCGCCTGCCTTCGTCAAAACCAAAGAAAGCGCGGAAGCGGTTCATATATGAGGCGCGAGGAGCGTTCAGATTAAGATGAAGACGGCGTGAAGATTAAGATGAAGACGAGCGGCGGAGCAAAAGGAAATTATTGCAGAACGTTATGTTTACATAAAGTCAAAGTAAAGAAAGAAGAAGTTTGGAAAAAGGATTAGCATCATCTTGGAACCAGGTTCAGAATGAATTTTGTTTAGGAGCGGATCTGCCCAAACCTGTGGTGGTACGGAAGGCACGGACTCGCGACTTCCGTACCTCAGAGAAAGAAAGCCGTCAACCATCACAAACAATATGTATGTTAAATAAATAAAAGCGCGAAGCGGTGAATACTAAGATGAAGACGCGACTGATGGAGCGTGAAGATGAAGACGCGACGGAGCGTTTAGGAGCAGAAGACGAGCAGGTTCTTACTTGTTTTTAAGAAGTGCAAGGCGCGGAAGCGGGGAATATTAAGATTCAGACGAGCGGAGCAGAAGGCGAGCAAAAGCGCGAAGCGGTGAAGATGAAGACGCGATGGGCGATAAAAGAAAGAAGTAAATCACGTTACGAAGAAGTGAACCTGCTCGGCCGGTGCTCGCGTTTGCGTGCGTGAACCAACGGGAATTTAAAAGGAAAGGATGCCTCTCGGGGCATCTAAGAATGATTCGAGCCGTATGAAGGAAACTCCCACGTACAGTTTTTGGGGAGGAAGGAGCCGACAGGTCCCCATTGACTTGGCCCAGGCCTAAGTGAAAGTTAAGTGGTGGGCCTACCCATCCCAACCTGGGGTATGCTGGGATTCGCGAAGCGCAGCACCTTACGATGTTCATGACCAATCGGATCCTGACGTACCTGTAGGTACCAGAGGAGATCGCTATGGTCGTTACTGTATCCGTATCGAAGAGATGCGACAAAGTGTTCGGATCATTGTGCAATGTCCTAATAAAATGCCTAGTGGCATGATCAAAGCCGATGATCGTAAGCTATGTCCTCCATCACGAGGTCGAATGAAACTATCCATGGAATCGTGCGCCGTGTGAAACGTAGATCATCGCCGTTCTTAACCGAGACTCAGGTTAAGCTCCGTCTCGGAACCGTCGTGGGGTTAGGAGTAAAGCATCCCGAGGTTGTTTCGTTGGGCATGGAGAAGCATTGGGAACCCCAATATCTTTCTTCGGAGCAGTTCCTTTTCCCGTCCCCCCGCCCCGGCATAGCGCTTCGCTTCCGGTTTTTCGTTGATTAGCATCCCTTCTTCATTGATCTGGGGGAAAAGGAACCGTCTACAAGGGAAGCTAGACATCAAGGTTGTGGCTTGATGAGGATAACTAAGCTGACACGCCGGAGTTGGCTGCTTTCAGATTAAGATGAAGACGCGAGTGAGCGGGAGCGTTTAAGGTTCTGAAAGAACTTGCGAGATCACAGTCAGGTGCGAAGCAATTGCCAGGTTCTTCAAGAACAGCATTTGAATGAACCGTTCCGTTCGCCACACCCCGGCCCCATTCACTTGCTTGCAATTCTCGTGGTTATTAAAAAAAAAGTTCCCACCAGCGAGAGTGCCCGCCCTTTCTTTCAAGTAGGCCACTTTTCCGGAACGCTGTCCGGGATAACCGCGTACCGTGTATATATCTATATATCTTCGATGCTGTAAAAAAATGTCCGCTTTTCTTCTTCAGATTCATCTGAATTGACTTCGTAACGCTCCCGCTCACTCGCCCCTCATTGACTTCGTAACATTCATCTTCACTTCAGTAACCGCTCGTTCGCCTCCCAATCCCCAAAAGAAAGTTGGCTTGACGAAGGAAGCGGAGCAAGAAAACCAAGAATCTCTTTTAAGGTTCTGAAAGCACTTTCGCTGAGAAAGCGAACATTCTTGAAGAACGAAGGTTCGACAACCAAGCATTAGCAAAGCGTCATTCTCATAGCGAGGTAGCGGCGCTGTAGTAGCGCCAAGCCCTATGTGCTATAATGCTGAACCAACGACGCTCCGCCTTATCTATAGAAGCAGTCAACTGACTTCTGAATGAATGGGATCTTTGGTAATGGCTCAATCTATAGATAGAAAGCCCTATGATGGGAAACTACCACGTTAGGTCTGGAGAGAGATGGGACCGGTTATAGTTTAGGGGGAGCAGATGCAAGCTTTTTCTTTCAATAGCCGGCCAAATGACTACAGGATCATCGGTCTACTCTACCTCAATTCACCATTTGAACCTTATACAGAAGGTTTTCCGTACCAGCTCCTTCTACCTATACCGTAGTTGAAGCACCTAAAGGAGAATTTGGTGTCTTTCTGGTCAGTAATGGAAGCAATCGTCCCCTACTGTCGTAAAATAAGAGCACCTGGCTCTGCCCATTCACAAGGACTCGATTCTATGTCCAAACATCACATGCCAGCAGATGTAGTCACCATCATAGGTACTCAAGATATTGTGTCTGGAGAGGTAGATAGATAGGACTGCGTCTTGCTCGATCAGGATCCTAGTTTTATTGCGAGCCAAAACACCCATCTTTACCGAACAACATGCTCTTGCTCCTAAACGCTCACTCGCGCCTTCGGTATAACAAGGTTCAGCATGAAGAAGCCCCCACAAGCACATTGTTCATGCTGAACCTTTTATTGATTCTTAGTTCTTGCTGTCAATTACTGATTCTTTAGCGATCGCCATTATGTAAACATAACCTTAGGTTCAGCATGAACTGTCTCGGTATTCGTTCTTGAATCAGTGACTGAGAGTTAAGTAAATAAGACTAGTGGGGATTAGTAAGCAACTCTCTTTATTTATAAAGCTCTTTCTTTAAGTAAAGAGTAGTTCCTCTTGTTCCTATTCTCCGATTCTGAATCTGATCTGATCCCGAACAGAGTTTATTTCGGGCTCTGTAGAGCGTTAGAATGCGTCTTCTGGTCGTACCATCTGATTCGTTAAACGTTGGTAAATCAGTAAGAAGATCGCTGTCTGCTGGTATTGCAAATAATGAAAGAAAGACCTTTTCTGTTATAGAGCCAATATGATCGTATTGATCCTTCCTTGAAAGAATCGCTCTTTTTTTAGGGAGCAGGAAAAGCAAAAAAGGGGGAAGAGCGGTCAATCCTTTCTAAGGAGCTTAGCTTCCCAACCACCGAACAACCCGGTGATTCCTCTTCCTTCCTTGGTAACTACTTTTCATAGCGAATTAGGCTTAGGCTTTTTAGGTCTTCTACGCGTAGGCATACCCTTTTTTCTTCTAGCTAGGGTGGGGACATGGATCTTTCATTACTCGCTCCCGCTCTTAAAATCGCGCCTGCCATGAAAAAGACTTCTATTAGTATACCAACCCCTCCCTTACTCAACAGCCCCTTGTTTGTGAAGTACACTTCCGGCAATAACCTTTACTCTCGGTTTTGACTTTCTGGGCTTCTTCTAAAGCTTTTAAAATGACAACATAAGGTTAGGTAAAATTAGAGTTTAGAAAGTGCGTGCCACACTATTACATCCACAGAGACAGAAAAAAAGCTTGCATCTCCGTCTTTTTTTTTGACTTCGTAACCTTAAACTCTTTATCCTACAAGCCCATTATGCAGTCTAGCTCTACTTTACTACGATATATCTTGTTTTTGTTTTGTTCGATCACAAACAGTCAAACCTGCTACCGAAAGAGAGAGACTCAATCCGTTACCATGACTGACAGGATGATCGAGTTCTTGCAGTTCATGCTGAACCTGAGGCGCGAGTGAGCGGGCGCGACGTGCGATTTTATGAGCAGGAGCGAGGGAGCTGGCGGAGCAGGAGCGAAGTGTTAGGATTTCATGCTGAACCTGTTAGTTAGAGGCGCAGCCATCTTGTTTGTTCTTTGATTTCTTTTTTTACTTGACTTCGTAACCTTTATTCTGAAGTGATATAGATTAATGCCTGGATTAGGGGGGGGCATTATTTGCACCCGGGAAAACGCTTGCAGATGCGACCATGAATCGAACCAGGTCGAAACATTCAGCTGTCGACGGACAAACTTTGCTGGAATGTCGACCGGGATGGGATGGCCAAGCCCTGGTTCCCAGGGTTAGGGTATTCCCTATGTTGAGCCTACTCAGATCAGAACAAAACTAGTTGATTCTCTTTCTAAGGCCGGCCGTTCATGCTGAACTTCTTGCAGAACCAGCTGAGATCCCAAGTCTCCAAGTGGGCCCTTATCTGAAGACAACCTTGGCTTTTTAGAGAATCCCGCTCCTGTGTCGAGGACTTGTCGCTCGGCGGTCCGCCGGGGGGGTGTGTTGCTCCTTCCAGTTTCGGGTGTGTTCTTGGATAGTTATGGCGGCCCATAGGCGCGAGAGGTCCCTGGGGGGGGGGGGGCGGCGGTCCCCTGGACATAGTCCTTGAAGGCAGTGGCCGTTTAGTCCATGGTCCATTGGATGGTCGGTGCAAGGCCAGAAATTGGAACACATTGATTCCGCTCGTTCCGTCCTTCGCTTCAGGGCCTGTCCTCGGTGTGGTCAATCACGGAATACTGTCGGGCAGCGAAGCTTACACTTGTTCACTTATTATGACGGTTCACCAGGGCCTCTTTCCTCCTCCTTTTCTGCTCATTCGTAAGGGTCCGGACCCCACAAAGGGAGGGAGTCGACTGAACATCTCAGCCATTGGCGAGAATTTCGCCGCATCCGATCCCCAATTCTTGTTCACCCGGATGATCGTGTTGGGTTAATTGTGACCTCGCACGATCGTATCGGGTGAGCAACAGCCGCCATCACAGTACTGACTTATGGGCTAACGGGTCACACTTTGGCCAAGTATCCTACAAAGAGACTCCCAAGAGCCAGAAGTATTGAAGGAATGGCCATAGGAATGGGCGCATCATGACATCGTAAGATGTCTCGCCCAATGAGTTAGTTGGTACTAGAAATGTTAGAAAAGTAAACGAAAAGAGTAATAAGAAGTGAAAAGAACAGAGACACTTCCCAACCAGAAAGCAAAGTTCCCACTATGGTATACTTAGTGTGCGAGCTCTAAGATCACATCTTTGGAATAAAATCCAGTTAGAAAGGGAGATCCAATTAGAGATAAGCTGCCCATGAGCATCATGGCATAGGTAAAAGGGAACGAGGAGGCAAGCCCCCCCATCTTCCGCATATCTTGCTCATCCGACATGGCATGAATCACCGAACCTGCACTCAGGAATAGTAATGCTTTGAAAAACGCGTGATTCATTAAGTGAAAGACGCTAACCGAATAGTTAGAGATGCCGCAAGCAAAGATCATATAGCCTAATTGACTGCAAGTTGAATAAGCTATGACCCTCTTTGGATCGTTCTGTAATATTCCTGTAGTTGCCGCAAGGAATGACGTCATAGCTCCTGCAAAAGTTATAACAATCAAAGCCGTAGGTGGGTATTCAAATAAAGGGAGCACCTTGCTATCATGAAGACGCCAGCTGTTACCATAGTAGCTGCATGAATCAAAGCAGATACTGGAGTGGGACCCTCCATTGCATCGGGTGACCGAGTATGCGATCCTATCTGTGCAGATTTCCCAACAGCACCAATAAGAAGTAAAATACAAATAAGAGTTATGGCATTCAATCTCATATTGCGAGAAATCCAAGAATTTCTGGGGGCACTAGCACAAGCAAAAATGGTTGAAGAGTCTACTGTTTGAAAGAGAGTAAAGACCGAAATCCCAGGAGCTAATCCAAAATCACCTACTCGATTGACAGGCATAGCTTTTGTAGCTGCTTTATCTGCCTGAAGTCGTGTGAACCAGAAATGAATTAACAAATATGAAGCAAGACCTACTCCCTCCCATCCCAGGAATAATTGAAGAGAGTTATCTCCAGTCACCAACATTGGCATAAAAAAAGTAGGAATGGATAAATAACACATAAATCGAGGGCTATGCGGATCCTCGGACATATATGAAATGGAATAAAGATGGACCAAGCTACTTATGGATGTAACCACAATTAACATCACTACGGTCGGGCTATCGAACACGGGGTCAGAAGTGAATTACGAGTCGGACCAATCTGCGAATCGAGCGAGCTCCCCTTGCATGGTTAACCTCTCATTCGTCTTCAGTGCTCTCTGAACCGTGCGGGAAGGTTTCCCATCACACGGCTCACCAACTTGATCTTCCGCGGGAACCGTATGTCCAGAAAAACAGGTTCCGAAGGTTCTGCAAGAATCTCACTCAAGTGTACGGCAGATGCCGTGCTTAGGCCCCTTCTTCCCTTCCTTAAAAAAAGAGTCCACCGTCTGCCTGACAGTTTTGGTATGGGTATGGAAGCCTGCCCCCTTAGGTGATTAACTACAAGCGAAGAAAAGGTTCGAAGGAAGGGTACTCTGAGCCCTCTGTCCCAGATTCCTCGCTGCTAGGAAATCTGTTCACCGGTTCCACCGACGTCACCCTTAGATAGAGTCATTCAGTCGATACAGAGGTGCGCTTAAAGTGGGGTGTGCTGTCCCTATTGGGCTGGGCCCTTCCCCATAAGGGCCGACGGAGGCATAAGCGCCCTCTTGCTACCCATATGCAAGGCGCCGTCTTAGCCTTCCCTGACCAGGATCGCTCCCACACCTGTAGCGTTCGTTTTTATTGCAGAACCTCAACTGTGTATCGAGCGAAAGGCAGGCGCTACTTTAGGAGCAACCGGCGAGTAGTGACGTCAAGTAAGTCCCCCCTCGATTCCCGACATGCTAAGGTGCCCCCGGGTGGGTAGGAGCGGGTCGAGTCCGTATCGCCGCGGTGCAGCGTCCGGATCTGATCTATATACTCGGCAATTCATCCGGTGACTTCACGGTCGCCAAAGAAGCCCCAAGAAGCATCAAACATTTCCGATGAGATCCATGGAGCAATTCTTAGATAGCAAGCACTAGCTCCCGGTGCGACTTCATAAAAAGCAATCAAAGATAAGATCAAGAAAATGAAACGCACGTGGTGGTAATTATAGCGGTTCCTTCTGATCCTAGAAAACGTCCGAAAAAACCTGCTACGGAACTACCGAGCAAAGGCAAAAAGACTATCAGTAGATACATAAGATCGAGTGTATTCATCAAACCAAAAAATCAGACAATGACAGAGCGGCCTGTAATATAGAATAGAATGCACGTTCTGTTCTGAAAGAAACGTTACAAAATGACACTTTTTTTTTCGATGCTGAACAAAAGTTAAGATTTTTGTTTGAAAGATCAAAGCATATTATCTATGATATAATATAAAGTCATGGTTTTGCCAATAAAAGGCGGCCTAATATAAGATGGTAATATTGAAAAGCAGCGGTACATACCGTTCACTGAGATACACTTATTACTTAGCTTTATAAAGGCGAGGAAGCGGTTCATATATTAAGATTCAGGCGCGACGGAGCGTGAAGATGAAGATGAAGACGAGCGTTCAGATTCAGACGAGCGTTCAGATGAAGACGAGCGAGCGGGATAGGAGGAAGGAAAAAACCTACAATCGACTCATACTTCTAGTTAGAGCTAGCACTACTCTGAGTTTTGAGCACAAGAATAGGTTCTGAGGTCACGTTACGAAGTTAAGTGACTTCGTAACCAACACCTTAGGACAAAGCCATTCAAAAGATGAATAGATGGAGATCATAGACTTGAGTAAAGTCGGATGTTTCCGTGATCAGTAAGCGGATCTCCCAGGGGAGTGGCCTTTGGCGTGTTAATTCTTTCGACGGGACGGCCTGCTTTGTTCGGTAGATCTGGTCGAGGTGGTTTTCGTTTACCAGCACGTAGGTGGTCTAAGTTCCTATGACCGAGTCTTTCTGGCCCCTGTGAACATCTTTTCTTAATGTATTAAAGAGGGCCTCTCTAACAGTCAGTGGTAGGTGTCCATTAACGGTCATTCCTGGCTCGGCTCCAATAACGCAATTCCGGTAGGAGTCGGTAGTTGGGCACTAGATCCCTTCGGATCTGGAGAACGTGTGACACTGGGTCGGGGTTTGGTGAACCAACTGGTCGCTCCTCTAGTTGAAGTTTGGGCCCTCTTTCGTTGCCTAGGTTACACCTTCGAATATCCCAGGCGGGATTTCGCTCTACTCCCCAATCTTCACTTTGCGCCACGTCGACTCTCCGTCGTGGAATTAGACCAAGGTTCTTTTTTTAACATAAATAAGGACCTCGTTTCCATATCTTTCGCACGTAGGAGATCAAACACAGCCCCAGGTTACGAAGTAAAGTAGATCGATCACCCTAGATAGACAACTACATAGAGGTTCGAAGGCGCGGAAGGGAAGATTAAGATGAAGACGCGACTGATGGAGCGATTTATGAGCAGAAGCGACGGAGCAAGAAATTAAGATGAATCTGCTAAGAGGTCAATGAAGGCGCGAGTAGAGGCACGACTTTAGGAGCGGTAAATGAAGCGCAGTGAGCGGGAGCGAGTCAAGATTCAGATTCATGTTCTGAAGTCAATGAAGATGAAGAAGAAGAAGTAAATCATTCTCATTATTTATTGGTAGTTGTCGGTCGTGCCGAACAATAATATTCCAGAGAAATGCACCTAAGATCAAATATTTTGAGCCAGCTTCGTGGAAAATTCAGACTTTCTTTTGATGCAGCGATCACATAAAAACATAAACTTTGAAGCTCAATAGCTAAATACATGGCAATTGAATCATGACCCGGGATCATAAAGAGCATACTACGAGTAGGAAGTGGAATTAATACAATGAATTCAGAAGCATCAAACCTCTCTTGTTCGAAAGAATCGAAACACATCGAAATGGTACCAGCCGTACTTAATAATGGAAGGATTTGGCAGAAATATGTAGAATGGTCCCTCCTAAAAAAATTATTCCAGAATAAATGGGCAATAGTTAGGAGAGGTGCGCCAGCGGCAGCAGAAGCAAGGTTATTAGATACCGAAGGTTCTAAACGGCCAGAACCACACGTGCAAGTTTCCCTGCATGTGGCTCGTCCGTGATAACTTCTTCAGATTTGCGTGAACTAGCGGACCGATCACTAAGTGGGGATGCTCCCTCCAGCATAAGCGAACCTTTTCGGTACTGGTTAGGAATGGGCACCACTATCCCAGCTCGGATCCAGCCATTATTTACTTCGTAACCTTTCATCGTTGATTCATCTTCGCTCGCTTCTGCTCCTCGCGCCGCTCGTAAACTCGCTTTTGCTAACGCGCCCACTCACTCGCGCCTTTTGCTCGTCTTCTGCTCCCGCTCACTCGCTTCTGCTCCTAAGCGCCTGGAGTCGCTCGCTCCGTCGCGCCTTGTCTTGGGGCTTGGCTTTCTTTACGAAACCCCCGAACAAAGAAAGTATTTCTCTTCCCGTTCGGGTGTGAGGCAGAGCGCCTCCACAGAAGAGGAAATCGCAATGCATCTTGCTCAGCAGGCGTAGGAGTGGGAGTGTCGCAGGTTCTGATTTATCAGAACAGTTCTTATTTTAATCAGAAACAATTCTTTCAGAACCTATTGAGCGCAGCTAAGCTAATATGCGTCGGAGAAAGCCAGGTGTCGGAGGAATCTTCGGTCCGGAGCATTGATTCCCCACTAGCTCTATCTCTCAATTGCCTATTCTGTGCTCGAGAAAGGTCCCGCTCGCTCGTCTTCATCTGAGCGCTCGTCTTCATCCTCATATATTCACGCTTCGCGCCTCGAGTTTAGTTGTTTTAGTAGGTACCATGGCACCTTCGCTTATCCATTCCGCCCGCCCGTCCAGGCGCTAGCTCTTTATCATTATCATCTACCGCCCTTTTCCTTCGTTATTTCATAACCTTCACGCATCGCATGAAGATCGTCGTATCTATGCTCGACTTCACTTCGGTTGCGGGTGCAACAGGTAGGAGTACATTATGGCAGGATCTGTCACCCGGGCAATCCAACCCTCCTCCAAGAAGAATGGTGCTATGCCCCCCCGATATCCCTATGGAGCGAAAGAGCTGCCTGGTGATCCCTAGGTTGCAGCACGTCCGCTCTTAAAATCGCGCCTCGCGCCGCAGCCGCCGTTCTAGGACCGACCGGCGCCTCACCTGCACAGGTACCTCGTTGTGTAGTATGAGTCACACATTCAACATAGCGTTCGGACTCATGTGCCTTCCAGAACCAGGGGAGTTCCCTTGCTCCTGCTGCGTACGATTAGCCAGCCTTGCGGCAGCAAAAGGATTAGGACGTCCCCCATGCTACGGTTCCCCGCGGTCCGGCCGCATTAGGTTAGGGAGCTGGGCGATAAAAGCTCTTCCGTATCCCAAAGCGCTGCCCTCCTAGGCGCGCAACACTAAGTAATCCAAGCCAACCCACATTACTGACTAACGGTGGATAATCATCTTTCTTAGAGGTAATAAATACAACTCCATGAATGAGCAAAATGAAGGTTGCGTTAATGATAAAGATCTCTGGGAAACCGCTAAAAAGATTGAACATGTAGGAGGGAGGTTCTGATTTTAATCAGAAGAATTCTGCTTTCATTTCTTTCAGAACTAAGCACTGAGTTACTTACGGTTCCTCACCCTTAAAAGAACTGAAAGAAACAAATTCTGAGAAATCAGAACTTTTCATTTCTTGCAGAACTTATCTTGAAGATAACTTCTTCGCTCCGCGCCTGATTCATCTTCATCTTTATTGACTTCGTAACATTCATCTTCATCTTCTTTATCCGTGACTCCGCTCCCGCTCGTAAACTCTTCTGCTCCCTCGCGCCTTCAATAATTCATTTACTTCGTAACCTTTTACTTCGTAAACCATATCGACCAAAAGTCCTATTAAGCTTAGCTTAGTTCTCATCGGTAAACTCTCTATGATGGAGCATTTTTGCTTGTAACGACAAAAGTATGGACTTATTTTTGTAGTCTTTCCAGAGATATAGCATCGCCATATCGTATTCTCCCGACGGGGATTTTGAAGTGTCTGAGCTCCCAGTTCCAGCCAATTGACCGTTAGGTCAAAGCGCGAGTGAGCGTTCTGAGCGGAACTTCGAAGAGATCTTCCGCTTGCATACCAGCTATCAGATAGTCTATGGGTGTAGGTTACGAAGTAAATAACATAATCATTCGGTTATGTTTACATAATGTCGAGTTCATGCTGAACCTTCATCGGGTTTATAAGAATGGGGTGCGAGAGGATTAGATGGCTTAACTTCGTTACTTGGAGGCACGGTCCTGGAGCAGGTTGATTAACAGATGTGCCTGTGTCTTCTATTTCCGAAACAGAACACGACAAGTCCCGAATCCACGAGGGAACTCTTTTAAGTTGATGCTGAACCTCTTCTGTCATAAAAAGAACGGGGGCATCGGTAGTGAATAGGGATCCCACAGCCAAAACTATGGCCCAGGCCAGACCGCCCAGCCCAACCCATTACATAGAGCTAAGGATGAGGCTCGAACTCCTAGAGATAAAGCCATCCTTTCAACTGAAGTCCAAAGATGATAAAAAAAAGTGAGCGGATAATTAAGGTGCGGAAGCAGTGAATATATTAAGATTCAGACGAGCGTTCAGATGAAGACGAGCGTGAAGATTAAGATGAAGACGCGAGTGAGCGAGCGTTTAGGCGCGTAGCGAGAATGCAGATTTAAGTATCTAACTGTATTCTACTTCTTGGGGTTATTTATTTCGTAACCTCTGACAGAAATCTAACTTAAAATAAAGAATTATTTACTTCGTAACCATCTCTTTCTCAACTGACCCATTTTAATCATTAGTGGTTAGGATACTAAGTAATGACATAATATCCCAAGTTCGAGTACTTTTTTTTTTTAATGAAGAATAGTCTCATAAAAAAAATCTATGGAGTTTCCCTATTAATAATAAATTATTTCTTATATAGCTAGAACGACCGCAGCAGATACTAATTTGTTAAGAATCAATCGGATTGAAGCGATAGCATCGTCGTTAGTTGGAATCGAAATATCTGTGAGATTTGTTGTATCGATTAAACAAATCGTCAGAATCCCCAAAATGACACATTCTCGAAGAGCCGTATATTCTTCTTGCTGATCAACAATAATTACAATATCGCTTCGCCCCTGTCTTTGATTCCACCCAGATATATATATATGTTTGCAGGGTGGATAATTGTCTCTTCAACATTGCTGCTGGGAGACTGTTGAGTTTTCCTATCCTTTGTTCCCGCTCCCGCTCGTAAACTTCGCGCCTGAACTTTATTTTTAAGTCTCATTTCCGTAGTGAACCAATTCGTTAACATACCACCTCTTTTTTCTTAAAAGATTGCACAAGCGGATACTACTAAATCAGTGGTCCCAACGATCCGATTAGTATCACCTACTGCATCAATTAAATCACAGGTGATGCTAATCACTGAGGTTATCCAACGTTACGGTAAGCGTTATCCGGCGAAGCGGGAAGATTAAGATGAAGATGCGAGTGAGCGAGCAAAAGCTTAGGAGCAAGAGTTTTGAAAAACACTTCTTCTTCTTAAAAGAATAACCTGAATCCGCCGTACTATTTATTTATCCGGTATACAAAGGGACTTAGCTAACTCAATTCTTATGAGCAAATTAGATCATTTGTCTTTATTTCAACAAAATAAGCATGAATACACCTTCTATAGAACTATTTTGTTCTTGGTGCCAATTCAATACTAAGCAAGTCCGAACTAATTTCATACTTTTGTGATAAAATTTTTTCAGAACCTTCGGATATAATTGACAACTCTAAGTTGGACGTTATCCCCTTCCTGCAAAAGATCCTGTGGAAAAAATAATGACATAGAGAAATTTTTATTTTATTTATTTGACTTCTTCTTTGACTTCGTAACGTTGGATAACCTCAGAACCTTAGAATGAATTTTTCCCGTTCCCGGTGGTATCAAGATGCCGATGTGCCTGGATATCTTATCTGTCTCTCCAGGAAAATGGATATCCCCAGAAAGAGGAGTTCAATACTTTTTTTCTCTCCACTTCACCTACTCGGCTTCTTGTATTTAAAGTGAGTAATGTATCCACTCCTATAATACTATTGTTCCGGACCATTATCCTTCAGATAACCTGGTAAGATTACTCGGGAATGAAAAAAAAATCGTTCTTTACAGAACCTTTCATCGTTTATCCGCTGGATAACGTTGATTAGCATCACCTTCTTCTTCTGAATCTGAATCTTCATTGACTTCGTAACATTCATCTTCACTTCGTAACCCGCTCCTCGCGCCTTCGCCGCTCCGGCGCGCCTCAGAACCTTCTAACACTTGACTTCTGATTAAAATCCCGCTCGTCGCGTCTTCATCTTAATCTTCACGCTCGTCTTCATCCTCATATATTCACCGCTTCCGCCTTAGGCGCTTAGGAGCGATTTATGAGTAAGCGACGGAGCGAAGGGGCGAATAAACGTTCTAAAGAAAGTCAAAGTCAAGAAATAAAGAACCTCTTTAAGATTGAATCGACGCTCCATCGTCTTCATCTTAATCTGAACGCTCCTCGCGCCTTAGTAATTCTGGAACTGTTTCTTCCAGGGGATCGTCGAAATAAAAGAATACTATTTCTACGTAAAATACCATTTATGGGTATTTCAATCGAAACACAAAAACGGGTATTAGTTCTTTATCGCGTTCTTGTGTAATGGAATGATGAATCTCTAAGTGCCTCTTCACCAAAAAATAAGGCGCGAATTTACGAGCAACATGACTTTATGAGCGGGAGCGAAGAGGAGAAGGGAATAAATGTTCCTCCAGAAGTAAAGACATAAGTTATTTCAGAACCAATTAACATTGGATATGCTTTGATCAGGCTATGAAATAAAGAGTCCCCCCCCCCTTTTTTTACTAGAAAAATCCGAACTAAACTATTGATTTCTTAACAGAACCTTAGATATATCTTTTTTCTTTGAGAGAAAGAGAATTAGCGTTTATTTCATTCTGAGAAATCAGAACCTTTCACTCACTCGCTTGAGTCGGATTCCATCTTGGAGGATCGTTCGTTCTTCACTCTCTTGTTATTGCAGGGAGCGCCGACGGACGGTGCATATTATCATATAGAAACAAGCGAGCGTTACGATTAAATACTACCGAAGGGCAGGTTATGTTTTAACATAAGCGGGGTGGGGCGTAAGCAAGCGTAGCGAATCACATAGAGTTGCCCTATCTGCGGCGCGCAGATAGATAGGACGGGCGAAGCGCGAAGGGATGGATGTCTGAGTGGTTGAAAGAGTCGGTCTTGAAAACCGAAGTATTGATAGGAATACCGGGGGTTCGAATCCCTCTCCATCCGCGAGGTCATAAGTTCTCTCTTGCGTTATCTATAGATAAGAACGAATCGGATCGACTCGATTGATATGATGGATGGAATGGGTAGACGATAGCCTTGTGCAGGTGCTTTCAAGACTCTCTGGTGTCTAGGTGCTTTCTCTAGGAGCTTTAGACGCGGGGGGGGGGTGCTTTGTTGGGTTTGGAGTGAGTTGTTTCAGTTTATTAAGGGCATGGGAGTAACCCAACTTTAAGAATCGACTGTTCCGGTTGGCTCTTACAAAAAGAGTGAAGATGCTGAACCACTCCACTCCTGATTTGTTAAAGCATATAATTTACAAGAAAAATATTTGATTGAATAGAGGCGCGAGGGAGCAGAAGTGACGGAGCGAAGGCGCGAGTGAGCGGGAGCAGAGTCACGGATAAAGAAGGTCAGGCACATTTTTTTTTCTAAGCAAAAGCACAGAGACGATCTCTGGGAATGAGAGGTTCCTTTTGTTCAGCATTCACTTGCGTTTGCATTTTAGGATGGAACAATATCTTTTGTTTTGGTAGACCCAGTGACACACACATCCACCACACTCCTTAATTTATTGTTTAACCGAGATAAGTTTCTTTAATTTTATTCATGCTTTCCGTTGATCAACAACCAACCACAGCTCTCTATAGTTCTTCACTACTCGTACAGGTGAACTTGGTTCCCTGTCTGGAGGGAATCTTTCTTGATGAATCAATAATGCCTCAACTGGATAAATTTACTTATTTCACACAATTCTTCTGGTCATGCCTTCTCCTCTTTACTTTTTATATTGCCATATGCAATGATGGAGATGGAGTACTTGGGATTAGCAGAATTCTCAAACTGCGGAACCAACTGGTTTCACACCGGGGGAACAACATCCGAACAACGACCTAACAGTTTGGAAGATATCTCGATAAAGGTTTTAGCACTGGTGTCTCCTATATGTACTCAAGTTTATTCAAGTATCCCAATGGTGTAAGGCCGTTGACTTATTGGGAAAAGGAGGAAAATAACTTTGATCTCTTGTTTCGGAGAAATAAGTGGCTCATGAGGAATGGAAAGAAACATTCTATATTTGATCTCGAAGTCCTCATATAGCACTTCTTCCAGTCGGATCACTTGTAGGAATGACATAATGCTCATCCATGTTCCACACGGCCAAGGAAGCATCTTCTTTTAATCTTACCCGAAAGAGATTCTTTCATGGTTACCGTAAGAAATAGACTCCTTTTTTAAATCGACCCACGGAAAGGTTCTTGAGATTATAAATCTTCCAGGCGTGCGGGAAGGGAGCGAGACCAAGCCAGACAGAGAGTCAGCCCTGCCCTTCCCATTCTACGCGTGTCAAGTTGAAGAAGCAGCTTCATTCTAATTTTGCTGGTTTACATTCTTAAAGTGGAAGGACCTTTTAGGACCGACTACAACATGACTAAAATAAAAGGTGGTACGCTCGGCTCGCGACTATAATATAAGATCCACTAACGGACCATTCGCTATGCCTATAAGATAAGCTATCAATCAGTAGGCTTGCGCTGTTCACTTGAAGGGAGGGGCTGTTCGGTTCAATAGGAGCCCTACGTCCTTCAGTCACAAGCAAATGAGTCCCGCCCCTCTCATTGCCATTCTTTCAGATGTTGAACATTCGGTATTGATCTTCATTCTGTGACTTCTTATGTTCAAAATAACATAACCTTGCAGAACGTTTCTTGCATTCACGCTGCGCCCTTATGCTCCTAAGCGCCTTGCAGAACATGAATCGTTGATGAATCTTCATCTTCATCTTCATCGCTCAGAACGCGCTCTAACTAAGCGCCTAAAGGCGCCGCTCGCTCGTCTTCATCTTAATCTGAACGCTCGTCTGAATCTTCACGCTCGTCTTCATCTTCATCTTCACGCTCCGTCGCGCCTTTACTTCACTCTTTTGTCTCAGTGAAGGAAGCAGAGTTCACTACTACTTATAGGTCGACGTGAAGTCAGCGAGTGTAGGACGAAGGACTTTTTCGTTCTCGTACAGGAGTTACATTACTTCGTAACCTCTGACTGACATTCCACGTTCCCGAATCCACTTCTTTTATAACCTTTTAATTACTCATAGAATTGAATTTCGCACCGGAAACTATTCTAGGAGAAGTTCGAATCCGTTCCGTTCGGATATTGATCGGTTTTGGTTTAACATGGTTTACGCGTTACTGGTTTCCGGAAGAGTCAATTTCTCCATTAGCTAAACCCTTTCTTACCCTGCCTTTGGACTCGTATTTTTTTCGTACACAATCAACGGAGGCCTCCCCGACATATGTTGCAACGTCTTCTATAGCATGCTCTTCGTCTTTCCCTTAATAAGTCATCAAATTTGGTGCTTTTCGATCCCCAGTTGCTATGGGGAACAAAGAACGAAATACAATCGATTCCTCCATTTAAGTGGTTCTCGCTTCTCTTTGTTCCTGTTCCTAACTCCTCCCCGGGTAGTTCCCAATGTTTGGCACTTTCCATACTTCGTGGGTGCAACATCAACAAATTCGCTCATGATCAAGTTACAACCTAAGATCTATGACCATATTATGTTAACTGTTCGTATTTCGTTCATTCCATCGATATGCTCCCAGGTACCTGTAATTGTGATCCGTTTGCCAGAACCAAGGGATCTTTCTGTGGAAACCTTCACGAACAATCGTCGTTTTTGATGGTTTTTCCGCTTCTCACAGCTGCTCTTTCCACACCTCCGAATATCTGGTGCCAAATCGTCGCCCGTTTCCTTATTTCTTCGATAATAGAGTTGGCTATCTCTGTGCATCGATTGTACAAGTTCGTGAAGAAGGCTGGACGAGTAGAATGAGGGAGAGAGACTCGATCGACAAAAAATAGGAAACCCCCTAGAACCTGGCAAAGTAACTATCAATGAATTCCTGAGCCATTCTCAACCAAGATATGCGATTCATTCCCGTAATGATTATAACACACAGAAGACTCCTAACCTTAGGAGCGGGATGAGTGATACATCCATCCGACGAGCGCCGGTGAAGAACGCAAGAAAAACAGGAGCTCGGGCATTGAACTATTCCATCAATCAAGCAAGAGAAAGGAGGCAAACTGGATGGAAGGCCTGGGGAGCGAGGTAGGGTTAGATTAGAGGGAGGGGAAGAGTTACTAAAGTAGTCGATAAAGAATTACTAGACAGAATGGCATTGACCAGATATAAGAGAGAATAACTATCACCTTATCCCTTGCTTACGTTCTTACAGGTTACGAAGTCAAGTGATTTCAGAACCCGCTCCTGACCCCTTCGTGACTTCTTGCAGAACCTATGGATTCTGTTCTAGACTTATTGGTTAGCTTGTTTTCTTTCTTCTTTTTCTTTTATTTTTCTTTCATCCTTTAGACTTGGATTTTTTCTTTCGAGGTTGGTAGAGTTCTTCTTGCGGGTTTGCTATAAAAAAAATAATAGCATTTATTATTTATTTCATCACCGAATGTTCTGAAAGAAGGTTCTGAAAGAATACATATTGAATGTAAACGCCCGGGCATCCATATCACATGTTGTTTATCCTTTCTAGAGATAGAATTCGAAGTTGATAATGAGCATTTCATACTGCCCTTCTTTGATTTGTTGACGTGCAAATTGCTGGTTAAAGATCAACTGGAGAGATCTAAGACTTCAATAGTGCCAGGGCGATTTTAAGAGCAAAAGAACGGAACAGCTTGGGAGAAGGAGAACTCTTTCTTTGAAGCAATGGCACAACAAATAAATTTTTGGAAGCATATATCTATTGATTGACCCAACACGGAATATCACTCTTCACTCTTCACTTATAACTCTTCGGAACCTCTTCAAGAATGAATGAGCCGTTCATGCTGAACCTTCCATTTCCGTCAAATGACCCGGCCTCCCCTGGCTCTTCCACCGTCCGGGCTCCCTTTCCTTCGGAACCTATGCGTTGCTCCCCCGGCGCAGGCCTACCACGCTTCGCGCCTACGGCATTTTCGCCAGACGGTCTTTGCCAGTAGTGCCATCCTCCCCGCTGGCTGTCGTATGGGTGGGTTGTCCCTTGCTGCCACGCTCTGTTAGGCGCTATGGATGACAGGAAATTGAGTGGTTGACTTGGACAGCAGGCGGGTTACACGTTCCACTGTGCCGAGATGTGAGGTGCAAGTGGTGATGATCACCCCGGGGTATGCGCTAGCGCCCTTGACGGGCACTCCAGGACCCGCCAACGCTCGTGAAAACCCAGGTGGTGATATAATCACCCCTGCCGACCGGATGTGTGGATAACGAGGCCACCTTCACAACCTTCTCCCTTCTATCCCAAAAAGTAAGTTCGGTTCACTTGAGTTGCTCAACCGCCCGCCTCTTTCTTGCCCGGTGCTCATGACGCGCTACGGAACCTCCACCGGGGACCGAGCTGGGCATAGCTAGCGGCATAGGAGCCTACTCGGCGTCAGCGGCCGTGCGCACTGGAGTAATCCAATATGTGGTTCCGCACGTTCCACCACTTCTCCGTTCATTTCCAATACTGATCGTGAAACACCATGAGCAGCAGGATGTTGAGGTCGAATTCGGTGAAATTTTTATTTGCCTGTTCCTAGTCCTCATGGAAAAGAAAGGTTCTGTTAAGAAAGAGATTATTCCCCTGGAGCTTGTCCAGTACCACCAACCAGTACTAAAAATGCATCTCCTTGCCTCCGCTCGCTCACTCGCGTCTTCATCCTCATATTCACGCTCAAACTCGCGCCTTGCATACAAGCGGCGCTATTGGCGTTAAGAGCTCACTGGCGATGATGAAGTAAGTCAGTGCCCTCGATTGTTCCACAGAGAAGGATCATGGCGCCCGAAACCATGACATCCTAAGCAGCATCTCCTTGCGTGCAAGAGACTTCCGGCCTGGCCTCGGCTCTGTGTTGAAAAAAAGCGGTAGCTAAAGCAAATCTAAAGCTTAGTTGCTTTTGCTTATTATTCTTTGCCAATGGGTTGCTTGGCACCAAGCAACCGGTTAAAAGAAGCATCCCGAAATAAAAAAGTAATGAATGCGAATAGAACATATGATTGATTGAATGAAGTGGCTGGCGATAAAAATAAGTGTTGGTCCCACTTCGTTACCTGCTCTTGTAATGCAGGCGCCCCACGCTAAATAACAATGGGCCGGTGAAGACCTTCTTTCAGAACCTCTCTTCCTTCCTATAGACGACCAAGGTGCTCTCTATAGGGCTTGGCGTATAACACTTTATTTTGCGGCAGTCAAGGTCTGTCTTGTATAATCAAAGCCTCCCTCCACTTTTTTTTTATCTTGAAGATAAAAAAACCTGCGCTCCAGTCTGAATCTGAAGATTCCCCGCTTCAGCGCCTAAAGTAGCTCCTGTTCTATCTAAGCGGGAGCAGAGTTCGCCCTCCTTAAAGTGTATTTTTAAAAAATACACTTCATACACTTCATACCTTACACTTCATACACTTCACACCTTACACTTCACACACTTCACAAACTTCATACACTTCACACTTCACTTCACACTTCACACCTTACACTTCACACACTTCACACCTATTATAATAATACAGTATTGAAAATACACTTCACACCTTACACTTCACACACTTCACACCTTACACCTCACACCTCACACCTTACACTTCACACTTCACACTTCACTTTACTTCACACAATTCACTTCACACTTCACTTAACTTCACTTTACACACTTCACTTCACACACTTCACTTCACTTCACTTCACACTTCACTTCACTTCACTTCACACTTCACACCTCACACCTTACACCTTACACCTCACACCTCACACCTATAACTCAAACACACCTATTATAATAATACAGTATTGAAAAAAGACACATATTAACTCTTATTTGCTTTTTGGTGGAGTTGTGACTCCGTCGAGGGAGATACTATCTCTTGAAATCCAATCATACTTTTAACCTAAACCTTCTTTTGAAGCGAATTTCTTTAGTTCAAGAGTGATTAAGGAAGTGCTGTAAGGCTAGCAGACTGCAGTATGATGAGTTTATCCCTCTCTATAGTCATGTTCTTGTCACGAGCTGGACTCGAACCAGCATTTAGCTTTTCAACCCACCGATCGTGACTTTTGTTAACCCGCTTCGGCTAAATCTTCAACTAAAAACTAATTAGAGTAGACTACATCTGGGGTGGCATGACCATAGGGATCTCCTTCTATCTTTTATTTTAGTAATGCACGCTGTAATTGTTACTTCTGTTTTCTATAAGTTTCTTAAATTGATTCCACTTCACAGCATTATAATGTTCATCAGAATCAATCACTTGGTTACCGCACACAGAATCAACATAGTTCTTGTAACACTTAATAAAGTGTGATACTACCATATTCCATTTCTTTTTATTTTTAGCTGGTGAAATGGTATTAAAGAAATCTTCAAGATAATCAGATGTTAATGGGATAGACTCATTACTTATTTTGTTTCCTTTTTCTGGAAGAATGAGATTTTGATTAATAAAATGATTAATTATTTTAAGTGGATGACCCATATTAATAAAGACCTTGATATATATATCAGGTATTACTTTTACATAAGGTGGAGTTGTGATAAAATTATCGTGTACTGTGTAGATTTCAAGTTGTTGATTCAATAATGATTGTACTACTTTCATGGCTATGTATGCATCCTTTTGATGAATGAAGTTTGCGAATGTTGCTGATAGTGTTTTTCGCTTATCCCGTTTCGTGGTTGGTATACTTAAAGTAGCTTTTCGTCTCCTTTTTGTACTCCGTTCATAAACATTTATACATTCTTTTTTGAAAGCCATATAATCCTGTTTTGTAGTGAAAAAAGGTATACTATAGAAAATAGCTCTATCCTTTGCAGAACAAAACCAACTAACGATGTTGATCAATTTCATTAAATTTACTATGTCTGGATATTTATGATTCCAGAATTCATCGCTAAGTTTAGCGAGGTTATATGTATCTTTTCTACTTAGTAATTGTCCATATGTACTCCTAATATCTTTTCTATACTAATCAATGTCTTTCCATAGATCAATGGCATAAAAATAAGCTTAATGAGCTTTCTATCTAACTTATATTCAATGATATCCAACTTTACCTTATCATTTATTCGATGATTAATAAATTCTTTTAAATCCTGGAGCAAGTAGGTATATACGTCTTGTATTTTACCATCAGGGTGAGGAATAAGATTCGTTCTCATAGCCATTTCTTCGTTAAGTAATAAGTAACTCATGATTTGATAGGCACTAGCAGAGGCATCTTGCGTTATTGGTATTTTATTATATTCTTGAACTACATCGTAACATAGGACTTTGGATATGAACTGAAATGGATCGCTAGCATCCTTAGCGAAGCTTATTAAACTCTCATCAGAAGCATAGATTAAACTCTGTATTTTCTTATACCATTGAAGAGCATCATCATAAAGATAGAATTTCTTATACTTAAAGGCAGCTGACGAGGTTACCATGTCCTTCACAGAGTCTTTGCACCCTTCTACTTCTTGAATATTGTTCGCAAAGACCATTAAAGCTCTAGATAGATCACGTTCATGAAAATGCAAGATACCTGATCGGTAAATTCTACCACGAAGTCCATAAATGCAGGCAGATAAAAGACAAAATCCTCATATCACGAAGCTAACGTGATTATAAAATCTTCATACCTAGCTTTTGTACCTTAATAGATAATTCTTTTAAAAGAGCATCAAGGCGATTAGTTACCTTTATAGCCTTATTCTGATAAAAGATATCCTCAAAAGATCGAAGACTTCTTTAAGATTCACGCGGCTAGTATTCTAGGCATAAGAATACCTATTTTTCTAAAGTAGAACGATTCTTCTTAATGAACTCCAATACCTTTTATTTATCTTAAATCCTTGGTTCTGAAGCCCATTCAATATGGAGCACATTTCCTTATACTTAGAATCATCTAATTCTATATTGAAATTATTTAGGTTATGAGATGATAGAAGATTGTAATGTATATTTAAGGAAGGACAGCTTAAATAACCACCTTTCAGGTCTGATAACACAAAAGGCTTCTTTATTTCTTCATTAAGAAATTTAAATACAATGTAATCATCATCATCAGATGGATGTTGCCAATCTACGGGCTTGCAAACCATTGGAAGATTGAGTTTCAACGGGAGAATACTTAAATCAAAGTTGCATACAACGAATAAATGTTTTTCTATATAAGCCTGTCCATTCTTTTTAACTACAGATTTATTATCATCTGCGGAAATGGATTCAAGAAATATCAATTTTCTTTCAATCATAAACTCAAGCAATCTTCTACCTATTTCAAATTCTTTACCTTTTTTATGACTGATATCACCTTCGCTACTACTATCAACTCGACTATTTTTAATTTTATTCTTATTAATTATATTAGCCTGTGTCATAACAATTCTATCTATTAGTCCCAAAAATGTAGATACCCTCACAACCGAGTTCTCTTGAATACTGTGAAAGGACACACTTAAGGCATATATAAGAATAGCTTCTATCGTATATTCACCAAATTGAACAATAGTGCTATCATAAAGTTCTTTAGTAATGTATTTTTTCAAATAGTATTTAGCGCTAATAAGATTCTTTCCTATCAATCGTTTGATTAAATTAGGAGTTTCAGTAAATATAGTATTTTCATCGAATTTTCTAGTTATATCTTCAATCTGCATTTGTAATTTTCTTAAATCCGACTCATTCCATTTATCATTTATTCCCTTATTCTTGTACTCATTCAATTTCCTATAAACTTGTGTATTAAATATTTCTTTTTCTACAAAATCTGGTAACTTTTCCACCATATCCTTATACAATTGATCCCAAAATTCATTGATGATATTATCACTACTTATATTAGAATACGCCCTTATAAAATTCTTTCTATTTTGATTTAATGTCATGCACTTTCTCTGCAATTTCAAGTCAATCAACTCCTTTCTCAGTCCTCTTCCAATGAATGAATATCCTTTACAACACACCGTTCTAAAAATATTATTAATGTTTTCACTCTGACAGTTAAAAACTCCGCATTTCTTAATCGCTCAAACAGCGATAGCCTCCTCTTATTTCAATCGCTCGGAGGTTGATGCGATTCATTGTAAAAAATGATATGTTCATGGTTTTGTTTTTTAATATTTTTTTTACCTCGGCATGTCGGGGTATGAGGATTTTTCCCCTAAAGAGAGCCAAGAGTTATAGGTGTATTTTTTAGGTGTATTTTAAAAATACACTTCATACACTTCATACCTTACACTTCATACACTTCATACACTTCACACCTTACACTTCACACACTTCACACACTTCATACACTTCACACTTCACTTCACACTTCACACCTTACACTTCACACACTTCACACCTATTATAATAATACAGTATTGAAAATACACTTCACACCTTACACTTCACACACTTCACACCTATTATAATAATACAGTATTGAAAAAGACACATATAATAGTATACATAAGACATAACACATAACACATAACACATACACCTATAAAAAAAATCAAATACACCTATAAATCAAATACACCTATAACTCCACCAAAGATAAGTAAGTCGGAGTGATGAAAGGGGGCTAGTCCCACCTTGTCGATCTTCAGTTCAGTTTGAGCGGGGTTGTTCATTTGTCGGATTAAGTTAAAGGGTAGATTTATCAGGGCTTCTTCTTATTCTTAGTAAATAGCTCATATTTAAGAATAGTATTAGCATCTTGAGTTCTTAGGTCAACGACATTTATAGGGCGTGTGCCTACCCAGTCCTCATTTGCATCATAGACATTCTCTCTTTTCGAACTCTTTGGTAGTCCTAGTCTTATGTTCATATTCTTCTTTCCAATCTGTAGTTTTTTCCAATCTATTCGGAAATGGGCTTCAGTGGACATTTGCTTTGTTATAGATGGATCTTCATATTGCTTTTTAAACCAATCCGCAGTGATTAAATCTTTAGCAGGCCCCTTGTGTTTAAGAATAGTTCCCTCATCTTCTATTTCCAACATGTAGCTTTTAGGTGCTAAGAAGATACCTTTCTTTATATGGTTTTCTAGTTTAAACTTACCCAATTCGGTAGAAGATACTAAATCGTCAGAAAGAGGACTTCCTAGAACTATGGAGTCAGTATCAGTATAATAACAGTCTGATCTAGCAATGTGTGGATACATATGAATACGAGCATAAGCCGTGATAGCAGCTGCCAAGTGAACAGCCGACATCTTAGGAGCTTTCCAGTCATCGTCGTTTAGAGAGTAACAATTGGTAATGGAATTCACAATATAGTAATGATCGGTAAGTTTCTCTGCAGATTGAAATGTGTCTTTCATTATCAATTCCTCGTATTGTTTTTGATTGCAGATTTCCGTGACAGTACTTTCAGGATTCATACCAAATCTACCATAGAGTGAGTTCATTAGTATTTTATAAAAATATGTCATTGGAACATCACCTTTTTTCTTAGCTTCAAGTCTGCTTTTATATAGGTCTGAGATGAAAACTTCGAAAGGACTAGGTTTTTTCTCAAACAAATAGCCCCTAAGAGGAATTATCTAAGTAACCTAAATTACGTGCGAACTTCAACTCTTCGCTATAAAAGACTCCAATGAATCTACCTGTAGGAAAGATTAAAGTGCCAAACTTGTCCTTATATGGCAAGAATGGATGTTCTATAGTACTTGGACATACAACATAGGCTTCAATAAATCCAAATAAGTTCTCCAAATCAGTATCTTCCAAATTATTATGCCAGACAGGGATCCTGAAGGCATCGGATAGGATTTCATAATATAAGGATAGAGAGAGTTCACATCGTAGTAGTAAAGATTTTCACCATATGGCTTATATACATCGACATGCCCTCCATAATAGCCTCGCCTAATAAAGGTGTATTGGTTTTTAGTAGGTATATTGATATGAAATATTTTATCATCAAAATATCTCTTACGAAAGATTTTAAGGGCAAGGGCTGAGACTGTCATCACATCTTCGACATCAATCTCATAATTAGACCAATAAATATCTTGAGCTTTTTTCATCACACCTCTTAAGACAAGAATATCCTGACGAAGATAGTTAATTATAGCTTCTTTATGATCCTTAATATTCTCGACAGTCAAAGAAGTATGTGGGATAGAACCTTTGGAGCCTTATTCAGGGCATAAAGTTTTAGACAATGATTCAAGACTGCTAGGAAGCAATGTGTAAGAATCTCTAAAACGGATTAATAATTTATTGCCAACATAAATTTTCAACTCGTACAATCTATGATTCCTCATCAAGGTTTTTATTTTATACTTATCACCACGATCTGTATAATACTTCATAATAAAAATACCATCAAATCTTGAAAAATTGTGAAAATAAACAGTGCGAAATTTCTTATTTGATTTTACATATTCTTCCAAATTATAGATAAAATCAGATAATATTTTCTCACTCCTTTCTTCAAACTTGGGATAGAAAAATATGTGATCCTCACTAAAGAATGTATTAATCGAATAGTAAGGGATGGAAGTTAGATCATCATCAAGATTCACCACTAAGTAACCAACTGCATAAGGGACATGAATTTCATTTAACATTACAGTCTCTATATCGGCAACAATGAAAGGCCTACATTTCTGTTTATATTTGGCTTTAAGTGCATTTATCTTAGATGATATACGACACTTTTTATAGTTAAGTGATTTAACATCAGGTAGATTAGCATTTCTAATATCAGAATACATAACTTTGATAATATCTGAAATCATATTATCATATAAAGTAATAATAGGAAAAAAGTCTGAATTAATAGAATCGGTTTTTTTATCAACTTCATAATATATATATATATGAAGATACCTTTGATCACAGCATCCTGATATTTTTCACCGTATAACCTCACAAGTTGTTCAACATTAAAATAGATCATTTGTTTGGGTATTTTATTATTACTTAAAGTATCATACAATGGAATAGCCTTCCCTAAAGTACATACGATCTCATTAATATTAGGTAATTTCATGATATAACCCATAGTAAATTTTACGTACTTCGACTTAACTTTATAAGCATACTGCTCTAGCAAGAGTAGAAATCCATATGTAAGCACTTCAAAATCATTAATTCTAGGGTAGGGTTCTATGAAGTGCATATAAGCATATATCTTACCAGGATAGCTAATCTTCCCTCTTGAAGTCCCAATAGAATTTACTAATCGTTCCCAGTAACCATAATTATGAATAGACGAATACGCCCTTATAAAATTATTTCTATTTTGATTTAATGTCATGCACTTTCTCTGCAATTTCAAGTCAATCAACTCCTTTCTTAGTCCTCTTCCAAGGAATGAATATCCTTTACAACACACCGTTCTAAAAATATTATTAATGTTTTCACTCTGACAGTTAAAAACTCCGCATTTCTTAATCGCTCGAAGCAAGCGATAGCCTCCTCTTATTTCAATCGCTCGGAGGTTGATGCGATTCATTGTAAAAAATGATATGTTCATGGTTTTGTTTTTTAGTATTTTTTTTACCTCGGCATGTCGGGGTATGAGGATTTTTCCCCTAAAGAGAGCCAAGAGTTATAGGTGTGAAGTGTATGAAGTGTATGAAGTGTAAGGTATGAAGTGTATGAAGCGGGAGCGATGAAGATGAAGATTCATGTTACGAAGGTTAGATAGATTCTTTAGAAAGATTCTCCGGATAAACTAATCTAATATTTAGAATAAAAATCAAGGCGCGAGTGAGCGGGAGCGTGAAGATGAAGATGAAGACGAGCGTGAAGATGAAGACGAGCGAGCGGCGGGAAGGGGGCCCCACTACTTATTCATTCAGGGGGGGACTAGCCTCATGACTTCCCACTGGGCGAGAGGTGCACCTAACCCACCTACCCACTCATCAATCACGGTGTTCAGCTGACTTGCACTGATAGACCCCTATTGTATAGGAATTCGGCGCCCATCTTTTGACTGTTGTCAACTAATCTCTTCAATCTTCGATTCTACTCTATGTTAGAACATTTCTGTGAATGCTATTCCGATCTAAGTGGTCCTATTCCGTGTCCCGTGCTAGGAAGCATTACTCCTCTTTTCATTCCAAATTCAAGAATACGACCGATACGATTGATTGGTCTTTGCGCCTCTCTTATTACTTTTTTGTATCCCCCTGTTCCTCGGATACAATTCGATCCTTCTACGGCCAAATCTCAATTTGTGGAAAGCCTTCGATGGCTTCCTTATGAAAACATCCATTTGTTTTTGGGTATAGACGGTATTTCATTATTCTTCGTGATATTGACCACATTTCTGATCCCTATTTGCATTTCAGTGGGTTGGTCTAGTATGAGAAGTTATGGGAAAGAGTATATTACAGCATCTCTAATTCGTGAATTTCTAATGATCGCCGTGTCCTGCATGCTGGATCCTCTACTATTCTATGTTCTTCCCGAAAGCGTGCCAATCCCTATGTTGTGCGGAGCTGAGCATCTTCTATTCGCTGGGATAACTTCGTTTCCTCTGCAGGGGCCTTGTGCAGTAAACCCCCTACGGGCGGTCCTCCGTCGTCGTAAAGTCAAGTAGTCCCCGCGAAGCTTTCGGGAAGAGGGGTAGTCTTGTGTGTAAGCATAGCATTTCTGGTCGAACCACCGAACCACACATCTTTTTTGGTGGGAGGGTACTCTGAGTAGTGGGTACCTCGTAGGACCTCGACCCGCCTACTCGGATCTTGTATGGATATGCAGGAAGGGGTGCTCCTAGGTGTGTGTAGGGGGTGTTTTGTTCGCGAGAATGGATTCCTCGTCAAGTCAGGGGGGTGTGGACACACTTGCGCGAATTCGGGTAACGGCTACAAGGTTCGACTTTAGGATAAACTCCGACCAGGGATGGACGTAAACTCGTAAGCTACCGATGGTAGGGATAATCGTCCAGGTCTTATTGTGAAACAAAAAAGCCGCCCCGCCACAGCAGGCAGGTTGGTTCCTCCGTCGTCGCCGATTTTGGCGAGGAGACCATAGGATAAGTTGCTAAAACAAACGGAGGGGAGCTGTTCAGTATAATTCCGAAGACAGACTGTTGGCAGCAGGTGGGTGGCCCCCGGAAATGCGGGCAGGTTCTTCTTTTAATTTCAGAAGAATTCTTTTTTTTAATCAGAAGAAGAATGTAATAACTTAAGATAAGAAAAGGTGCGTTAGCATTATGCATGCATCTCCGTACAAGTGCTGCGTACAACCGGAAAGATCAAACCAATTCCGCTCACCCGTAGTAGTAGCGTAAAGTGCGGTCGGGGGGCTAACATAAGGCGCTTGCGACTTTCACAGATCTCTCTATCTAGTCTATCTATACTATATATAAAAAGAGAGATCCGGTGAGCAACCCGACTGTGCGTGACATGTGCTTGCTTTATCTACAAGCCGCACTCAATCTTTCTTTCAGAACCAACTTGCCCATTTTTCTTGATTTGGAAGAAGTTTGAAAGATAGGGTTACGGTCGGGCCCCCTACTACTAGTCCGACTAGCTAGTGAGCGGTTCTTTCGGGCGGAAAGCAGGCCGGGCCCTACAGGCGGGCATCTCCCGCAACGCAAGCAGCATTGTTCGCCACCACCCGAGAAGCAAAAGATTCGAGAGTCAAGCAAGGCGCGAGGAATTTATGAGCAGGAGCGATAAATGAAACGAAGGTTCGACTTTACTTTAGGATAAATACATGCATAGATAGTGGTCTAATGACAAGGGCCGACGACTACAACTCGGTACGGAGCCGTATGATGCGGAAGTGTCACATACGGTTCCCTGAGAAGGGAGTGGCTACCCACTGGAGCTTATAAAAACTACCACCGGTCAGGTCAATTCTGCTTTGGGGCCACCCCTTACTCTACCATTATTATAGGGGTATGGGGTTCGAGACAAAGAAAGATCAAGGCAGCATATCAGTTTTTCCTATATACTTCACTTGGATCCGTTTTTATGCTATTAGCTATTCCGTTGATTCTTCTCCAAACAGGAACCACCGATTCACAAATCTTATTAACCACAGAATTTAGTGAGCGGCGCCAAATCTTTCTATGGATTGCTTCTTTCGCCTCTTTCGCCGTCAAAGTGCCTATGGTACCAGTTCATATTTGGTTACCCGAAGCCCATGTAGAGGCACCTACGGCTGGATCCGTCATCTTGGCAGGAATTCCTTTAAAATTGGGAACCCACGGGTTTTTAAGATTTTCAATCCCCATGTTTCCCGAAGCGACACTTCGTTCCACTCCTTTCATTTATACTCCAAGCGCGATTGCTATAATATATACTCCCTCGACCACTTCAAGACAGATCGATCTTAAGAAGATCATTGCCTACTCCCCAGTAGCCCATATGAATCTGGTGACTATTGGTATGTCTAGTCGGGCGGCGGCCGTTAGGTCACCTATTTTGAGTTATGGACAAAAAGGTTCTGAAGGAACTGAAGAACGTGCGACCCATCAACCTACTAGCAATGGGGGAGAAAACATAGCATGTCGCAACAAAAGCGTCGATTCGAGGCAAGCCGTCTGTTCCAAAAACATAACCCCCAAACCGGGACGGGAGTGGGGGGCGGCCCTACGCGCAGGCAGCAGCAGCTCTCTACGAAATCCGAATCGAATCTTTGACTTTCCCGTGAATAAGAATTGTTGGGCGCTTGAGATATTAGCTCATCCAGCTGTTTCGCCAGCTTCTTTCTTATTATGGCGCGGCGGAAATTAACGAAAAGCGAGAGTTTTAAATCGATTGATAGATGGTTTGTTTTGATAGATCGAAAGAGCTTTTGTTCAGTATTTCTTGATCTTTCTATCTGGATCCATAATAAAAAAATCGATATGCATCTGATGGAGTCTACATCGTACGTAGAGCGCCCAAGCCATCTCAGTTCTCTTATCCATCGGTCCAATGCACTGTTTCATAGAGGTGATGCTAATGAAGGAGTTGTGTTGTTGTTGTTCGCCGCCTCGACGCATTCCCCCATCCCACACAGAAAGAAAGAGCGCGGAGCCCCGGCCCGATCTGTAGGTCCGCTAACGTAAAGCGAGGAGTTGAGCCGGCGAACCGAAGTCACTTTCGTAACCGTACTTCCTACAGCTAACATGTGTCCAGTCCAGCGGGAACGCGCAGCGCAAACGAACGTGAGCTGCTAGACCGAATCCCCCGCTGGCCATCGGGGACCGAGTGGTAAGGCCCTAATCTGCAGGGGAACGGATCACTCATTCTTATATTGGGACAGGTGCACAAACGACAACTCCAAACGTCACACATCCGCCGCCTATCTACCGTTTAGGTGGCACCAGCGAGATCCAGCTAAGGTAAGGTTGTCTTTAGATAACGGCTGCTCCACTCCGCAGCGGTCTCTTGAACTGATTAGCATCACCTTCCCGCGCGCGAAACGAATGGGCGCTGTGCCGTGGGTCAGTTTCGGGGTGGGGGGCAGGCGCGTAGCGGTTACGATGAAAAGAATGTTTGGATCGACGAGCCATTTCGTGAATCAATGGAATGTCTGTCTATCCATATCTATTCTATCATGACTTTACGAAGTCAAGTTTTTTTTTTCTTTTTATGGCATAGCTAGTAGCCATATATCAGCTGCGCTCAATATGCGTTCTTGAAGAACGATCAGATCTTTCGTTTTGATTGACGAAATTTGGACCTAGCGAAAAGGACTCTAAGCCTTCGCGTAAGCAAGCGAGAGAAGCGGAGCTGTCGTTATCTAAAGACAACCTTACCCCGACCGACTACTTAAATAATAAAGGTTTTTATGTTTTAACAGAAAACTAATCATGATGCTAAATGAACAGTTCCAAAGCGCGACGGAGCGTTTACGAGCGGGAGCGGATAAAGAAGGCTCTCTATCATAGTTGCAAGGGGGCTGTTCGCGCAAGCGCCTTCGGAACTTAAGGTTTTATTTCAGAACCAACGAATGATGCTAATCAGTTACGAAACAAAGCATGAATAAAAGAAACGTTCGACGCGGCGAAGAAATGAAGATGAAGAAGAAAAGAGGTTACGAAGTCTTTTCTTGCAGAACTCTTGCTCCGTCGCTTCTTCGCTCCGTCGCGCCTGGCGGAGAAAGCTCGAAGAGCTTCCTTCATTAAGCTTCGGAGCCGCACAACACATAGCTGGAAGTCAGAGGGCCCGTACTACCTGCCTAACCCTTCGTTCGCTCCGAGGGACCGTTGAACGGAACTTCTAAACTACTCGGCAGAAGGGAAGGGGCCTATGTATTTGCATGACCCCAAGTTCCCTACTTACACCCCGAGCCAATCCCCTAGCGGTCCTGCCACCACGCCGCAGAACGGTTTGTGGAACCTTACCTTGGATTTCTGGCGTAACAGCGGTGGAACGTAATAAAACGGCCGCGTCACAGAGGTAATGGTAATTAGGGAACTACTGCCTTTATGTCTGAGGCGGGGAGGGAAAGCTTGGGCCTACTTATCCCGATAGGACCCCAACAAGGTTCTACCTGAAAGAGGTTCCATATTATATTGTCGAGCGAAGGGTTCTATACGTGATCGTAGTATGTCACGTCGTCTCGTCCCCGCTGCATCGAAGAGTACCTATGCACTATGTTCCGGTTCACTGATAAGGAAGATAGAGTTGGGGTGGAGGTCTACGATGTGAGACTTTAGTATGACCTTCCGAAGGTTCGACGGAGAATCAAAATGGAAGCAGGCGCGAGGAGCGTGAATATATTAAGATTCAGATGCGACGGAGCGTTACGAAGTAAAAGAACTCTGATACTACCATCGATCCGACAGAGCGAAACGACTAGAAAAAGAAATGGAGTTAGAAAGCCGTATGATAGGCGGTAACTATCTTGTACGGTTCGGGGGGTAATCGGCGTACTCCGATCAGTGGGGGGGGGATATTTGGCTCTATCGAACATACATGGAATTGGAGGTAGCATTCTACCGATGTCAAGTCATGGACCGGTTCCTTCAGCCCTTTTTCTATGTGTTGGTGTTCTATATGACCGACATAAGACTCGACTTGCTAGATATTATGGAGGTTCAGTGAGCACCATGCCGAATTTCTCTACCATTTTCTTCTCTTCCACTTTGGCCAATATGAGTTCACCTGGTACTAGCAGCTTTATCGGGGAATTTCCCATCTTAGTAGGAGCTTTCCAAAGAAATAGCTTAGTAGCCACATTAGCAGCGCTTGGGATGATTTTAGGCGCGGCGTATTCCCTTTGGCTATATAATCGTGCGGTTTCTGGAAATTTAAAACCCGATTTCCTCCATAAATTCTCCGATCCAAATGGCAGAGAAGTTTCCATATTTCTACCTTTTATTGTTGGAGGGGCGACCGTTCGTTGAACTACCAAAAAAGGTTATAAAAGAAGTGATCATGACATTGTAGGTGCTTGCGATGGGACGGATGCGACTTCCCTCATAAGTAATATGTGGCATAGCCCGTTGCAGAAGTCCCCTTTTTTTTTCCATTTTTTTTTCATAACCGCTCCCGCTCACTCGCGCCTTCGCGCCCGCTCCGCTCCCGCTCGTAAACTTCGCGCCTGAGGCGCGTAGCGATTGATTTCTGTAAGTAAATCAGAAGTAAGGTTTCGAAGAAAAGAAAGGACGGGGGGCTGCATGGCACTTCTCGACAGTGTTTCTGAGGAACAGTTGAACGATCGACTCATGAATGCTGCCGGGTCGGTCGAGCCAATAACTCGAACGCGTTCGGTCAGTTTTTTGAGCAAGAATCACACGCTCCATCGCGTCTTCATCTTAATATTCACCGCTCCCGCGCCTTCACCATGATACGGACTCCAAGTTCTTATGGCAGAGCACGAGGAGTTTCCATCAATATGATGATGGGAATGGAAACCAGAAGCACGACCGAACCGAGAGAATACTTGGATATCCGTAACAGTAACGTAAACATGATTTGGTAGTACCGGTGAACCAGATGGCGGCGAGGAATCTGGGACGGAAGACTCGTAGTATCTCTATAGATCGGCAAAAGCAAAAGACCCTCAGAAGGCGCGGCGGAGGCGGAGCAAGAAAAATTGGCCCGCTCCGCGAAAAGCAAGGCGCGAGGAGCGGGAGCGAAAGACTTTAGGCGCTTAGGAGCAAGAAATTCATCTTCATGTTACGAAGTCAGATTCAGATTCATGTTACGAAGTCAATTCATCTTCAGATGCTAAGAAGTAAGTCAATAAAGAAGTCACAAACGAAGTAAATAATAAATTATCATTAGGTTATGTTTACATAAAGGACCTATGGAAGTCGGGGCTCGTCCCTGGTTGGATCAAACAATAGGAGACCGTAGCACGGACCTCTTTTTGTATTGATTCAATACAATAGGGGAAAAGAGCGTACTGTTCCCTACGGAGACAAGGTTACGATGAAACGAACACGCTTTCTTTCTGAACGTGCTTGGCGGGAACAGAACAAGAGATAAAGACCCGCCCAGGTATGAAGTAATACGAGAGTGAGTTGAAAAGTTCCGAAGGTTATCCGAAGCACAACGTTATTAAAAAAGAAAAGGAGTCTAAATCAATTGAAATTAATGAACCATCATTGAAGGACGTTGCACATGACACGATCAATTCGACTCGCCGGCGCTAATAGAAGTTGCTGACTCTCCTAGTTAGAAAGTGCCAGGGCAGGGCTTTTCGTAGGTTTAGTGGGCGGGGTCTCATGAAGGAAGGCCGGCCGTCGGACTCAAACGAAGGTCGAAGGAAATTTCTGTATGCATCCTTTTGAAGTGTATTTTCAATACTGTATTATTATAATAGGTGTGAAGTGTGTGAAGTGTAAGGTGTGAAGTGTGAAGTGAAGTGTGAAGTGTATGAAGTGTGTGAAGTGTGTGAAGTGTAAGGTGTGAAGTGTATGAAGTGTATGAAGTGTAAGGTATGAAGTGTATGAAGTGTATTTTTAAAATACACCTAAAAAATACACCTATAACTCTTGGCTCTCTTTAGGGGAAAAATCCTCATACCCCGACATGCCGAGGTAAAAAAAATATTAAAAAACAAAACCATGAACATATCATTTTTTACAATGAATCGCATCAACCTCCGAGCGATTGAAATAAGAGGAGGCTATCGCTTGCTTCGAGCGATTAAGAAATGCGGAGTTTTTAACTGTCAGAGTGAAAACATTAATAATATTTTTAGAACGGTGTGTTGTAAAGGATATTCATTCATTGGAAGAGGACTGAGAAAGGAGTTGATTGACTTGAAATTGCAGAGAAAGTGCATGACATTAAATCAAAATAGAAATAATTTTATAAGGGCGTATTCTAATATAAGTAGTGATAATATCATCAATGAATTTTGGGATCAATTGTATAAGGATATGGTGGAAAAGTTACCAGATTTTGTAGAAAAAGAAATATTTAATACACAAGTTTATAGGAAATTGAATGAGTACAAGAATAAGGGAATAAATGATAAATGGAATGAGTCGGATTTAAGAAAATTACAAATGCAGATTGAAGATATAACTAGAAAATTCGATGAAAATACTATATTTACTGAAACTCCTAATTTAATCAAACGATTGATAGGAAAGAATCTTATTAGCGCTAAATACTATTTGAAAAAATACATTACTAAAGAACTTTATGATAGCACTATTGTTCAATTTGGTGAATATACGATAGAAGCTATTCTTATATATGCCTTAAGTGTGTCCTTTCACAGTATTCAAGAGAACTCGGTTGTGAGGGTATCTACATTTTTGGGACTAATAGATAGAATTGTTATGACACAGGCTAATATAATTAATAAGAATAAAATTAAAAATAGTCGAGTTGATAGTAGTAGCGAAGGTGATATCAGTCATAAAAAAGGTAAAGAATTTGAAATAGGTAGAAGATTGCTTGAGTTTATGATTGAAAGAAAATTGATATTTCTTGAATCCATTTCCGCAGATGATAATAAATCTGTAGTTAAAAAGAATGGACAGGCTTATATAGAAAAACATTTATTCGTTGTATGCAACTTTGATTTAAGTATTCTCCCGTTGAAACTCAATCTTCCAATGGTTTGCAAGCCCGTAGATTGGCAACATCCATCTGATGATGATGATTACATTGTATTTAAATTTCTTAATGAAGAAATAAAGAAGCCTTTTGTGTTATCAGACCTGAAAGGTGGTTATTTAAGCTGTCCTTCCTTAAATATACATTACAATCTTCTATCATCTCATAACCTAAATAATTTCAATATAGAATTAGATGATTCTAAGTATAAGGAAATGTGCTCCATATTGAATGGGCTTCAGAACCAAGGATTTAAGATAAATAAAAAGGTATTGGAGTTCATTAAGAAGAATCGTTCTACTTTAGAAAAAATAGGTATTCTTATGCCTAGAATACTAGCCCGCGTGAATCTTAAAGAAGTCTTCGATCTTTTGAGGATATCTTTTTATCAGAATAAGGCTATAAAGGTAACTAATCGCCTTGATGCTCTTTTAAAAGAATTATCTATTAAGGTACAAAAAGCTAGGTATGAAGATTTTATAATCACGTTAGCTTCCGCATATGAGGATTTTGTCTTTTATCTGCCTGCATTTATGGACTTCCGTGGTAGAATTTACCGATCAGGTATCTTGCATTTTCATGAACGTGATCTATCTAGAGCTTTAATAGTCTTTGCCAACAATATTCAAGAAGTAGAAGGGTGCAAAGACTCGGTAAAGGACATAGTAACCTCTTCAGCTGCCTTTAAGTATAAGAAATTCTATCTTTATGATGATGCTCTTCAATGGTATAAGAAAATACAGAGTTTAATCTATGCTTCTGATGAGAGTTTAATAAGCTTCGCTAAGGATGCTAGCGATCCATTTCAGTTCATATCCAAAGTCCTATGTTACGATGTAGTTCAAGAATATAATAAAATACCAATAACGCAAGATGCCTCTGCTAGTGCCTATCAAATCATGAGTTACTTATTACTTAACGAAGAAATGGCTATGAGAACGAATCTTATTCCTCACCCTGATGGTAAAATACAAGACGTATATACCTACTTGCTCCAGGATTTAAAAGAATTTATTAATCATCGAATAAATGATAAGGTAAAGTTGGATATCATTGAATATAAGTTAGATAGAAAGCTCATTAAGCTTATTTTTATGCCATTGATCTATGGAAAGACATTGATTAGTATAGAAAAAGATATTAGGAGTACATATGGACAATTACTAAGTAGAAAAGATACATATAACCTCGCTAAACTTAGCGATGAATTCTGGAATCATAAATATCCAGACATAGTAAATTTAATGAAATTGATCAACATCGTTAGTTGGTTTTGTTCTGCAAAGGATAGAGCTATTTTCTATAGTATACCTTTTTTCACTACAAAACAGGATTATATGGCTTTCAAAAAAGAATGTATAAATGTTTATGAACGGAGTACAAAAAGGAGACGAAAAGCTACTTTAAGTATACCAACCACGAAACGGGATAAGCGAAAAACACTATCAGCAACATTCGCAAACTTCATTCATCAAAAGGATGCATACATAGCCATGAAAGTAGTACAATCATTATTGAATCAACAACTTGAAATCTACACAGTACACGATAATTTTATCACAACTCCACCTTATGTAAAAGTAATACCTGATATATATATCAAGGTCTTTATTAATATGGGTCATCCACTTAAAATAATTAATCATTTTATTAATCAAAATCTCATTCTTCCAGAAAAAGGAAACAAAATAAGTAATGAGTCTATCCCATTAACATCTGATTATCTTGAAGATTTCTTTAATACCATTTCACCAGCTAAAAATAAAAAGAAATGGAATATGGTAGTATCACACTTTATTAAGTGTTACAAGAACTATGTTGATTCTGTGTGCGGTAACCAAGTGATTGATTCTGATGAACATTATAATGCTGTGAAGTGGAATCAATTTAATAAACTTATAGAAAACAGAAGTAACAATTACAGCGTGCATTACTAAAATAAAAGATAGAAGGAGATCCCTATGGTCATGCCACCCCGGATGTAGTCTACTCTAATTAGTTTTTTAGTTGAAGATTTAGGCGAAGCGGGTTAACAAAAGTCACGATCGGTGGGTTGAAAAGCTAAATGCTGGTTCGAGTCCAGCTCGTGACAAGAACATGACTATAGAGAGGGATAAACTCATCATACTGCAGTCTGCTAGCCTTACAGCACTTCCTTAATCACTCTTGAACTAAAGAAATTCGCTTCAAAAGAAGGTTTAGGTTAAAAGTATGATTGGATTTCAAGAGATAGTATCTCCCTCGACGGGAGTCACAAACTCCACCAAAAAGGAAATAAGAGTTAATATGTGTCTTTTTTCAATACTGTATTATTATAATAGGTGTGTTTGAGTTATAGGTGTGAGGTGTGAGGTGTAAGGTGTAAGGTGTGAGGTGTGAAGTGTGAAGTGAAGTGAAGTGAAGTGTGAAGTGAAGTGAAGTGAAGTGTGTGAAGTGAAGTGAAGTGTGTAAAGTGAAGTTAAGTGAAGTGTGAAGTGAATTGTGTGAAGTAAAGTGAAGTGTGAAGTGTGAAGTGTAAGGTGTGAGGTGTGAGGTGTAAGGTGTGAAGTGTGTGAAGTGTAAGGTGTGAAGTGTATTTTCAATACTGTATTATTATAATAGGTGTGAAGTGTGTGAAGTGTAAGGTGTGAAGTGTGAAGTGAAGTGTGAAGTGTATGAAGTTTGTGAAGTGTGTGAAGTGTAAGGTGTGAAGTGTATGAAGTGTATGAAGTGTAAGGTATGAAGTGTATGAAGTGTTATAGGTGTACTTTCCTTAAGAAAAATTCATTAGGAGCCAAGAGTCTCCTAATGAAGATTAGACAGTCTAATTTTACATCTAACCTATCTTTTCTTCTTCATCTCTCCCGTGTTATGATTAGGAGGGGTAACTGAAGAGGATGTACTAACTAGGCATGGGATCACCGCTTGAGAGAAGTCAACAGCTGCAATATAATCACAGCCATTGGCCATTTCTTAAGGAAATCTAACAACTAGGGGCAGAGCCATCAATCTCTACCCATATATGTCATCCTCCTCAGGCCAAACGGTTGATGGGACCACCAGATGGAATCCTACGGCCCTCGCAATCTCTTAAGGGTAGCTTATATATTCAAGGATATTAAGATCTAGAGAGATAATGAGAAAAGATAATTAAAAATTTAAAAGGATAATAATGGGGATTGAGACTTAATTCTATGTATTCATAGAAGATTAAAGGGAGTAAATTAGTTAAATAAATGAGGTTTAGATAAATTAATATACTTAAATTTTATTTTTGGTATTTTTATAATATGATTTCAATATAATTTAGTAAAAATTGACTGAAATTTGAATGAGGCATGTGTTCTATGCAATGCCTCAATGAGGCTATTCAAAGAAACTCGAATTAAAATACACATTTAATTTTCTATTTGATAAAATTTGCTGCGCTGAACGAGGGATACATTGTATTATAGAGTAGAATCATACATAAGGTATGGACTTTATTATTTTGATATGGACTAGAGAAACAAATAAAAATAGTTCCGTCATGTTGAAATTTCAATAAAGTGCACCTTGATTTTATTCTCGATAGAGTTACTACTTGAATCCTCTTACTTATTACTATTTGATGTATGTTATATGATTTGGGTAACTACAAATTTAAAATATTATTCTATCAAATTGTTATAAAGGAATAATTTGAAATAGAAAACAATGGGGTTATAATTTTGGAAAACTATTAATTTGGCTAAAAATTTGAATTTGTAAAGACGTTTGAATTATTGGGATAATCAATTGAATCTACAATGTTCCTATATTGATAAACATATCTTAAATTCTATTTTAAGATCTCAACCAAAATGAAGTGAGGTAAGCTACACGATAAATGTTCATTATATATCTATTAGAATGTTAGTAATATTGAGTCTTTTTTAAAAGACACAAAATAACTATATTAGGAAAATGTCTACCAATGGATTTTTGCTGTAGAAAAAGGAAATGGGTTGTCGAGAATAAAAAAATTTCTTTTTTTCTTGATTCATCAGGAGTCAATGTCCAATTGGTCTGAATTCTGGAGAAGGAAATCTGAACGAGAAGCCCCAACTAATCTGTATCGACTATATCTCTAGTGGTTCATGCGCTCTTCCAAAATTTTCAAAGATATCAGCTCATTTTTCCCAGTTTCATTCCAGATTGATAGTCCAGATCCATAGCTTTACAACTGTCACCCTTATTATACGTGGGACCAGAAACCGCCACCTAGAGATCTCGAGTCTGAGTGATTTGAACAAAAAAAGCATTTTATTTATTCTATAATTTTATCTCTTAAAAATCCCAAAATTCAAGACAGTTACCAATTATTTCAACAATCCAAAAATTTTCTGATAAATTATTTTTAAGTATAACAAATAATTTTATCATTTTTATATAAGTTTAATGTAACTTGTTTATTTTTAAAAAATAAATGATAAGGCGAGATGAGATGACAGAATGACATGGATCATACTAGGAAAAAATGAGCCCGCGGGCTGCTGTGTACACAAAATCAGATATTAAATAATTACATGGGCTTCGCACGACCAGGTCCAAACCCGAGTCGGGATGGTTTTTTCTTAAGTCTAATGTGATAATCTTGACCGTTCATCTTCTTTTAGAAGATTGAACAGTCAAGATCGATTCTTATTTCTTTTACTGTTTTCTTTTATTTATAGGCAACAACTCAGCGACGGGCGTTGACGTGGATGAATCACATGAGTACAAGTGGAAAGTGGAGCTGATGTGGCAAGCTGACTGTGCCGGGTCCACCAAAAGTAAAGAGGGTCCATGGCTAAGATTTAATCGTAGCTGTTGAACCTTCTAACAGGTTAATCGGATGATCGAGAAGAAATTCAGTCTCCTTCTTCCTCTCACTTTCATCTCCATCGCCAGAAACTTCATTTCGGTGATGAGAAGATGGTTCTCCGCCAAATTGCCACCGGAGAGGATGAGGATTTGTCCCATATCGGTCAGGAAGGTATTTGGACCATTCCTGACCTATAAAACATACTGTAGCTCGCCCCAAATCTCATAATAAAAGGGAGGAGATCCTCGTTCTCTTTTCATTCTTGATCAACAGGTGTGTATAATTCTGGATCATCCCTGATGTGGACGATGGACGGGATGTGACGAATTTCATTCTGTCCGACATTCGAATTCAGTGCAGGGACGAAGGACGTGACAAATTTTTTATCCAACGGTACAAAAACCGTCCCGTCCAGTCCTCCCAGGACAAATTTTCATCCCGTCCAGGGAAAAAACCATCCTGTCCCTCATCCCAAACAAAAAACAATCTTTTTTATATTTTTAATATATTAATATAGATTTTTCTAAGTTTTTTAGGGAAGTACGGAGGAGAGAGAATGCAAAGGACATATGTACAATTATTTCTGAGCAGCGTCAGTTTGCACGTGCGTAAAAATACAGGGACTTTGATGCAAATTGTTATAGCAAGGCCACGTGGCTACATCTCAACCGTCAGATGTAAATCCGGCGGTTTTTCATCTAGATTTGTCCATCTATCGTCCGAGACCTCATGACGGACGGTTTTTTCATCTCACGGGACGAATTCTTGTCCCAAATTTTGTCCAAACCCTTGAACGGGACATTTTTTTCATCCTGGGATGACAAATTGTCCCGTCCGCCTCCCTGCACTATAGAGGTGTGACAGGCCTATGACCTGAAGAGAGACAATGAGAGAGTGGTAGAAGAGGAGAGAAATCAAGAAGGGTCAGAAGTCATCAGTGACCTCGAACGGATGAGAAATCTTGTTAAGTCAACACATTTCAGATATTGATAGTTGAAATTTTATAGGAGTTTTATATCCATTCAGGATCTTCATACACAATCCGACAAACCGACATTTTTTGATTTCAATACAAAATCTTTCTTGTGAGCATTTACACGAACAGTTTATACGTGCCCATTTTAAAACAAATTCTAAACAATTTTTCTTATTATTTCTAATCCAAATAAAAATCATTAATATAATCTAAGAACTATGTGTCTTATTCTACTTAATCCCTAGATATATAAACATAAAACATCATCCTTGTTCATTATAAACACTATACAATTTCATTCTTTCATTCAGGCAATTCATCAAAGACTTCATGTTCATAGTCTTTTCCGAAAGTTGACTTTAAATTTTCTACATAAATTGACTCATAAAAACTATACAGAAATCATCTAAAATCTCTAATCTACTTATACTATCTCGACACATAATCTCATCTCAGGATAAAATCTCTAGGGAGAATTCTCTTTATAAAAAATATATAAGTATTTATAGGGAAATGATTATTAATCATTTCTACAAACACCTAGTGGTGTTTGTTATCTTCTCTAGTTACAACCTTGATCTTAATCACTTCTTGCTTATTTCACTCCTTAAATACCTTTTAATATTCTACTTAATCATCTTCCGAAAATTTATCCACATTTTCCTTTCTAGTATTCAAATATTAATAATCATATAAACTCATTAGTAGTATCATTTTAAAATCCCTTCTCCCTGACTCTAAGAGCAAATCCCTGTGCAGATGACCTTGCTCTCAACTATACATTTCTGAGTAAGATTACTAATTCAAAAGTTTTATTTGATTGAAGTGAAACTAATATTAACGACAAATTAACACCCATTTTCACTCTTATCCTACTCTAATAATGATTACAAAGATGGAACACTATAAGGTCAGAAGAATTACCTTAGGTCCTTACATTCTGCCAAAACCACATCAATTTGTGGCTACAGGTAAACTCATCCACTTATCTGTTCCCCTACTTAATCACCCAATACACCACAATGAACACGATGGATCTCTAAACTCAATACTATTTTGATCAGCTTACAAATATAGAATGTAATTTGGAGAATATTTTTATATAAATGAGTGCCTCAATTTATAGATCTGAGGGCATGGATGGAAAGACGTTGAAAGGACAGAGACTTCCTCCAAATTTCAGCTTGCTGAGCCATTTGAATTATCAGATATCAGGCCTTGAATTTGGTTAGTTGATGTAATTAAAAATATTCCATCTCCTCATCACCATTGATACCAATTGGAGGGTTTATGATTGAATCTCAGAGGCATTCTTATCATTTGGTAGATCCAAATGGATTCTCTACGGGAGTGGTATTCTCGTTTTGTCAACAAAAAATATGAATTTTCTAGACTTAAAAATATATTAATTGGTTAATGAAAATATAATTTTATAGTATGTTTTCTGATTTCTGAACTAGTCGATTTGAATTCCTGTTAACCTATAGAGCAGCATACGTATATTTATCAATATTGTAGCAATGCTAATTTTTTGTATTTTTTCTATTTATTTATCATGTTTGATGAAAATATCAATGAATTATAGATGAAAAAATAAATCGCTTGTAAAATCACGCCTAAAGTAGCGCGTCGTGCCTCAGAACCTAGCGACATTGCAATTTAAAAAGCCCTGCCCGTTGTTTGGGTCTAAGGAAGCCATAAATAAAGCGTAAAAGAAAGCGTACTGGCTGTTTTAGTCGCAAAAGGGCCGGGCCACTTCACTTGTCGGGCTCTTTGACTTCGTCAGTTCTTTCATAACCTTAGAAAAGTAATGAGAACCTAAAAGCTCACAAATCAAAGATATACCCCCACATATCATAGAGTGTAAGGAACAGGTTTATGAGAAGAAAACAAGCCTATGTACAAGGGTTTGAAACATAGACGATTTATAAACGTAAAATTACAGTTAATAAAATAAAACATAAAAATAACAAAAAATAACAAAAATTAGAAAATTAGATAATTTAAAATAAAATTTTAAATATAAAATCAAATAAAATAAAAAATGAGCTAGCAAGTTTTGGGTGTGAGGCTTTGTTGATTGAGAACTCCTAAGATCAGTTGAGGCATCGTCGATTGAGAAATCCTAAGCTCGGTACTTGTAGGCTTCGTCGATTGAGAACTCCTCAGCTCAGTCCTTGGAGGCTTTGTCGATTGAGAACACCTTGGAGGCTTTGCCAATTGAGAACACCTAGGAGGCTTCGCCGATTGAGTCTAGAAAATTAGGTACAACCTCCTCGCCCCAAAGCCACACTGCCAACTATAAATCTAGCTTGGTGCCCATCACATACCCAGCCATAAATGTTTTTTTGGTTATCTGCGGGATATTTATCCCCCAAAGCAGGTCTGATCCATGTGATGTCCCAAAAGATGGCCAGATGAATAAATCGCAACATACATAACTAAAGCTGTATTTTGGGGAGAGATATTTTCATTGACACTGAAAACAGCTCATTAGACAAAGGTGGATGAGAAGAATACTAGGATGGAACTGCCAAGGTTTTCTATACAAGGAAAATGATATTATTTGGCTTATTTATGCTGGTATCTAACTCTCATCTCTCTCTCTCTCTCCTTCTCTCTCTCTATGGGCGCCCTTCTCTCTCTTTCTATCTCTTTGAACATTCCATGTGATTCTTGCCATCTAGTAAGCTGATATCTATACAATTTCATCTCTAAAGGTATTTTCTGTCTTCATTCAGATTCTGAAGCTATTCCCAAACCTCTAGTGTATCCCAGAGCTTTGCCATCCTAAGGACACCATCTTTTAATCAATTTTCCTTGGACAATATTGGTAAAATATGCATGTCAAATTCACTATGTTCTATTATTGGAAGTGATATAATTGATAAAAAGTAGAACTACAACTGGTCAACTGGTCAATCCAACGGCTAAAATACTATTCGAAGGTATGAACGAAGTAATCAGATCCGATGTCAGTCTTGTCTGAAACAGGATGCCAAGGTGTCATGTAAAAATTGGTGCATGATTTCAAATCATGCACCAATTTTTAGATCACTCTCTGATATTTCAAACCTGTCATATCAAATTTTGATCAAAGCTAGTTAATTTCACTTATATTATAAAACAAAGATCATCATATTTCCCCTTGTCTAGATTAACTTTACTTTGAAAAGATCTGGGATCCAACTGTAGCCAAACAATGCTTTATTCACTTTTGAATTTATTTGGGAACTATTTTGGGCCCGTTTGGGAAAATTTTGATATGATATTTATACTTGTTTGGACATGTAGACAATGCAAATTTGAAAACAGACAAGGGCGAGACTCAGCATAATTTTACTGTTTCCTCTCCAAATATATCAATTAATGTAATGGCTGTGTGCCATCCTAGATCACAAATGATATCCAATATTTACTTAGGGATGCTAGATACCATGGATATCCAATTTTTTATTCATATAATAATTAGATTCTAGGATTTTTTCATATGACCTCCACAGCCTCTTTAAAGCATTTATTTCATAATTTGTACTCTTATTCTAAACGTTCTAACTTTTATGAACATATTTTTGTCAGCAAAATGGTTGTCTCTATGCTCAACCATCATCAACCATCATCAACCATACTTCTGCAATAATCTCTGCTAAGCCAACATTTTTTCTTTGTGTATTTTCAAATCAGTCAATCATTAAAAAATTATAATTCACTGATGAATATATGAAAAACATTTTAATACCTTAGATTCATTTAAATTGTCAGCATCTATATCCATAAGTCTCAGGCATAGGTGACTATAATTATATTGATATAAAACTTTATCTACCAATGTATTGAACACTTCATGTTGTCGCGAATAACAGAGGAATTAAATTTCATAAAATTGAGTAACCAGTTGAGGGCTTAAATCGATAATCAAATAACTTTACTAGTATGTATTTGTGAACCTAAATTAAATACCAATATCATGTTGATAGTTTCATATTAACAAATATTGATCTATATATCAATTCATATTTATATAGTAATAAAATTTTTATGTCATTCTCTATTAGTTGTGTAACCTCACTCAAGAATGACGTTATAATAATTTTATTTTTCTGAACCTGAATATTAATGGGTCCACATTCACGGTACAATTTAATTAAGCATTGACCTTAAGTCTACCTTTGAATTATTGAGTTTTTTGAATTTCACAATTCTAAGTCACCATTACAAATCTGTTAAATTTTGTTGGACAGAAAAATGCTCAGTATCCATTCCATTCAGTTTGATTGTCATACTCGTACCCTTGAATTTCAGCTGACCAGTTGACCTTGGATACCCGATCAGAATTCTTCAACAATTAATATCAAAATGTACGTTATTGTTATGTACATGAGAAGCTGGAGACATATACATCCATGTGTTCTTATAATGCGTCTTTTACTGACCATCACGAAGACTTTTCTCGAATTTTCAATATTGTAACCTTTGTATAGGCTTGAATTAATTCGTATCACTCTTAAAAGATAAATTTTATCCTCGAGTCATATTTGTTTATGATTGAGTGCTCTATTTATGAACTGAAGAATTGAAGTAAGTTTTTAACAGTCTTAGACCCAAGCTCTTCTGCCGAAGCCATATTTTTATTGATCCAAGTCCAACCTTTGTAGATTGAAGACTTTACTGCATTCATTCCTAACAAAATTCCTCCCAACGAGACTTAATTTTGTTGTATATTATTTACGGCGATGTGTCTATGTTTAAGAATGCTATCTTATTTGAGAATATTTCTCGGACAATTGAAATTTATCAATACCTATCCTCATCTGTGCGTGAATCTCCTCTTCAATGAGTGCAACATCCGCAGTCTCATCTCGAACATCGAAAACACTGCATAAACAGACGTCAGCTCAGCAGGCCGACGGAAAAGACAAACCAGACCCTAATTTAATGAGTTTGCAGTTGCGCTTCAAACACGGTAGGCAGGTAGGCAGATGCTGGCTCTGTCCTCTAACGCCCGGAAGTTGATTTAAGGGAGTGACAAGGTCGTCCTCTAAAAGGCTTATCCATCTCAAAGTCTACATACCGTATTAAAAACTAAGACAGCTGGAGTCTTGCTCATCAGCAGATACTGAGAGTCATACTGAACTTCTGAATTTTGGGAAAGGTGAACTTTGTCATCGCCTTGCGCCGGGTATCTTTCTTATTTGCAAAAGAGAGGCGACATCATGATAAACATGTAAAATAACTGAAACAAATGAGGTATCTCACTTTACTGAAGTGTGTTATTCTCTTATTCATTACGGCAGAGACTCAGGGACTGTAGATTATCCAACTTCTCTGTTTTTAACCTCTATACATGTTGCATTTCTGGCCGACTGGAAACGAGTCTGGTGTCTTTGTGACCGTTCCAAATATATCATCATAGAAGGCAAGCATGAGTTAAGGGCAATTTTTGTTGTAACATTTCTCATGCATTATTAGTATTTTTCCCGTGAGAAGAGAACAATAACGTGAATTCATTGTAGCTTTACCGGATTACAGAAACTATACGTTCCATTAAAACTGAAATTATCATCTTATGAGTTATGACACTTGACGGTGTGATACAGTAAGCGTATAAAATTTCCAAAACCATAAGCTTATAGTGGATTTATTATTAAGCAGAAAATTGTGGCCTCTTCATGCCTTCAGCTTCATCCAGGACTTGTCTCAGCCATCCTAACCTCATGAACAGACAATATGACAGCTCTCTAGATACCCTCATGAGATATCCTAATGGTCCAACTGGCCATAGCTAAGATCAGCTAGTAGAGTTGATGAAAATAATTTCTTTGAGACATTGGCGTAGACTTGAACATTGGTGTAGAGTTGGAGAAAATAATTCCCGATGTAATCAGGTCCAATTGATAACTTGAACTTTATGGAATGGCCATTCATCATTCACCTCCTGGAACTGGAGTCAAGGCTGTCCTGCTCAGTGGCGAAGGATGAATGGGGATGCGCCATCAACTTGGCTGAGATGCATGAGACAGTAATTCGCCGAACTTCGGAGGGCAATCCAGAATCGGAATAGTTGACCCTTTTTGGCAGGCTCGAAAATTCTAATCAAGTTGATAGAAGCGGGCACATGCAAGGCCAGTGTTTTCTCAGGGGATTTAATGTGGACAAGTCACTCTGCGCTGGAAACTCCCCTCGAGTACTCTTTTTCTGTCTTTAATTATAAACCATTCCCACGCGTATAGATTTATCGCTTCTTTTTCTTCTGTTTCTGGCCTCCCCTGTCTCTCCCTCACCCTCGCTCTCTCTCTCTCGCCCTCTCTCCATCTCTTGCTCTCTCTCTCTCTCTCGCTCTCCCTCTCTCTCTCTCTCTCTCTCCTTCTCTTTCTCTCTGTCTCTCTTTTTTCCCATCTCTTTTCCTCTCTCGCTCTCTCTCTCTCATTCTCTCCACTTCTTTCCCTCTCTCCCTCTCTCTCATTCGCTCCATCTCTTTTCCTCTCCCTCTCACTCTCATTCTCTCCACTTCTTTACCTCTCTCCCTCTCTCTTTCATTCTCTCCATCTCTTTCCCTCTCTCCCTCTCTTTCTCATTCGCACCATCTCTTTTCCTGTCCCTATCTCTTTGATTCTCTCCTTCTCTTTCCCTCTCTCCCTCTCTTTCTCATTCGCACCATCTCTTTTCCTCTCACTCTCATTCTCTCCATCTTTTTCCCTCTCTCTCTCATTCTCTCCACCTCTTTTCCTCACACTCTCTCCCCCTCTCTCATTCGCTCCATGTCTTTTCCTCTCCCTCTCACTCTCATTCTCTCCATCTCTTTTCCTCTCTCGCTCTCTCTCTCTCATTCTTTCCCTCTCTCACCTCTCTCTCTCTTCCCTCCCTTGCCCTTTCTCTATCTTCCTCCCTCCCTCTGTACCTTCATTTCTCTCGTCCCTTGTATCTTTGTCTTACTTTCTACGTTGTGTTTTTTCACCTTTCTCTATTTTTTTGCACATGCCGGCGCTCCATAAAATCTCAGAGTCACATCAAACAGTAAAGCATGTGAAAAAGCCATCTGACCGTTTCCTCTGCAAATTGATGCGAACGTTGACTCTATTTACTGCTATTTTGGGGTATACGAGACTAGTTTATCAAATGAGACACATTTTGTAGCTTATAAAAGATTTATAATCCAACATATGAAAGGCAAAGAAAAGTTATTTACAGAGTACGTGGTAGGCAACAATCGGTACCATGAAGTTACATATCAACATAGGTGTCTACTTGCCTATTTTGCTATCTATCGGGTTCGCTTGCTCTCTTTCTACTATCTCTCCGCCCAATTTACCCCTCTACCCGTCACGCGCAGTATCGTCATCTATCCTAGTATCAATCCGTTTCTCTTTTACTCTCCATATCTCTCCACTCTCTCTTAAACTGTCTCCTTCACTCTCCTCTAAAACAAAATTTCCTCTCTTTTCTCTTCTCTATCTCAATCTCTATCTCCATCTCCATCTCCATCTCCATCTCCATCTCCATCTCCATCTCCATCTCCATCTCCATCTCCATCTCCATCTCCATCTCCATCTCCATCTCCATCTCCATCTCCATCTCCATCTCCATCTCCATCTCCATCTCCATCTCCATCTCCATCTCCATCTCTATCTCTATCTCCATCTCCATCTCTATCTCTATCTCTATCTCCATCTCCATCTCCATCTCCATCTCCATCTCCATCTCCATCTCCATCTCCATCTCCATCTCCATCTCTATCTCTATTTCTATCTCTATCTGTATATGTATCTGTATCTCTACATCTAACTCTATCTCTATCTCTACCACTCTGTATCTCTATCTCTACAGCTAACTCTATCTCTATCTCTATCTCTATCTCTACTTCTATCTCTATCTCTACGTCTATCTGTATTTCTATCTCTGACATTATCTCTAACTCTATATCTATCACTATCCTTCTCTCTATCTTTATCTCTGTTTCTATCTCTAACACTATCTCTAACTCTATATCTATCATTATCTGTATCTATCCTAATCTCTGCCTATATATTTCAACTCTAAATCTATCATTATCTCTATATCTATATCTGGCTCTATCCTAATCTCTACTTCTATATCCTAATCTCAATGTTTATCTTTATTTCTGTCCCTCTATCTCTATATCTATCAATATCTCACTTTTATCTCTATTTTTTCAAACCCTCTCTCTATCTCTATAGCTATCACTATCTCTATATTTATCTTTATTTGAATCTCTCTTTCTATCTCTATATCTATCACTCTTTATGCTTATCTCTATTTCTATTCCCCTCTCTGTCTCAGTGTCTGCCTCTATCTCTCTTTCTACCCCTCTCTCTATTTCACTGCGTGTCTCTATCTCTACTTCCATATCTATCGCTATCAAACTCTATGCCCCTCTTTAAAACAATGTCTATGTCTATGTCTATGTCTATCTCTATCTCTTGCCAATCTTTATCGCAACCTATATCTCTATATAGCTTTCTCTCACTCTATCGCCTGGGCGGAGTAAGTGATAACAGCTCTATGGCAATAAATGCAGTTGCACCTCCTCTGTACGTTGAGCAATTACTCCGGGCTGGCAGTCTCTTCTCCACCTGTTCCTCTCCCCGCTTCCCTTCCCCCTTTGTCACTCCGCCCCCATCCCCTCTCATCTCATTCCGCCATTGCAATTCTCTCCCCGCTCATCTCTCTCACTCTCCCTCTCTCCGTATCTGCTCGAAGGCCCGCATCTTTGAAGCACCGCTTTCACCGACAGAGGAAAACAAGGTTTCCTCGTCGTTGATCGCCAGGTTGATCTAAAGGTGTGATGTCTTCTTCTCTCTTCTTCGCAGTCTGCACCTCTAGATCCATACCTGATTTTTTTCCAGTGGAGGGAAAAGCGATCGTCGTATCTTCTCTCTCGACATTTTTGCACTATGTATGGGAATTCTTTCTGATCTGTGATCCGAGGAAAATACGACGAAGAGCGGGTTGGAAAGGGTGGGAGATGCAGATGAAGAGAGAGCAAGAGAACAGAGAGATATTTGAGGCAATATCATTTGCGGAATAATGCAATCACCTTCGCCTAGATCTCTTGATCTTTATCTCTTTCTATTTGTCTCTCTCTTCTTTCCTCAATTCTTCTTGAGATGAAAGAGAGAGAGGAGAAGAGAGAGAAAGAGAGAGTTGAGGAAGAGGAGAAAGAGAGAAGTAAAAGAAAAGAGAGAGAGAGGAGAGAGAAAATAGATAGAGAGAGAGGGAGAGAGAGGAGAGAGAGAGAGACTAAAAGTGGACTGTGAAGACTCGTAGTGACAGCCTGGTATGAGTTTTCCAAGCGGTGCCTACACCAATCCCACAGGACCTGGGCTCTCCAGTGACTCCCGTCTTTCCCTGTTAACGTCTTTTTGCTGCTAAATAAGCCATGAACTGAAGAAAAGCCGACCCTTCATTTCTTCTTCTTCCCCGTCTTGCAGAAAACTTCGAGATGCCCACCGGAGTCTTAGTTCGTGCGAGGGCTCAGGGCAGCCGGAGCTCTACCCTCAACCATAGTCAAGTACAGAATACTTTCTTTGCCGTTAACTTTCTAAAGATCTTGTATCATGTTTTTTGTCTTAGTTGATAGAGCTTTCTCGTCAGTTTCATCAAGAAATGGATCTTCCTTCCTTGATTACTGCAAATGAGAACGATGGGGAGTGCAAGTCTGGAAGTGATAACGCGGAGTGCAACTCGGGCGACGAGGAAGAAGTCGGTCGGCACCCGAAGAAGAAAAGATACCACCGCCACACCGCGCATCAGATTCAAGTAATGGAGTCGTAAGGAATCTATCACTACTCCTTCATTAACTGGCGTGGATGAATGTGCTATAAAATTTTTATTCCGGAGTAGTGGAGACGTAAGGAATCTGTCACAACTCCTTCATGAACTTGCGTGGATGAGTGAGCTATTATATTGCTGTACTGGAGTCGTGAGGAATTTATCACCACTCCATGAACTGGCGTGGATGAATGAGCTATAATATTCTTGTAGCTGAATGTTCTGTCTCTCTTCATCTTCCGTTAGCCATATTGCTTCTATCTTGTTGTAAACGGTTATGATCAACGACGGAAGCTTCTATATTGTTTCTCTATTGAATCAAGTAAGCAGGCTTGATCCAAGCCTCTTGCGTCGGATCGTTGCTGCCAAGTTGAATTCCTTGAATGCTATTTGGTAGTTTAAGTTCTGCTCGGTTTCTCAGCGCACATATGTTGATTTTTTTTTTTTTTTTGTAGAAAGATAGCTCATACATTGATATGGAAAATCTTAATTTATACAACCCTTAAGTTATTAGTTTTTACTTTACCTGAGTGTTACTCTATGGCTCTTGTTACGCAGTTTTTTCAAAGAATGCCCCCATCCAGATGACAAGCAAAGGAAGGAACTCAGCCGGGAGTTGGGCTTGGAGCCTCTACAGATCAAGTTCTGGTTCCAAAACAAGCGTACCCAGATGAAGGTTGAAATCTAAATAATGTCGAGGAGTAATGTTAAGTTTAATCAATGCATGTAAGCTGATGACTATATCTGTTTTCAAAATCATTGATGAAATCTGGAAACTTTCTATACTTGAATTTGAAAGTACTCTCGTGTACAATCCTTAAAATTTTTAAGAGTATATAAGTCTGATTTTGATGTTTGTCTAACGTGAACTTGAAGTCGTTTGTTGTGATTTGAAGTAGCTCACTCAAACAAAAGATGTGAAAGAATAAGACATAATTTTTCATGCTATTTATCAAGTCCAGTAAAGTTTGTTGTGTATCATTGCAGACACAACACGAGCGTCACGAGAACCAGCAACTGCGGAATGAAAACGACAAGCTACGTGCAGAGAACATGAGATTCAGGGAGGCATTGGGCAACACGTCCTGTCCAAATTGCGGTGGACAGACGGCCCCTGGTGAAATGTCCTATGACGAGCAGCAACTAAGGATCGAGAACTCCCGTCTTAGGGAAGAGGTTAGTCCCTTTTAAGAAAATCTCACGGTTAAGAAGATATAAGCGAATCTATCAAGTTACACCTTATACCATTTTCAATTAACTATCTACGACTTCACTTTGCTTAATGGAAGGGTTATCCTTTACATTTCTCTTCTAAAAAGCTACTGCTTCTTCTCGGCTATTGAATTTTTTTTTTGCCGTCCTTGCATGGTTTCTTTCTCTCTTTTAATGTGTTTCTCCTCGTCATGATGCCCCTTAAAACGTGTTCAAATCGATTTTTTCCTCTAATCGGCTGATGATTTTTTTTGCGTTCCTTGCATGGTTTCTTTTTTTTTTGTAAAATGTTGTGTGTTTCTCTGCTTACTTCTCATTATCCACGCGTTTCAAACGATTTTCAGTCTTTTGGTATACTCTTTAACATTTCAAATAATTTACGCCTTTAGATTGCTTTATGGTAATGATCTCTATTCATATTTCTCTTTTTGGAAGTAATTTATTTCCTCATCTCGGCTGTCGATTTTTTTTGCCGTCCTTGCATGTTTTCTTTCTCTCTCTTTTAGTTGTTTATCCTCATATTGATTCTTGTCATACACGTGTTTAAATCGATATTTTCCTTTTCTCCGCTGTTTTTTTTGTTTACCGTCCTTGCATGGTTTCTTTCTCTCGTTTTTATCGTATGTTTTCCTCGTCATGATGCTCATATACACATGTTTAAAACGAGTTTTTCCTCTTCTTGGCCGTTGGTTTTTGTTTGCCGTACGGGATGGTTTTCCTCTCTCTTTTAGTCGTCTATTTTCCTCGCGATGCTCTTCATACACGTGTTTAAATCAATTTTTTCTTCTTCGCGGCTGTTGATTATCGTTTGCCGTACTTTTTTTGAAATAATCGTTTGCCGTCCTTGGATGGTTCCTTTCTCGTATTTGTGCTTTTCTTCGTCATGTTGCACTTCTGACATGTCTTTACTCTTCTCGTATTTTTTGTTTCTCTCAACAGATAGACAGGATATCCTCCGTAGCAGCAAAGTATATTGGCAAGCCACCAGGTTCAAGTTCATTCCTGCCTCAGCTCACGGCTGAGTCCTTAGACTTGTATGGACCTGTTGATATCCTTAGACAGCCTGCTGCGATCTCTTCTGGGGTGATGAACTTGGACAAGCCCATGGTGATTCAGCTTGCTGTTAGTGCAATGGAAGAGCTTATGAGGGTGGCAAGAGCAGGACAACCTTTGTGGATTTCTGCGCCCAATGGGCGCACGGAGTCGATAAACGAAGAAGAATACCTTGGAGGATTCTCTAGGGCCGTAACGTCTGCTACGATGGGCTTGAAAACAGAAGCTTCGCGCGAGAGTGGCATTGTCATGATGAGTTCTGGGAATCTCGTCGAGATGTTAATGGACGTGGTAAGAAACTGAACACTCATTGTCTCGTTATTATGCATCTTTCTCTCTATTTTTCTTACCTTGTTTTTCTGACTTTCTTGTCTCCTTTATGCTTCTTTCATTGCCTTTCCTTTTTTAACGTATACCTCTGTCGTGTCCTCCTTTCTCTTAATATATCGTTCTCTTTTATTTTTGGCTTCTATCAAACTCGATCTTCCTCCTTTCCGTATACATCTCCTGCACTGTTCCCTTATCCTCCCTCTCTCTATTTCTTAATCATTTATCTGTCTTCTGCGTCTTTCTTTATTTATAGATTTAGCTGTCCATTTCATTCGTTTTCCACCCTTTTCGCTCTCTCTCTCTGTTATTTGTGTGTTTCTTACGTTTTCATCTCGTTCTTTTATACTCTCTAATCATCCTCATCCGCCGCAGATTGTGATTTTCTTTTTTTCTATGTAAATAATGCTTTATCTCTTATGTTTATCTGAAACAGAATAAATGGTCAATGATCTTCTCAAGCATAGTATCGAGGGCTACGACACTTGAAGTATTGTCAACAGGTGTAGCTGGGGGCTTCAACGGCGCCTTGCAAGTGGTATGCGGGTGTACATATACTTTCCTATCCTAACAGAAGGAAGCTGATCTTGCGTCTAAATTATTTAACGGAACTATGATATCGCATTAAAACGCACGCCCTCCTGTGTTGTTTGTCTTTTTATTCTCTGGTGCTAAACTTTGTGCATGCATGATTCCTCGAAACGTTGAGTTATCAAGAGAGGTCATCGTCACCTTATTGGGTTATCAAAGGCATCATAAGCGGTAATTCATGTAAATTATTGAGATTACAGTAATTCAGAATAATTATCAAAACACCATAACCCAACCTATAATTATTCAGGTACAATATAAGATGAAATAAATGTTTGCCATCGTCACAATAGTGCAATGATGGCATTGTATATGCAAGCTCTCACTTCCATTTCTTGCCCACCGCATACTCCATCAGACTCTACTTGCCTTGAACATTGATTGTACCTTGATTCTCAATTGAACAGTTAGCTTAAAAATTTCGATTCAATTTTCATTTCACCACTCTATTAAATATGTTAACAACCAAGATAAATCTTTATAATCTCGTTGATCTCTTTCGCTTGATATTCTTCTATACTTTTAGTCTTTACCGGGATAATATGGCAAAGTGCGTATTCTGTCTACATAGTTTCATGCATTTCCCCTGTCGTCAATGTACTTTCCGCCAAAGTGGTACTTAACGTGATATTCAAACCATGAGACATGTGATGACGACTGGATCTACTTACCCAACCACTCTAAATATTCGAACTTGGGCATACTTTTCTAGTTTGTGTGATAAAAACTCTCTTCTGGCAGATGTCGGCCGAGTTTCAAGTGCCCACTCCTCTTGTACCTACAAGAGACAGCCAATTCGTCAGATACTGTAAACACCTTGTAGATGGAACATGGGCTGTGGTGGACGTCGCCGTGGATTGCCTACAGCCAGGTTCTCCTTCGCGGTGCCGTAGAAGGCCATCAGGATGTTTGATAGAGGAAATGCCGAACGGCTATTCTAAGGTAAAACCTATCGGGAATAGGTACATATTTCCTCATTACATTATAATCATTTTCATTTCGGCAGGTGACTTGGGTTGAGCACGTTGAGGCAGACGACAGATCAGTTCATAGGATATACAAGTCGCTTGTGAGCTCTGGGCTTGCGTTTGGCGCCAAGCGCTGGTTGCATACTCTGGAAAGACAATGCCAAAGATTGGCTAGCGTCATAACCAATAGCTTTCCGACCGGAGGAGTCGGTGGTAAGCCTGGATCCTTGAGAGAAAGAGATAATAGAAAAGTAAACAAAAAATGAAAAAATTGCCGAAGCTTCCGTGAATCTTAAACTGCATAAATTAAAGCCTTGCTGTGAAGCTGCCATCATTTTATCAAATAATTTTTCATAAAATGTTTATTCTAACTAACTTTTATCGAAGATTGTATTATGAATCGGGTGTGTGATATATACTTACCCCCGATTGTTCATGATTTTAGGAAACCATTTCGTTTCCCGTGTTCTTCTTTAGTGTCTAGAATCCCTAATGAAGGTCTCTATTTTTATGAATCAACAAATTGTGTGCACGATTGGTTTTCTTCTTTTTTTTTTAACCACTTTAACTCTGGTTAAAGAAACAAAGTTCAGGTTTCATTAGTAACATTCTATTTAAGGAACTATAGAGGAGCTCAACTGGGCAGAAACAGTTAGCTAGTTCGGCAGAATAGTATTAAATCTAGACCGGGTTCAATCGGCTCAATCTGAACTCCTTTATAGAAAACAAACTTCCTTTATCCGATTCATTCAGAATGTCTTTTCGAGCCACTCCCATTATATTATTATTTCGGTTCTTTTTTATAAGTGGCTTCCTGAATCATGCAGTCATAACGACACAGCGAGGGAGGAGGAGCATGATGAAGCTGGCGGAGAGAATGGTCGTAAGCTTCTGCTCAGGTGTTGGGGCGTCCATTGCTCATCAATGGACAACGCTCTCGGGGACATGCGGGGAGGACGTCAGAGTTATGACTAGGAAGAGTGTGGATGACCCGGGCAGGCCCCTCGGAATCGTTCTAAGTGCTGCCACTTCTCTCTGGCTTCCTGTTCCCCCGAAGAAAGTGTTCGATTTTCTCCGAGACGAGAACACCCGCAGTGAGGTATTTGTTCACTTACATTTTGGTTCTTGCTCATGGTTTTTTCTCTTTCCAGGATATTAAATTAATTCTTAATGTCTCAAAACCCAAAGTTACCTGGAAATTGTCCCTGAACAGGTTTTTTAGAAAGTTTGGGGACATAAAAGTTTCTATTTTCGGCTGAAATTCAATAAAAGCTTTGCTATTTCTTATTACGTAAGGTCGCATTCAAGGACCAGACACCTCTTTATTCTAGAAATAAAGATACTTTGCTTCTCTTTAATGCCGTAGACCTGAGTAATACCGTTTATATTCTAACCCAAGGAGTCTTATAGATTCTGCTTCTCGGGTCTAAGGATTGTTAGGGAAAGATTTTATATTCCCTGCTTCCAATGTCATGTGGCGTTGATATTGTCGGAAAATTTTCATTTAGTGTAGTCAATTGATGTCCGTTCATTAAATCATCGGTTTTTGGATCATCCCATATGAAATCTATTCTGCCCTTTTCGGATTGTGTTTGTCTATTTATTTTCTTTCTTAAGTATACAAAAGTTTTTATCAATTCTTGGGCTCGTGGAAAATAATTTCTTCTTGGCTCATTCTTTGCCTTCTCCAAGCGCAGTGGGACATTCTCTCTAACGGTGGGGAAGTACAAGAAATGGCCCACAACGCCAATGGGCGCGATGAAGGCAACTGTGTTTCTCTTCTGCGAGTTAATGTAAGTTGAATATTATCTTCTACATCAAGACCTCCTCACCTCTCTTTACGATTTATTCTATCCAAGACATGCAAAATCCGTAGAGAAGCGAGCAGTAGAATTAGAGAAATTCTGGATTACTGGAGAAAAGGATGAAACTTGCTACGGACCCTTTCACACCTTTCGATGCAGTACATCTTACAAGTGATTGATTACACTTGCTATTTTTACAGTTGGGTTCTCGATCGGGGGTTTCAATCAGGACTAACCAATTCCTCATCCGTCTTGCAGAGTGCGAATTCGAACCAGAGCAATATGTTGATTCTTCAGGAGAGTTGCACCGACGCGAGTGGGTCTTACGTCATCTACGCTCCGGTAGACCTTGTTGCCATGAACGATGTGCTGAACGGTGGAGATCCAGACTACGTGGCACTTCTTCCGTCGGGTTTCGCTATTCTGCCAGAAGGTCCGCAGAACGAGGAGAATGGCGGTGGGTCTCTGTTGACGGTGGCGTTCCAGATACTTGTGGACTCGCAGCCTAACGCGAAGCTCTCACTCGGCTCTGTTGCAACGGTCGACAGCCTTATCGCTTGCACGATCGAGAGAATTAAGGGCAATCTTCTGGGCGACCTCGCTCAGTAGATCCATCAGCAGTCGACGAGGTACGCTCTCTCTCTCTCTCTCAAAATATATTATATTATATCCTTCATCTTTCTCTCTCTCGCTCTCTTACTCCATATGATGAATATTTGAAGAAAGGATAGAGAGATCGCAGTCGGAGGTAGTCTACCTCTTTATTGAGTAGATAATAGTATCCTTTATCCTCTCTCTCATTCGCTCCCGCTCAAGGCAGAAAGAGAATGAGAGAACGATCGCAAGGCAGGAGAATGTGATGTAGAGTCCGTTTATCTAGATTATATTATAATTTCTTTCTTTCAATCTCTCTCATGAAGAATGGAAGAAAAGAGAAATAAAATAAGAGAAAGATCGAAAGGTAGGTGAATTAAATAAGAGATTCGTTGGGTTGCTCGTTTCCTCTTTCCTTAGGATATCCCATACACATGAATCAAATTCTTTTTTTATAACAAATTTGATACCATTATTCGTTTCTTATTTAGTGTGTTGCCTCCAGGCCTGATGCTAAGGAAGTCAAGAACGCACCAACTCCTCTCCTGACTACAATCAACACCGGTGGAGGTCGGTTCGGGCATTGACTTCTAACGCATGGACTTATCCTCTGAATTAGGTTCTGTCGCAGCCTAGATAGTCTCTGTGACTGTCTCTCTCAGTCTCTCTCTCTCTCTCTCTGTCTTTCTCTCTCTCTATCTCTCCCTCCCTCTCTCTGTCTTTCTCTCTCTCTATCTCTCCCTCCCTCTCTCTGTCTTTCTCTCTCTCTATCTCTCCCTCCCTCTCTCTGTCTTCCTCTCTCTCTATCTCTCCCTCCCTCTCTCTGTCTTTCTCTCTCTCTATCTCTCCCTCCCTCTCTCTGTCTTTCTCTCTCTCTATCTCTCCCTCCCTCTCTCTGTCTTTCTCTCTCTCTATCTCTCCCTCCCTCTCTCTCTCTCTCTTTTAATCTTATTTTCTTCCAAGAGTCTGATAGCATGTCTACCAGAAGTGGAAATGAATTTGAGGTGAAGTTAGTTTAGTTTGTCATTGTTTTCCCCAGTTTAATGGTTAACTGTTTTCCCCAGTTTGTTCTACGGCAGGACTTGTGATTTCCCCAGTTTTTTACTGGCTCAGCATCTGAATGCATCATGGTATGTAAAGGTTCCCTGTTGTGATGAATGATTGTAATTTCTCATGAGGGATTATCCAACCGATATCCGTCCAATATCTTGTGTCGGACAACCGATATTTGATATCAGGAAAAAAACTGGGACGGTGTCCAGTGTCTGATATCGGCTGTTGGTCGATATCTGTCTTTAGGTTTAGATGGATATTGAAGATGGATATCTGAGGGGCAAGGAAAAAGCGTGTATCGGATGCCGGCTATCGGATTTTTGATATCCGGATATAGGAACTGGTAATCCGGTAATCGATATCCAATATTGACAGAAAAATTTTTTTATAATCACATTCAATGATTTATGTACGTCAGTGCTGTATGCTTTTGATATATTTTCAACCCCGGTTAATATATACAGGGCAAGACTTCTTTTTTCTTCCACATGGGATAACAGGATTTGAAGTTAAATGTAAACTCAGAATCCTATTATCCCATATGGAAGAAAATAGAAATCTTCAGCTGTATTTATTGGACGAAGTTTTAATATATTAAATGTATTACATATATAATGGGCTTAAAATACAGTGCCTATTTATTAAAATATTATAAAATGATTTAATGTATACTACCTCATTTAATATTTTTAATATATTCAGCGGCAAGATTTTTATTTTCTTCCATATGGGATAAAAGGATTCGGAGTTTGATGTTAAAATCTGAATCCTGTTATCTCACGCGGAAGAAAAAAAAAGATTCAGCTGTATATATTAAATGAGCCACTTAATAAATAAAAAAGCTCTCCAATTACCCTCTTACCCATGTTCATTTCTAACTGCTGCACAATGATGGTTAAATTATATTTTTAAACAACCTTTCTAAGTTGGATATTGAAATCCGATATCCACATCTGATATTTGATATCTTCATCCTCCTTGAGAGACAGAGGCGGATGACACATTGAGACAGATAACGATATCAGATATCGGTACTGTAGCAGTAAAGCATCCATCCCGATACCGTAATTCGATATTGGTATCGAGACATGCGATCCCTACTCGTAATGGATGAAATGTGATTTAAACGTCTGATATGCTCACTCTTTTTTGAATCAGTATCTTTCTAATATATCTCGATTTTTACATCATACGTAAATTCATTTCAGTAGAAAAATATTTTAGGATTAAAAAAAATGAGAAAGAGATTTTGAATATTTGAATATAGGTTTGTAAATCTAGGAATTATTGACCAAGGTAAAGTGGCCACATTTAGGAACTGCGGAAGCATGCTTGGACGTGAAGAACTGCAGAAGATGTCGAGGATGATCCCAAGATGATATAAGGAGAAATACTGAGGCATAGTTGTTAGCCTCCTCACGTCCTCGCGTCGTCAACATCAAGAGAGCACCAACTCCAGGAGAAAGAGCGAGGGAAGGAGAGACTTCTAGTTCAAATGACCTTTCAAGAAACTCAACTTAACTCAAAGGGAGAAAAGAGAATAAATCATGGGATGAATAAAAACAAGATAAATGGAAACCTTTGATAGGCACAACCCATGGCCTAAATGCCTCCTAAAACTAGACACGATCCTAGAAATTTGGCACGATCCTATTCTCAAGGATGTGATAAGCGATAATCCCAAATTTTGGTGTATTTAATAATGATTTTAGACTTTGCTTATCTTATCAACGTGTGAGGGTTTGAGATTATTCAACAAATAAAATTACCTCACTAACCTAGGGTAAGTAAGGATCGAACCACAAGGAGCAGGTATTTCAGCTTAATTTTTATTTCAATTCAATCAATAGTTATTTTAAGATTTAATAGATTTAAGATTTCAATTTTTAAAGTAAGAACAAAGATCTAATTATCTTGAAAATATTTAATAATTCAAAAGTTGAATTATTATCTCAAATAGATCTGGACTTAGTCCAAGTCCAGTTCTATCTAAGGCGCGCGCCGTGCGCTATGTGTAGCGGCGCGCGGCTGTGCGCTCCACGCGTAGCGGCGCCCGGCGCTGCGCGTGTCGCAGTGCGCGGCCGTGCGATGTGCGCAGCGGCGCCCGGCGCTGCTTGTGAGCGGCGCTTAGTGCTGTGCGTGAGAGGTGCCTGGCGCTGCGTGTGAGCAGCGGCCGTGCGCGGTGCGCAGCGGCGCCCGACGCTGCTTGTGAGCGGCGCTTAGTGCTGCGCGTGAGCGGCGCGTGGCGCTGCGCGTGAGCGGCGCGTGGCGCTGCGCGTGAGCGGCGCCTGGCGCTGCGCGTGAGGGGCGCTCGGCACTTCACTGTCTGCGTAGCGGCATCCGGAGCTGCGCGCGTGGCGGCGTCGATGTGTGCTGCTTAAGCACTACAATACAGATTCTAATACTTTGTCAAAATTTCGACAAAGTTTTAGATTTGCTTATCACAAACTATATTGAAACAGAATTCTTGAACAGATTTAATTGGATATGTTGGAATAATCTCCAACCCCAATAAATCTGTCTTAAAAAGAATGAATTAAGCAATTTAGTGAACTCTAAGAAATCACATTTACCTTGTGTCACACCCTTGATCGGCTAGGAAATGATCCTCCTCCTTCGAGTCTTCTCAGCGTTGCTTCTTCACTCAACTCAATTGTTCATCAACAATAGAAGGTCTACAGAACTTTCAGAACAAACAAAACTCCACTCTTTCCATAAAAATTCTAGACAATCTTAAACATTGTTTTTGAGAGAGTATTTATAGGATCTCTTCTCTTTAAACTGCTTGGATCATTTGAATGGTCCAGCTTGACTTATGATAGCCATTTGACTTGATTCATTTGTATGCATAACTGCCCTTTTGACTTTGTCCAGGCGCCCCTCCTGATCCATAGCTTATCTTTGACTTGGTCCAGGCGCCCCCCTTGATCCATAACTGGTCTTTTTGACTTGGTCTTGGCGAATTCCTTGATCCATGTACATTATCTCCAACTAAGTACCTGTACTTATTTAAACAAAGATGAGACCTAATCCACTTGATTCATAGAATCAAGTGGGGTTAGTCAAAAGAAACATATATTGAATAGTAATACATAAAAAACTCATCATCATATATGCTTAAATATTGAAAAAATTACATTTATCAATAAGTCATCCTACTTTGTAGGATGTACCAAATCAGCCCCCAAGATCCTGAATCATAAGGATGGGTTTGACATTTTCCACAATCTCCACCTTGACGAACTCCCCAGCCCATGCACGTCACACCATCATCTTCTAGGTGCTCCACTTTCATCGAGGTATCTCCAATGTGAAGTATGCACAAACACTGGTGAAATTTCTCCATCGTGATCACCGTTGTCAACATGTCTGTGGCATTCTCCTCTGCGTGCATCTTTCGAAGAGAAATCTCTCCCGAATTCAGCAACTCCCGAATCATGTGATACCACACGTCAATGTGTTTTGAACACACATGGTACACCTGATTCTTCACCAAGCATATGACACTTTAACCGTCACATAATAAGGGAACCTCCCCTTTGAGGATCCCTAGCTCCTTCATCAATCCCTTCTAACACAAGGCCTCCTTTGCTGCTTCACTAGCTGCCATATAGTCCACTTCGATTGTAGATAACGAGACAGTAGATTGCAATGTTGACTTCCAGCTCACAGGTCCTCCAGCGACTGTAAACACATATCATGTACCTGCAAAATCATAGTCAACAAAACCCATTGCTGATAGAGAATTCTTCTCAAAGAGAACCCCCGTGCTCACTAAGCCCTTTAAATATCAGAGAATCTATTTCACTGCATTCCAATGCTCTTTCCTAGGGTTGCTCATAATCTGCTCACAAGCTCCAACTGAATGAGCAATGTCTTGCCTCGTACAGACTATAACACACATAAAAGAGCCGACAACACTAGCATAAGGAATTTGCTTCATCTCAGCTAAGACATCTTTAGTGTTCGGGCACTGAGCTTTAGAGTGCTTGAAATGATGTGGATGTGAATGCCTGTGGGTGCATCTTCCTCATCGGTTTTCTAACAGGGTTCCACATTGTCTTGACCGATGGCCAAAGGGTGAGGCTGTGCACCAAATGTTTCTTCGATGGTACTCTGAAACTCTACGAAAGGAGATCCATAGAAGTGGCCACCGACACTTTAGGAGCATCTCCATGATCTGATGATATTTCATTCTTGTCAGTTATTGGAAGCTTAAAAGGTAACTAAAATCATCTAGGATGGATGTGGTGCAGTTGTTTGTATGGATAATGGAACCTCTCATCATCCATCATATCCATTTGAACCACTAATTATAGACATTGTCATCTTTTCTGCCCATTCAATAATCCCGAAGCCTCTTGTTACATATGACATGTAACTAATGTATTCTACTTAAAAGGAATCCAAATAGCTATGAACAATGAAAAACAAAAGGTTTATTTTTAAGTGGCTCTCAGAAAAGCTCTATTTTTATCAAATTTGCAATAATAGAAACGAGTTTGATCTTTTTGCTACATTTAAGAATGGTTAAATGTTTGCGGAGTAAACTTCTCTATTTTCTTGGTACCTTTGACCGAACATTTACAGAACACCAGGATGATGGTTCTGTAAACATAGGATATTTGAACATAGGATATTTGACTTGGTCTTGAAACATAGGATATTTGACCAAACAATTTATATTATTCTCCAGGATGAAAGGATCTTGTATGCACCATCATCCTAAAAGAGCCTTAATAGCTCTTCAGCCAAACATAGTAATATCTCATGGATGAAAGGATCACCTCAAGAGAATAGATGGTAGATGGCTAAGGGACTTGCACTGATTTAATTTTAAGGGCATGATATCATGTAAAATACCAAACATACTTTAAGCATTTTACTTAAATTTCTGCATCAAAATTATTTAATATTGAAGTTACCATATTTTAAATTGGTTAAAATACCCTTTTACTTGATTTTATGAAATTTCCATAATTATTTATGTTTTAGAAATTTTTATATTAAAAAAATCTATTCTACATTAAAAAGGCTGTTAGTAAATTTTCAAGATTTTCCATTTTTTCTAAAGTTTTTGACACAATATTGATAAAGAAAGTTAATTTTTAAATAATATATATTTTAAATGAATTTTTTATCACATAGTATTTATTTATGGTGAAAGATGTAATTACTAGTCATTACACCATATGTAATGGTAGCCTTGAAGAAAATGATGAGGACATTCAATGATTGAATGACACATCATTTTTGATCTTGTGATTTGAGAGGTCAAAATAATAATATTTGAGCTGTTTATTTTTTATGCCTCTTAAGGAGACATGGCAGAGAGACATTGAGATAACATGGCTTTCTTTAAATTTAAAAATTACAGTGTCCTTGGTGGCCTAATGGAAATGACGACTTCTTTTTTTATGGAATAAAGGTAATGAAAAATCCAAGGACATGGTTGTGTAAAATAAATATTTTATACATTTTTGAATTAAATGCTATCCAGTGGCTGATGAAGACTGGCACACATTGTGATGTCATAGATGTGGATCAAGAATATTCTTTTAAATGCCATAAACTTTTTGCATTTCTTTTTAATTCACTGGAGATACAAGTAATCAAGGATTTGCATGGATTAGACCAAATAATGCAATGTTTTTTTCACAAATCAGAGTGCAACGTTTCAAGCAAATTCCATGCACAAACCCCCAAATGTGGTGGTGATGGATGTAGGAGACTGAAAAGAGCAATTACATAGTTGAGATTCATGTGTTTTCAGTCCTAGATATCTTCAGGCCCAATTTTCAGATTTTTCTTCTTTTGATTCAGTCAATGAACTTCCCTATATCATATCACACCCTTTCATAACCTCTTTGGGCCAATTCCTATCAAGATCATAAAGCGAATTCCAGATTTTACGTTTCCCAGTTTCTATGGATTGACCGGTTTACACCCTACGCCCTGCACATAAATATCATCTGACAAGCTAAGAATCCAAAAATATGATGATATTTACATTTTATTGAACTTTAATATTTGGATTATTGATGAGAACATTACATAAGGTGTTCTAAAATGATTCCATTTAAGCATATATGTAGTAACTAAAAGATGGATTAGAGTTTGACAACTAAGAATTCCCAAAGTCATTTGGGACTACGAAGGGTTTTTCATATATCATAACTGAGGACTGTAAGGATTCCATGAGGGCTTTCTAATACTACTGTGTATATTGCCGGTGCAGCTTGACACCCTAAGACATAGAAAAATAACATAGAAATTTGGCTAAACTGATAGTTGATGAATTAATTTGTATGTTAATATAGTTAATCAACATGGCTGGCCAAGAAATGTTTTGAGGCATTCAAATTATTACTAGATTAATGAATGGGCTTGGATGCTAACTAGGGGAAGTTTATAGCTCTAGTGGCAGTCATCGCCAGCGTATGTGCCAGGAGCACAGGTGCCAGTCTCCCAACTCAAGGAGTTCTTTGTGATCCCTATCCCAGGTGAAGTCACAAAGTAAAGGTCAATGATGAGTGGGGTGGCACATGATCACGTAGGGCCAGTCCGTAGCGGCCCAACAATCAATTGAGTCGGATGCCCAACCACATGCACAAAGTGTTAAATACTTACACAATTAATTTATTTAGTTATAAAAATTATAAATAAAATAATTAATTATGAATCAAATCATATTGAATTTCAAAACTTGGAGAAAAGTATAAAGAATTTTATTGACACAAAAAATCGATCTTAAAATTATTTGAAGATATGAAATATACTTTTATGTATTTTTGAGTGCAATAATTCAAAAGAAAATTATTTTGGACTGAAAAATCCATAAATAATTATAATTTATTTAAATATTTATTCCTCAAGTTTTAGGCATGTTTTTTATGTTTATTCAAAGAATGTATTTATTGTTAATATTATTTTAAAAATGTAAAATGATTGGATGATATGATGATCATGTGTGATGGACCCAATCAAGTGTTGGGTTCTGTGATTTGGTTCATCTATGGAAAAATACGTTCGATGGATGCCGAAGCGTGGTCGATCGATTCTCAATCGATCTATAAAACAAAACATTTGCAGTACCTTTTGGGGAACTCGTTCCACCCTTGACTTTGCCGCTCCGAGATCGTTCTGAAGCCGTTCACGCGTCCGGCCTCTAGAAGTGTCCACGTGATCACTCAGTGCTTGGATCTCCACGTCTTCTTCACTTCTTCTTGAGAATCTAGAAGATCTCCTCACCATGAAGATACTCTTCCTTGGATGAGTGTAGAAGAGAGTAGAGGGGGGGGGGGGGGGCTCAAATGAGGCTTGCATTGGTGCTTAAAATGGGACCCCTTTCCCTCTTTATATTTCACTTAAGGTTTTTCTCAAAAACCCTCCAAAGAAAAATATATCCACCAATGCCCTTATGACCTTGTGCGTGTGACCCTCTAGGCCCATGTATCATTCTAGTTTATAACTTTAATGGCCCAATAACATTTATTGACCAACCTTATAAATTAACTATATCAACATATAGATTAATTAAATAAGGATCAATTTAACCCATTCGACAGGTTAAGTTTCCAGCCCGTGGGGTGCCAAGCTACACCTCGTGCTCTAGAAGATACCGAGTAGTCTCGAACTCTCTCATGGAACCTTTACTGTCATCGGTTACCGTTTATGTATAATCCAGCATCCGCGCGAGACTCTCGAATGACTTAGAACATGGTTTATCATCAAACCCTAATCCATCATTTGATTAGTACTGATGCGTAATGGGGATCATTGGAGAACGCCTTTTTCCAATATCCTCACTACCCTGGCCAGCGATTTTCCTGCATTGTCTTCCTCGAGTCAATCTCCTCTTATACCGAGGGCGGATGATCCCATCTTAACCACTCAATCATCTCCGCAAGCTTCTTACTACATCCAATCTATAACATATTTGAATCCCATGATTAGAGGCTCGTAAGTCATAGTCAAAATGTAGTCGTCCACTCACGAGATGTCCATGGTGTCTTAGGTCAGTGGATCGCTTATACAACCGTGACTTGAATCAACCTGATTGACGTTTAGGTATAATACCATTCAGTGATTCATACAGATAAATTCAGTGAACTCTTTCTCGAAAGAGCACCACTATCTGTCCTTAGTGTCACCACACTAATAGCTACAGGATCAGCTATACGAATAAGTAGGACCAATTAGTGCTATTCTATCCGGATAATTCGATGACCATTTCGACTATCCTCGAATAGGAATATTTAGAATACATGTTTGAAAACTAATGATCACTGTATTATGATCTCATCATAATTCACTAAGTCATTGCACATATTCATGGACTTCATTATAAACATCAAACGGAATAATAATGAACGTAAATATTTTATTCAATGGACTTAAATAACCATGGTAGTGTGATTGGCTTGATGGCCACATATATCCATCATCTAGGTACCCTTAAGCTTAGTGAAGTGATGATATTGGATCATGGGGTTGACTATGTGAAGCAGTCCCCCCCCCCCCCCCCCCCACACACATCGTTACCACAAACAAACCATGCATGTTTTCATGTTCTAGGTGAACACATGTTAATATTAGATATTTCACAGGACATACATCATCAATGGGACTTCATAAAACCCCTATATCAAGTGTTGAGTTGCAACACAAAGGTAATGAACTCAAGTGTGGTCTTCATTTATTGTCTTAGGATCAAAATTCCTATTAAGGGTGTTTAGCGGAACATACTCTAGGATCACTTATATCGAAGAAAGGTCTTAAGACTAGCATGTGACCTAAGTCTGAGTTAGAGGAACTATATAGCTTGGTGGATCATACCCTAAGATTACAGAAAATGATATAATCATCATGTAACAAAGGTAAAACTCAGACCAGACTCATTGTTTAGTCAAGCGTACTCCAGTTCAATAATAATCAAGTACACCAATGAGTTGCAAATCTCATAAAATGGTGATAATCTCAATTTAAGGGGTTTAATTCGATGTTGGTAATTGAGATTATTCAATAATATATATATATATTTGAATGTACTTACAAATACGTAGTTAGTGATGAGTACGGATCGTCTCCATAGGGAACGATGATTAAGGAATTACTTTATTATACAAGTGATGATGAATGAGAGGATCGACAAAAATAAGATTCAAGGGCGTGAGCGGGTGATATCATTTGAAACTACATAAGTTATAACTTAATTTAACTTAAATAAAAGAGTAAGTGCACGTGACGGACATGATGATGGATGATGATATGAACGGTGATAGTGATTGGATTTGGAATGGTAAGGCGGCAAAGATGAATAGACGAGAAAAGAGAGTAAAATGAGAGTGCAAGAACGATGATAAACCCTAATTACGTTAACGATGGCGTCGAGAAAGAGACAACGTAAGGCGAAGATACTTACCTTAGATCCTTACGTTCTGCCAGGATCACGGCGATTTACGAGTGCTAGTAAGCTCCCCTCCTCTCCAATGCTTCTCCCGACACACCTATGACACCAAGAACATTCTTCATGGATCTCAAAACTCACTATCTTTCAATCAGCCCACAAAATTAGGAAGCAAGTTCAAGATGAATTTCTTAATGATCCATGCCTCTATTTCTAGATCAGAGGGTATGGATAGAAAGAGGAGGGGAAGGTGAAGCAACACTGAAAGTTCTCAGCTCAATTGGAGGTTGTAGACCAAAAGTTATGATTGTTTGAAGTTGAAGCAATCCTAGTCCTTGATTTCCTCTTTTCTCCTCATTTACGTCCTGATGGGGGACCATCCAGCTGACGCCGAGACGGGACGAGTCCAACCACGCCGGGCTGCTCGCGCCGATGCTCGCCACAAGGGGTTTAAGTACTCTGCGTAAGCATCCTCTATCTTTTATTTTCCTATGTCTTGTTGTAATTTTTGTTCTTGGATTTTACGGACTGGGCCGATGCTTTGGGCCTCATCCATGTTATGTTTTTCCTTTTGCTTGTAACTGTTGAAGAGAGGCCAAACCACGTCTCGTGATGGTTCGTCCTCTCCACGAACTCACTTGGCACCTATCCTCATTATATAAGGGATAGCATGCCGAAGTGAAAGCAGGCAATTGTTGGAAAAAATTTGAAAGTTGTCTCTCGTTCTATTTTAGCGTAGATAGGAATTAGAGTATAGAGAAAAGTGGCTATTCTCGCTCCACATCGAGACTACTCCATGGATTAGAGCCCGCGCCTTCACATCGAGACCACGCCGTGAAGACATGTTCAACCACCCTCGTCGAAACTACTCCGAGGTCAAGAATTAAAGATTCAAGAATCGCCCTCTCTTGGAGCATCGAGGCTTCTTCGTCGAGACTACTCCGAAATTGTCTAGAAGTTCCAAGAAAGTGCCAACGTTGGGGGTGTCATCACCTGCAACCCCTCGTCAAGATTACTCGGGGGGTGTGCCGTTGTTGTCTCCCGCCAAGATCCCGCCATCCGCCGTCAAGAATTCTCCAGCAGATCAAGAAACCGCCCTCTCCTTTGGAGTTTCTTGGGTGGTTATTCTTTAAGAACTCCTTTCTTGGAGGTTGCCGCTCATCCTGTGCAGCTGCTCCACCACCGCCATCGTTAGCATCGCCGGTGCCCCGCTCCACCTCGACCTCAGCCGCGCCTGCCGTGCGCCGACCGGTCCCCGCCCGCGCGCTCTGCTTCGCCAGCGCGCGCAAACCCCGTCTGCGCACCAGTGCGACAGGGCCCGCGCGCCGCACCCTAGCTATCAATAACAAGGTACCTGCTCGTCTCTCCTTCATTAAATTCCAGTATTATTATACCTTGCAGTGCCATCTCCCGCTATCTCTTCCTCTGCCTTAGATTACTACGATAATTGCTATAGGGTAACCACCGAGTCGAGAGATAGGACTTCTTTGCGGTGGAAGGTTATTTGTTGATCCTTAGATTTGGGACAACTCAGGGCCGTCAAACGCGCCTCACTCGTAGACGTTGTATTTGATCTCGAAGGGTCATTTGGAGTTTAATCTGATCAATATCTTTCTTAGTGGATGTCATTGATTTTCCTTCTTCATTCGTAGTCGTCTTCTATTGCTCACCAAGGGTTTTCTAATCGACATTCATTCCATATCATTAACTGCGAATTCACTCACCGTTGCTCCTGTGACATAATACGAGCCGTCCGATCACGGCACGCTCTTCGTATTACATCACATCCTCGGTTCCTGTGCCAAAAGTCAAAGCACTTGGTATTCCGTGCTTTTCGTATTTTGTGTGGGCACCCTTCGTATTCCGTGCGACATGTACATGAAAAAAAGAAAGAAAAACAAAGAAAAAACATAAAAACCCCTCTTTCTCAAGGCTGACGTGGCTGCGTGTCAGCGCGCCATGTCACCCTCTTTTTCTTCTCTTTTCTTTGTTTGAAATGAGTGGACGTGAGCGTGACACGTCACCCTGCACCAAAAAAAAGCCAAAAATTCTTTAAAATTCATATTAAATAAAAGAAAAGCCCAAATAGTACGTATAAATATATATTTTGACTCAAAAAATCATATCTTTCCCAATTTAATGTCAGAAAATTCTGGAAAAATCATATTCTATCTCAAAAATAATATTCTATTAGAATATATTGTTAGAAAAATCCCAAAAAATTTAAAATTTTCAGAAATTTATTCTAAAAATAGATTTAATTATTGTAAGCTTGATAACATGCAAATATGAGTAATTTAATGCATATAAACATGTAAATATGATCATATAAGGTACTTAATTTGCATGTGATCACATGGCTAATTTATTATTGTAATTATAATATTTGAATCATAATCCAGGTCATAATAAATATGTTTTGATTTTTGTACTCCCCCCCCCTTCCGAGAGAGAGTTGGTTTGCCCACTTTTGTATCCATATAAGTTATCAAGTGCACACTACGACTATGAAATCACACAATGCATGTGAAGCCTCCTTTCGTCAATGGAAACCTTGAGGAAAAAGTGTAAATGATACAACCTAAGGGTTATGCATCAAAGGAGTTTCTAGATATGGTGTGCAGATTTCTAAGGTCCATTATGTATTAAAGCGAGCTTCAAGAATTGGAATCTTAGATTTGATGAGACTATCAGATCGTACAACTTAATTAAGAATTTAGATAAACCATGTGTGTACAAGAAGAAAAATGGGAGTGGTATCACCTGTGTGATTTTATATGTGGATGGCATTCTAGTAACTTGGAGTGATGCAAGAATGTTCTCATTTGTAAAGGTGTAGCTGTTGAAGAACTTACCTATAAAGAATTTGGAAGAAGCAACAAATGTATTGGGAAATTGTATCTATGGAGATGAATCAAAGAGGTTGGTAGGATTATCCTACTTCATGTAAATACACCGCTGAAAGGTTTCTCATGGCGAAACCCAAGAGAGGTAACATACTAATGATACATTGAGTTCAAGTATCTGACACACCTAAGATTTTTGACGATAGAGCAAAAATGTAAAAGTTTGACGGTTACATTGATTCAAGTTCTATGCGACTCAGATGATACTATATTTATAATTGGATTCCTATTCTGATTGAACAAAGTTGTGGAGCTTTAAAAAAATTTCCAAACAGAGTATTATTGTATAATCAACGACAAAAGCTGAAGACATTGCACATGTCATCCCCACTTACAAAATAGTGTGGTTAAACAAATTCATCACGTAACTTGATATTGTTCCTTTTATTGGGTGACCTCTTATTTATAGTGTGACAATAATGGTGCAATAACACAATCAAAAGGGCCATGGCCTCATTAGCATTTGGAGCACATTCTGAGACGCTTTCACTTGATTAGGAGGTTGTGATCAAAAGGGTTTTGGTGACCAACAACATGGCATTAAATAAATCCCTTTGCAGGCAAAGTTTTAGATTATCACTGCAAATTAATGAGATTCTTGAATAAGGTTGATTGGCTTTTGTATAAGATTATTGGATATTTTTTTTCCATCAAGCCAATCCCAATTTCATGTTTTATTTAACTTAATGAAAATTAATATTGAGTTATTATTATAGCCATTGATTTTTTTTTATGAAGTCTCGGAAGATGAAAGATGACTTAGTAAATTATGATGAGATTGTTGTATAGAGATCAGATATCTTTATGTGTGTATTTTAAGTATCTATATTTGATGGATACTTGAGATAAACAACAGACTATCCAAGTAGAATGTCACTATTTGATCCTACAAATATTTGAAGTGTGACTGATCATGTGGCCCTTAGTTTGGAGACACTATGGGAAGATTGTAGGTATTCTTTAATAAAAGTGTGCACTAAGGTAATCCGTGTAAATCCCTTAACAGTATTATACCTAAATTCTAAAAAGGGTTATCCATGTCACCGTTGTATAACTGGTCCATTGACGTGAGACGTCTTGCAAAAGGACAGGCATGTTTTTACTATGACTTAGGAGTCTTGAATTATGGGCTTCAAATATATAGTAGCTCAAATTAGGATCAGTCCTAAGCAAATGACAAATTAGGATTTGATGAATACACATAAAATAAGTTATTCAAGATTCTCTGGATGGATAAAAAATAATCTATATATGGTACTGTTAAGGGTTTATGTACTGTCCTTTGGGCCAGAGGCCATGTAATTGTAATAGACTGACCCTAGGTTTTTAATGAAGAAAAAACTAACTTACAAAGGGCTCATTATGGGCCCATTAACAATCCACTAAGGGCCCATTAAGGCCCCATTATTGTAGGCCTAGTGGGGTCCATATATTAGGCCCATTAAAGGCCTAATATATGCGGGGCCTGACTTAAGTCAGGCCCAGATTTCCAACGGTCATATTTTTTACAACAAAATATATGACCGTTGGAAGGAATATTCCCTCGAGGGAATATTCCTTTCTAACTTGTAGGTGTTTTTTCTTCTTGTATAAAAGGGCTACAGATGCAGTAATAAATTATCCTTTTTGTGCCCACAAAGCTCTGTGTTTCTCTCTCTCTCTGCGCATTGTCTCTTCCTCTCTCTAGTTTCTCTCTCCTCAGAAATCTTCATGGTATCAGAGCAGGCTTCTTGAGCCTCCCTCTAACTTTCTGATCTGCAGCTAGGAGGACATCCTATGGGAGGTACCTCTAGCATCAGGGGCAATTTTTCAGAGAGTAGTTGCTGGGACTTTCATCTCCACAGATTGTTGGTGCCTCCTGCCCCTGCTGCTGAGCTTTTGCTGCACTCAAGGGCATCACACTTCCGCATTCATTTTTCGCATCCATTCTACATTCCCTCCGAGCAAACAAATGGCATCCAACTCTGAGGCCAACCTTCCCAGTGTCGATGAGCAGGCAGATTCCACTGCTGCAGGAGGGAGACAGGCTGTCATCTCCACAGATCGATGGCTAACTTCTCTTCCCTTTTTGGCCAAATGTGCCATCTTTAACGGGAACAACATCATCCTCTGGTCTCAGCGAGTTGAAGCCGCCTTAAAGCCCATAAATCTCATCCATCACCTTACTGAGGTCAGTCCCCCAGCAGGCTCACCAAAATTTATTCAATGGGTGATGGAGGAGGAAGTAGTGTTTGGATGGTTGCTGGATACTCTCGCCAGCGATCAGAGTGGCAAGTACGGGTCCTTCGGCACCGCCAAAGCTCTGTGGGACGCCGTTCACCGCAACCACTCCAAGCAAGGTGATAACGCGAAAATCGTTGATCTTATTTATCGATCATACTCAATTCAGCAGTGAGATCAGTTTATCGCCGCTCATTCTAGTGAGTTGCGCGATATTCACACCAAATTGGACCATGTCTGGCCCCAATCCACTGATCCAGTGGCAAGAGCCAGAGAGGACACTCTTCGACTCTGCCAACTCCTGTTCAGCGAGAATCAGTAGTTTGAAGTTGCCCGAAGCCAGCTCTACAATCAAGAAGTAGAGCCTACTTTTGATGAAGCCGTCTCCAGGCTCCAAAGAGAGGAAAGCCGCATTCTCAAAGAAAAAGAGAAGGTGGTACATGACATCCATGGCTCCTACATCTCAAGCCCCCTGCTTTCAGCCAGGGACAACCTCTGAGATATGAGGTTCAGAGGACAGATTCTGGGAGGGCTCCCAGAGACAGCCTGATCTGCACTTATTGCAAGAAACCAGGACACCTCCGGGAGAAATGTTGGAGGCTCCATGGCAAACCTCCCCATGTAGCACGGGCTCACCTAGCCCATGATTCACAGCCAGGGGGAGAAGTCCCAGCAGTCCCTCCAGCCTCCTCAGTAGAGCTCCAAGCAGTGATGCAGGAGCTCCAGAATCTTCGGGCCATGATCAACTCGCCCAACACCATCATCGGATCAACCTCTATGGCGAATGGAGGTACAAACAACCCTCTCTCCGCTTTTATTTCCTCTAAAACTAATCTTAATTCTGTCTGGATTCTTGACTCTGGAGCAACAGACCTTATGACAAAAAACAGAAGTTCTTTTCTGTCATATGAGCCTATTCCTCCAGGTAGAGTATTCAGACAGCAGATGGTTCCTTACTTCCAGTTCTTGGATATGGAACATTAAACATACAACCCATTGGAACCTTGTCCAATGTGTTTCATGTTCCTAAATTATTAGTCAGTCTAATTTCAGTCCAAAAACTTGCCAAAATTAAATATTACACTATTTTGTTTGATGACATTGATGCTTATCTTTGTCATAAGGTCCACGGGTCGAAGATTGGGCTAGCTAGGGTCAAAGAAGGACTCTACTATCTCCCTGGACCAGAAACGGCCAACCCATCCAAGGGATTCACAGTGGATTCCACCCAAGCATCATCCATGGAGAAAATTATGGAGATCTATCAACGGATGGGTCACCCTTCATTTCATCTCCTCAAACAGATGTATCCGCATATGTTTAAGGAAGATGATCTGAACTTTTTTGTATGTGATGCATGCCAAATGGGCAAGTTTAAGCGAACCACGTATCCAGTCAGTAATCATCGCGTTAATCACCCATTCATCTTGATCCATCGTGATATATGGGGACCATCTCCCCAAACCGATTTACTCGGATTCCGATATTTCTTAATTTGCACTGATGATCATACTAGATTCTCTTGGTTATTCCTGCTCAAACAAAAATCCGAGGCTGCTCACTGCATCAAGAATCTGTGCACTCTCATAGAACGCCAATTCGGTGATGTAGTTAAAGTGTTTCGGACAGATAATGCAAAAGACTTCGTAAACAAAGAACTAACTGAGTTCTTTGTCTCAAAGGGCATTAGGCATGAAACCTCCTGTCCCTATACTCCACAAAAAAATGGTCTGGTAGAAAGGAAAATTGGAGAATCTCTGGGGTTTTACCGTACTCACAGCCATCCACCTAATTAATCGATTACCATCAAGGACACTGAATTTTCAGAGTCCTCTTGAAGTAATCGAACACCATTATCCAAATGTACGTCTCCGAACCAGACTGTCAGCCAAAATATTTGGCTGTGTGGCTTATGTACATAACCCTGCACATAAGCTTAACAAGTGGTCTTCCAAGGGACTCAAATGTGTCTTCTTGGGATATTCAACAACACAAAAGGGTTACAAACTCTATCATCCTATTACAAGGAAATATCTAGTCTCTAAGGATGTTGTCTTTGATGAAAAGAATTTTGATTACAAAAACCCTAAGCATCATACACTTAGAGATCTAGATTACCTAAAACAACTTGACAAAGAAACTGGTAAAGAATCTGATTCTAAAATGGATCAGACTGATATACTCCAGACTCACATTCCTGAACTCAGTATACATAATCCAACTCTGTCTCAGTCACCTGAGCTACCTACCTCTGACGATAGGCCTGCAGATGCACCTATTCCCACCGAACCTGGAAATTCAGGCCTAGGAAATTCAGTTGGAACTAAGTCATGGTCTGATTCCCCCTCTGAACCTTCTTCTCTAGAAATGGAAGTTGAGGTGACTACAGATGTACCACCTAAATACTATGAGCGGCATAAGACTGTTTCTGAAAATCCAGACAACAGTTCTATGCCTCCTCCAACAACTTCCATCAGAGAAGAACCTTCAGGCGACCGGTCTATTGCCCTCAGAAAGGGTAAAAGATCCTGTGTCAAAACAAGGACACAGAATCCAGCAAGCTTTCTGACCTTTGATAAGGTCTCTCCTGAGTATAGAGCCTTTCTCATCCATCTCCATGAGGGTTATATACCTAAAACACCCCAAGAAGCCCTGCAGATCCCTCATTGGAAAGAGGCTATGGATGAGGAAATGCGGCCTTACGACTTAATGACACTTGGGATATCGTGGATCTTCCCAAAGGAAAAAGGGCAGTGGAATGTCGATGGGTACTTACTTTAAAGAATACGCTAGAAATCACTAATAAACCTAAAGCAAGGTTAGTTATCAAAGGTTTTACTCAAACCTATGGTATTGACTACTAGGAGACCTTCGTTCTTGTTGCAAAGATGAACACAATTCGCATCATTATTTCTCTAGCTGTACACTTTGATTGGCCTCTAAGACAGTATGATATAAAAAATGCTTTCCTACATGGGGAGCTCAAAGAAGAGATCTATATGACCCTTCCACCAGGGTATGGAAATACCAAAACTTCAGGGAAGGTATGTCGGCTAAAAAAGGCGCTGTATGGGCTCAAACAATCCCCGAGAGCTTGGTTCGGTAAGTTCACTAAAGCAATAAAAGAGTTGGGTTACAACCAGTGTAATGGTGATCATACTCTCTTCTTTAAACATTCTTCCTCTTTACTAACTCTCTTGCTTGTCTATGTTAATGATATCATCATCACAGGGAGCAATTCTGCTGAAATTAATGCTCTAGAGAAACATCTTAGTGATGTGTTCCAAGTTAAAAAACTAGGCCCCTTAAAGTTCTTCCTGGGCATTGAGTTGGCTCAGTCTGCTGAAGGCATACTTCTCACTCAACAGAAGTATATCCTTGACCTCCTTGAGGAAACCAAACATACTCACTGTCGTAGTAGTGAAATACCGATAGAGGCTAATCACCACCTCTTACTGGATAACAAAGAACCCACAGTAGAAATCACTTCTTATCAGAAACTTCTCGGTAAGTTGCTGTATTTATCTCATACTAGACCTGACATTTGTTATACTGTCAATGTTCTCAGTCAGTTTATGCACTCACCCCGTTACTCTCATTTTCAAGCTGCTAACCGAGTCCTCAGGTACCTCAAAGGCACAGTTGGCCTCGGCATCACCTACAGAAAGACAGGTAAACTCAATTTGCTTCTCTACACTGACTCTGACTATGCAGGATCGCGCATGGACTATAAATCTACCACAGGTTACTGTACCATTCTCGGTGGCAACTTAGTTACATGGCGAAGTAAGAAACAAAGTGTTGTCTCTAAATCCGGCACTGAGGCTGAATTCAGAGCAATGTCCAAAGGCATTGATGAGGTAATGTGGATTCGGCACATGCTTGAAGATCTCCGGATACCATATGATCAACCAATTGCTATCCGCTGCGACAACAAGTCTGCCATCAGCATTGCCCACGATCCTATGTACCATGATCGAATGAAACATGTTAATATTGACAGGTTTTACATTCAGGATCACCTTGAGCGTGGCATTGTGCAGACAGAGCACGTCGCCTCTGATGAACAGTGGGATGATATCTTCACCAAGGGCTTAACTGGCAAGGCTCTGCGACGTTTTATCTTCAAGCTTGGAATGACGGATATTCATTCCAGCACTTGAGGGGAGAGTTAAGGGTTTATGTACTGTCCTTTGGGCCAGAGGCCATGTAATTGTAATAGACTGACCCTGGGTTTTTAATGAAGAAAAAACTAACTTACAAAGGGCTCATTATGGGCCCATTAACAATCCACTAAGGGCCCATTAAGGCCCCATTATTGTAGGCCTAGTGGGGTCCATATATTAGGCCCATTAAAGGCCTAATATATGCGGGGCCTGACTTAAGTCAGGCCCAGATTTCCAACGGTCATATTTTTTACAAAAAAATATATGACCGTTGGAAGGAATTCCCTCGAGGGAATATTCCTTTCTAACTTGTAGGTGTTTTTTCTTCTTGTATAAAAGGGCTACAGATGCAGTAATAAATTATCCTTTTTGTGCCCTCAAAGCTCTGTGTTTCTCTCTCTCTCTCTGCGCACTGTCTCTTCCTCTCTCTAGTTTCTCTCTCCTCAGAAATCTTCAGGTACCGATGATGATAAATGTGCCATGAGAAAGTTAAAATGTAGTAAGTACATTGTAGAGCACGAGATGTACCATGGTAGTACAAATGCAGTAAACGTAGCATGTCAAATGGGTTAAACCAATCCTTAATGAAAAGAATATATAAGTCAATATAGTTCATGAATAAGACTAGCTAATATGTTATCATGATATCAAGTTTTATTAAGTTGAATGATAAATGGGACTAAAGGGTCACAAATGTAATATTAGAAGATGTTTGTAGATATATATGTTATTTTTCAGCACTTTCATATAAACTTATTTTAGATGCCTATGTTAGCTAGACCTAGGCATCCCACCTATTTCCTCATCTTTTCTCTACACCACTCCATCAAAAGGTCTTTATGATGTTCCAACAGTCCAGTGGTCGCAATGATGGATCTAGAAGCCAGGCGCATGAACAATGGGAATGCACTCTTCGAAGGAGCAACTCACTACAAGAACAAGGTCCCACACGATAATGTACTATTCCTTTTTTCCTTGGTCTATAATGAATTGGTTAACTCTTCCATGTCATTAAAAATAGTTTCAACCAGGAAATAATGTCCAGAGAATAAAACATTCATTTTTCCTGAACAGATTATAAATGCATATTAAAGCCTAAAATAAAATATTATAGTTTTAGAATCACGTTATAAATTTTCTTGATTTCATGGTTGTTTAAAAGATTTTCCTGACATTCATTTCTGATTGAAAATTTTTTTATGTCTTTAAATATGGTAAAAGACATAAATATCTTTGAATATATTGAACTATTTTCCATGGTGTTTCTTTATTTGCGAATAATAATGTAATTTTCCCACAGTTTTTGGATCCATTTATTTCACAAGCTTTATTTAAACACTTTCCATGATTTATTTTTAATTTTACTATATTAAATGCATAAATAAAAAATTATGATTTAGAACACTATAAATATATTTATAGATTTTATTAATTCTATTTGATAGTTTCAAAATTCAATTTATTTTATTTAATCCTCTCTTCCACCTCTAGCAATCTTGCTCAATTAAAGATATATCAATTATTCTTGATTTCCAATGATTGGATATGGTAAATAATTTACATGAGCTTAGCATTGAATAAAACCAATAAAAACTTAAATGATGATATCATGATAACTGCTTGGGTATCTTGGCTCCTACATGAACATAATATTCATGTGTGGTCAGGGAACTTGACTGATGGAGGACCATCCAGTCGAGCGCATCCAGACTTATCAACAGCCACTTTGCGGAGCCTGAGCGAATGTGAAGAATCCGTATTTCCGGTACCAGGTTGAGAAGCTGCAATCATGTCTTCTTGTTATGTGTCATGTCCATTTATGGTTGTATGATGGTCCATTCCTCGTGTATGGACCCCATCATCATGTCATTTCAATTCTATTTGTAACGTCTCATTACTGTAGGGAGGTCCACTACTGCGTGTGTACGGGCCTCTTCTGTGCGTGTTTGGTTTTGTTTTTAATGATTCAGTCTATACCTTTAGGGGGGGGGAGTCCATATTTGAATTCTTCACCCCTAAAGGACCCTTTTAAGGGAAAGCTCAAAAAGCTCCCCCCTTAAAAGGGCCCCACTAGGGCAGCCATAACTGCCCCTCTCTACTATAAGAAGAGAGGGGAGGCGAACGTGGGAGGCATGCCCTGTGTTGAACCAGTTTTTGAACTTGTGTTTTGAATGAGATTTCTTTTGCGTGAAGAAAATGATGTTCTAGGGTTTCTCTCGTGCATCTTCCCCTCAGGGAAGTTCTTCCATTTCTTGTTGTATTTGGGATCACTTTGCCCGCAGAGATTGCCAAGGTGGAACAGCACCGCTGACTGCTACGTTCCATTTGTTTCTGGACTCTCCAGTTCGATCGCACCAAGGCAATCACGTTGCCTTTCATCCACGGCCAGAGTCATTCCTTACTTAGGGCTTGCAGTTAGAAGATTATGTCGATCGTTGTCGCGGCAATGGATAGAGTTTCTATCCAACATTAGGAGGTCAAAGGAAGAATCTCATCCGCATCTTTGGCGCCCTCGGAACGTCGCACGTCGATCTTCCTCTGCCAGATCAAAATTGATGTACCCCCTGTGGTTTAGGGTCACACCCGACCCCACTGTTGAACGGGAAACCTTCCCTAACCGCACATTGGAGTACCACTGCCTTTGTCTTCTCACGAACATTCGATTTCTTTTGCCGTGCAACGACGTTGAATCTCACTCAATCGACACTCAACGGGATCGCGGAGTCTCACAGGCCGCCGATACTCTATCGACTATCGATCGTTATATCAATCAATGCCGGGAAGCGATCGCTTGATCAACTCTTGAACGACTGCTCTGTGGAACGCTATTATTTTGTGTCACGAAGGCCGGTCATTCACTGCCCTGGGGTGCTGTCGTGGTGATACTTTGTTTCCCGGGTCTCTTCAAGTATCTTGACGTGCTTCCCCTTGCATTGTTCCTTCACTACCAAGGTATCAGAACCCTCGCGCGTCTGAACATCGCATCACCTCCGTCTCCTTACACGAGCATGCCAACCAGACCAACTGGCCTTCTCAACCGATCGGACTGCAAATTGATTGAGGCACACGTAACAACCTGACACTACACAGATTGTTACATCGCAGGTTGTCCTGCCAATTTGGCCGACCCCCACAGGTTTCAACTTCTTCCCTTATTTATAGTATCGTTACGTCTCTTAGTACCGTCCTCGCTCACTCCTCTACTTCTAGAGATTTTGTTGTAGGATTAGCCGCTATGCTCGCGATAGAGATTTTCTTTTGGAGTGCCGGATTAGTGTCTTTCTCGGTGATTGACGTGGACACTCATGGACTGTGAAACGTCACTCTCTTCGTCGGCCTTGGAACTGTCATTAAACAGGATAAAAAATATCTCAGGTTACCTGATTGACATGCCATAGTAGCAGTAATTATGAAAATATTAACTGGTCATTAATTCCCAGGAAATTTGATCATTAGAAGTCTCATAAATCAGTCATAGTGGTAGACAGCTTCAAGGCACCATTCCTAATATGGAACAATGACTTACGAGTTATGATATTAAAGTCAACATGTAAGATATTGCAGATTCATTATCAGAATGTACCCTTACGAGCTTATTTATGGAGCAAACAAATCCAAGATATGACTCAAAGTTCCACAACAATATGGCTTTTGAGGATGTGTAGAAACAACCCAGATACTCAACATAAGTGATAGATGTTAAAGTTTGCTTCTTATTCATACTACATCCTGATACAACTCCCCGACTAAGTAAACAAGATACCCATATATTGATATTCTTGTCTACAAGTATCTGGAAAATTTGAGTTAGATAATCCCAAGACTTTGAGATATTTTGGTTCCTTACATGTAAGCATGATATGCTTTGTTCATTGTAGTTGAGTATGACCTTCTTCGCAAACTACCAATTCTATAATCTAGATTAACTTTGTAATGTTCCTAGATATCCAATGATGAATCAAAGGTCAGGTAAAGTACATATCATAGAACATTTGACAGGCCCAACTACTAAGGCATGTGGTTTTTGCATTCATAGTAAGTCTAACCTCATAAGAATGAGGTCCATCTAGTTTCATAGTTTTTTCAATATTAATGGCAGGGGCTTTACCCAGTGAAAAAATTCCATAAACATTTTTTCACCACATTTCATATATAAGACCTGTGTTAATTATGTCATTCTTGGTTTTTGAAAATGCTGAATGTTAATTTATTTTTACTCTAATGTGATTAGAGCGGTGAGAACATATACTTATTATTGTCCATCAGTAGTATAGTGACATCATTTTATTCCATTGAAAAAATAGTGATTCATTATTATTCTGATGTAATGTTTATCATGACATCTTTAAAATATGTGCAATCAGTTAATGAGATATAAGGAGATCAAAATACATAAATATTCCTTTTATAAAAATGATATCACTATTTTTGAATATTCCTTTCATAATAATACATCAGGTGTACATCCAAGTATCTAGTGAAAGTGTTGCTAGTTGATCCTAATTATACAATAAGTTCAATTGATATTATGGCCATAAGTGTAGAGACACTAAAGATTGATGGTTGATGCTATTTATGAAAGGAATAGACTGAGTTGACCAATCACAGTCATACAAGTAATCTTAGACTTATGCTTCATGGCCTTTAGAAAATTGGCTCTGATGCCACTGTTAGGCTATGGGCCATGATTTGAGGCTTGGAAGATACTTTTCTAATATGCTGAAGCTCAAATAATCTTAATTAGTCTCTAAAACTAATCGAATTTATGCTATATTTTGGAGAACTTGTTACATCTTTAAGTTTCTCTATAGGAGAGTTTTCTAAAGCCATTCACATGTCTGGTTTCTAGAAGTATGAATGTGATCAAGGGGCTCTTGGATATTCACTTCTTCTTATCTAACTCTTATATAAGTACTTGTTGATCTTCTCACCATAAAGACTCTTTGTTGTTGAGGGAGAAAAAAAAATTGAAGAAAGGGCCGCCCAACTTTGGTTGGCATTGGTGCCTAAAATGAGTGACCCTTCCCTATGTATGATTTAGTTAAAATTTTTCTTAAAACTCTGTTACATTAAGTACATCCATCAGTGCCATCTTTATCTTGTGCATGGTACCCTCTATGCCAATGTGTCATTCTAGTTAGTTCATTTAAGGACCAAATAACATCTAATAAGCATCTATAAGTCAGTGTTCTCTTGGCGGACAATCTTTTTCACTTAATCATCTGTATATACTTCTTATAATTAGGAGCTAATACCTATATGAATCCCATGACTAGAGACTCAAAAGTCATAGTTAAAATATAATTGTCCATTGGCCAGATGCCATTGGTGTCTCAAGTGAACATATACCTTAAAAATTTGTGACATAAATCAACCTGATTGATGTTTACATATAATACAATTCAGAGATTCACACCGGTCGCTTCAATGAATTTTTCTCTAAAGAGCACCACCCGTCTGCCATTGGTGTCTCCACAATAATAACCATAGATAGGATTAGACATACTGGATGTCCATCTCAAGTATGTTTCGTTTAGGAATATTTTCAATTGATGTTCAAAGACTAATCATCATTAGTGTATCATGATGTCATCATAATTCAATCGATCATCACAAATATTCATGTGTTTAATAATAAACATAACACAAGAATAATAATGAATGAATATTTATTCCAATGATCTTAAACAAAACATGGTGGTTTGATTTGAGGACATTATTCAAGGAAAAAAATGAATTAAATCCGTACCTAGGTAATTGATACAATGTAGATGACTCGAGCAAGATTAATTAAATTACCTTATTGGGAACTTATTCCACCATTGACTTGCTCATTTGGAGAATGCTGCTAGTCTATTCACGTGCTTAGCCTCTAGAGGTATCTATGTGACCAAATGATTGATGGATCTCCTCTCCACCATCTTTTCTCAAAGATCTGGTTCATTTTCTCACCATCAAAGGATCCTAGCAGAATGAGTGGATATCGGAACAAAGAAGACATGGGGGACAGATCTGATTGGCATGGTGATAACATCCTAAATTCGGTCTTTATTTCATGTTATTAGCACAATTTTATGCATTTAAAGAGCTTAAAATGGGATTGTTATCATATATTTACATGAAAATATTGTTTTCAAGTGATTTCTGATTTTTCCCTAATTTTCTAAATTTTAAAGGATTTATTGGAGCTTGAAATAACTATTTTTGAATGAAAATGGTAATCTTAATATTTAATTTCGAGATTTATCAGTATAGGGATGAATCAGTGAAATTTCTAGAATTTTTACGGTTTTTTAGGATTTTTCTGAGATTTATTTGAAGAGGAAATGCATTTATTCTAAGAAAAAAAAGATATATTTATAAGAGAAAAAAAGTATTGACATAATTTCTGAACTTTGAAGGCCTTTTTGCAAAAAGACCCTGAAAAGAGCTCTCGGTCGCGACTGCAGGTGTAAAGATATGATTTAAAATGTTTTAGGGTTTAATTGCAAATGATTGATTATTTGTTTTAATGTTTAAGAAAAAAAATAGAGGAGAGAGAATGCGCACAGGGTATATATGCAATTACCTGCGGGCGGCGTCATATAGCAATGCCAGTTTTTAAGAGGGTCCTTCTGACAAAATTTTAGGGATTCTTTCGGTCAGGCGACGTGGCTCCACGGTGACCGTTGGATGATTATCCAACGGCGCTTAATGAGCGCCAGCGCTGGGAGGTAACGTCACCGCCCGCACAGCGCATACAATGCGTGTGTAGAGCCAGTGACGTGGCAAACTATCAAAGGACAAGGCGAAGAAGAAACACACATGTTCGTGCGTATCAAAACGTATGCAAAACGTGACTTTTAAATTTTCTATTTTTTTTCTTATTTTCACCAGGGGGGTACGTGGAGCAAGGAGGATGCGTCCGCCTGGAGGAGTTGAAGAGTCGTCGTCCAATCAGCAGAAGACACCTCAGCGCTCGAAAAAAAACATATAAATATGAATAAATGATTTAAATCCAATGGCTAATATTGGTTTAAATTCATTTATTCATAACTTTTGATCCAGAAGTCTGATTGAGATGATTTTTTATGGATTTGCTCGTAATGATCCCCTCTTTCTATCTGTATGGTTGGATCATTATATCAAGCCTACATTGATAGATATTAACGAATTACTAATTAGGGGTAAAATGGTCATTTTTTATTTTACCTAGGTATAAAAGCCAAATTTCGAGAAGAGGGGGTCATTATTGATGGTTCTCTATCACAGCTGCAAGACAGAGAGGAGCCCCAGCCTGGATCAACTTGTTTGGTACATTTCCCTCATTGTATTTGAATTTCGGTGCATTTTGAATGAAATTAGTTCAATTTCTTGTTTCTTCTTCTTGATTTTGATCTGAACTTCTAAATCGCTTGGCTTGAGCGGCATGTACAAGCCCTGATTAGGATTGAGAGGAGAAATTGAGGGATTAAACTAGGCATTCAACTGCATTCCCAAAGAAAAAAACTCTAAAAAAATTAAGTTTGAATTCTAGGGTATTAAAACTTTAGTTTCTTTTATCTTTATCAAATAGTGTTGTAATCAGTTCTGAATTAGTTAATCTGCAAGACAAACAAACCAAGTAAAAAACCTTCTTCTTAATTCCCTCTAAAGTAAATCCCTTGATCCTCTTCTTTGGATCAACTAATTCAACTTAGAACCCCCTAAATTCTTATACTCTTCTCATCTCCTCTACCTCCCTTTCTCAATATTCTTTCCAATTAGGTTAAATTGATCCTCATTGAAGATTAAATCGTCCTAATTATAGAAAATCATAGAATTGAACTCCTTACTAGCCTCCATAGGACGATACCTTCACTCATCATATTCATTTTAAGTGAGGTTTTATAAATTTTATTGTATAAGCTAAAATTTACAACGACGAGGGCTAAAAATTGCATAATTTTACCCCTATTTTTGGCTTATCACATGGGAATCTAAAATGGGTGACCCCTTATTTATAGAATTTTGAAACTTTTTATAAAATCCTTATCAATTTTCATAATAACTTTAATATTATTTGTGTGACTCTATAGCCACATATATCAATCTTCATACTAAGTTTAATATTATGTGTGTGAATCCCTAGCCGCATATATCAATCTTCATGATAACTATAAAGTCCCAATAACGTTCATCTGCCAAACTTAATAATTAACTATATAAATACATTGGTTAATTAATCAAGGATAGATTTCACCCATTTGATAGGATAAGTTTACAGCCCAAAGGGTACCAAGCCACACCACATGCTCTAAAAGATACTAAAGAGTATCTAAACTCTCTCTGGAACCATTATCATAATTGGTTCCCCTGAACGTATAATCCTTCATTTTCAAGAGACTCTAGAATGACTAGGGGTAGTTCTGGTTATCAAACCCTATTTCTAAGTTTTGTTAATGCTGATGTATAATACTGATCATTTGAGAGAACCTTCTCTAGTATTCCTACTACCCTGGACAGGAAGTTTATGCATCTTTTTCCTCAAGACAACCTCCTCATTATCCAGGGATGATCATCGTATGATGATCCAGGGATGATGACTAGTCATCTTTAGCAACTCTTCTTATGTCCAAACAAAGACATGTTCGAATTCCAGGGTTAGAGACTCATACGTCTTAGTCGAACCATGGTCATCCATAGACTAGATGTCCTTAGTGTCTTAGGTCAGCACACCACTTATACAACAATGAATGGAGTAACCCTAATTGATGTTTGAGTATAATACAATTTATAGACCGACATAGATCACTTTTATGAAGTCTTTCATTAAAGAGCATCCACCATTTGTCCTTAGTGTCTCCACTTTAATGACCACAAGATTAACCAAACATATTATATTTGTAGTATCAGGCTGATCTATTCTACTTGGATCACTCATTTTCTATCTCAAGTATCAGATGAATATGAAAACTTATATACTCCCTTAAAGACTAGCAATCACTGAATTATGATCTCATCATTATTAACTATGTCATTTCACACAGTAAGGGTTTAATCATAAACATCATCTGACAAAAATAATAAATACTATTTATTTTAATAAACTTAAAATAATCACGAAAGTGTTACCCGCTTGACTCCTCATTGTATCCATCAAACCATACCTTGTCATTCGGGAGTGTCACACATATAAATGATTATACGTACACGGTAACCAATGATGATAAAGGTTTCATGTGAGATTTAATTTACTAGGATTAATTTTCTAGAGCATAAAATGTAGCTTGGCATCATGCTTTTTTGAAATGTAACCTATTGATTAAGTTTAATTGATTACTATTAGTTCATCTACAATAGTTAAACTTATTAACTAAAATTATATGGCTCAAAAGGGTAACAAATTGGAAAATTTCTGGATATAGTTATAAGGGCTTTGTGAAAAACCCTCAGTTAATTATAAATGTAGAAGGGCCCCATTTTAGGTGCACAGGCCAGCCAGATATGGGTAGCTCTCCTTGTCTTCTTCCCTAAACAGAACCCCCCTTCTTCTTGAAAGAATTCATTATGGAACAATAAACAAGATCTTCATGCAGAATTTAATAAGTTCAAGAACAGATCCATTGTTACAACAATCCAAAGGATAAATCTAGTAATTGGGCACAAGAATAACTTGGAGGTACTCTTTTAGGGGGCAAAGTGAGAGTAAAATTAGTTCCACAAAAGGTGATATGGTTTTTTTATATTTTATAGATTAAAATAAAATTGGTTCAATTATTGCTACTATGCAGATAAATTTAGAATGCATCGCATTAGGTCTTATAAAGATAGTCACAGACCTTTTAAATGTTCACAATAATGTCTAAGGGAAAAAGAGTCTTAAAAAGTGAAGCCATGACTTGCAAGAAATGGACATAACAATACCAAAGGCAAATCATTGCTATGATAACATTTGATGGACTAAGGGCAAACTTGAAGATGCCAAAACAGCAGAAAATGTTTCACCGCTCATTGGATTGTCCTTCATGATGAAAAACGGGCCCAGAAAACTAGATAACCAGGTCAACTTTGATTATGGAATCCCTAATGATGTTTCTCCTTATATTGAACAAAGCGTAATACTACCTTAGCCTCAATAAACCCTATTGCACAGTTATATAGGAATCATGATAGTGCCTTTACTTGTGGAAAGTGATTTAGGTCAATTCCAACAAAATTTAGTCACAAGAAATATTTGTTACCCCAATATCTGACATTGCTGTGCCCAGTCACCTTGTCAAAACCTTATTTTAGCCTGCACTCTTAACCATAGCAAGTGTGTGGCATTCTATCGTCATCTTTGGCCTTCCTATCATCATTATCTCCACCATCTGGGCCATCCTGACCCTCATCTCCTGCTTATTACCCATAGCTTCACTGTATCCCGCTGCATGCTCCTGCTTGTCCTGCATCAAATTTGGTATCCAAAAGAATTTTTACCCAATGATTTTTGGCCTCTCCTCAACCAAGTTAGAGTATCTAGAACACCAAGTCACCACACTCATCCCTGGGGTGCAGGAAACTGTACTTGCTTCAACCAGTATGAGACCATGTCTGATGTCATCCTCATGCACTTAAGACATGCATGTTCCTTGTACAGCATTCCCATCATATCTTTTGTACTGGGAATGGCCACCCTAGTGGTAAATCCCATCTCAAGACTTCAACCAACACCTCAAACACCTACATGAGATAAATGAAAAGGTACTTAAACGGATGCACCATCACACCATCACCCAACACTGCCATTACCATTACTAGGATTATTACCACATTTAACAAAACAGTGGCCAATAGACCTAGAAGGTACATAAAGCTGCACCCTAGAAGCAATTTCTGGTGCAATGTGTTTTCTATAAACATTTATAGAGGGAAAGAAGCGAAGGGCCTGAAATGTGCAGTAATTGGGCGTGCCTTCAAATACTTTCATCATCAAGTTATTGAACTCTTGAATATGACAAAATTTAGGATCTTTTACTATCAAATCATCAACATAAGCTCCAATTAATAAATCGTATTTATCAAAAATATTAAAATAGATGGCATGTTCATGCATGCTTCAAGAGAATCCAAGTGAGGATATATATATATGTTTTTTATTTTAAAAACCAAGAATGAGGAGCTTGCTTCCACCCATACATGGGTTTATTGTTTGAGTACATGCTGCTCACTGCCATTCTTGATAAACCCATCTGGTTGTCTTACATAGATCTCTTCTTCAATTTCATCATTTAGAAATGCAGATTTAACATCTAAATGATGGATATCCCAATTTTCTTGTCCTGCAAGAGCCAACATTACTCTGATGTTTTCCATCCTTGCCACTAGAATAAATGCTTCATCATAATCTATGCTAAACCTTTGAAGATACCCCTTCACGATTAGTCTTTCCTTGTATCTAATTGCCCCATATCTGGAATCTTTCTTCATCTTCAATACCCATTTGAGATCATTAGGTTTGTAGAGAACTAGAGGCTGAAAAAGTTCCAATGAATGATTTCTTTCAATTGCATCCATCTCTTCTTGCATAGCATACCTCCATACTTTGTCATTGTTAGCCTCTACAAAATGCAGTGGTTCTTCTGAGTCATTCATGCAAGTTTCAGGATTAAAATTCACATAAGATGTTTCATTATAGATATGATCTACAGTTCTGAACTTTCTTTGTCAATCTTCTTCAAATCTAGGATTCCCAAAATTTTCTGAAGAATCAAATCCAGCTTCAACTCTTCCTCCATGCGCCATTTCAGATGTATTTTCTTCTATCTGCTCATATTCATCAACAGTAAGATCCCACAACTTGGAAATTTGAGATGTACCTCCGTGGTTGGATTTATTATCCTCTCCCCAATTCCATTAACTTTCTTCTCAAAAAATCACATCCCTACCGATATGAACATCATGGGGTGACTTCTATCATCAAGTTTTCCCCGTCATTTTCCAAGTACCTTCAGATGCATCAGTGAGCCAAACACCATTAGATGCTCTACACTTGGTTTTGTATCAGTCAAGTTTTTAGATGGAGTGGCTCCATCAAGGCTCTTAGAAGGTGACCTATTCAAAATATAAACAGAAGTACTTACAGCTTCCCTCAGAATTCTGGTGGCAAGTTATGTTCATAAATCATGCTTCTAACCATAGACATAATGGTCTTGTTTCTTATTTCAACAACACTATTCTGCTGAGGAGAGTGAGGAGCCATCAGCAGTCATCAAATTCCATAATCATCACAATGTTTTGTGAATGCGTATGAGGTGAATTCTCCTCCATAATTTGATCTGAAATATTGGATCTTCATATACCTTTTGGCTTCAGCCAGATATTTGAATATTTTAAAGGCATGAAATGCATCATGCTAAAGGACAACAACCCTCATTAGTCTAGAGTGATCATCAACATTTTGCGTAAAGTACTTACTTCCCCCTAATGTTGATGGAGAGATGGGCCGCATAAATCACCATGAATCAGCTTTAGAGGTTCTGTTGCTCTATGTGGCATTGCTGATGGAAATGGAGTTCTGTGTTTCTTTCCATCAGTACAATTTTGACATATTTTCAAGGGTATTTGAAGTAGAGGCAGTCCATTTACCAGCTCCTTGCTAGCTGTATGAGTGACTTGAAATTCAAGTGCCCCAAACATTGATGCCAAAGCCAAGGTGGAGATTTATCAGCATAAAAAAAAACACTTGTTGGAATCACTCAATTTTAAAGGATATAGATTCCCTTGAGTTATTCTTAGTGATAGAATAGAAATCCCATGCCAATCATAGATAGAAAGCATTCCAGCTTCCAGAACAATCTTGTACCCTTCTTCATCAAGTTGACCTAGACTTATAATATTTGATTTCAGCTTGGTAATATAAAGAGCACTACTGAATTTCAAGATCATAGTATCTTCATTATGTTAGGTAATGTTACCTTTGCCAAGAATCTCAACCTTCAATCCATAACCAAATCAAACATTTCGGGTTGAAGTTTCTTGAGTGTCTTGAAAAAGGTTATTGTTCCCATTCATATGATTGCTTACATTAGTACCAAGATATCACAAGTTCTCTTCTAGAGGTTGGCCACCTAAACCTTGAAGAAGAAGTTCATCAATATCATCATAATTTTCCATAATAAGAGCAGAATTCGGCTTCTCTTTGGTATCTGCAAGGTGAGCTATCTTCTCCTTGTTTGATGACATTATGAAGCAAAATGTCCATATTTGTTACAATTGTAACATTTGATTTTGTATTTATCTCGAGGCCTACCATCATCTGCCTTGCCACGATCCTCATTTTTTCTCCCACGACCACTTCAATGATCGTGACCCCATTGTTTGCTTTGTGGAAAAATATGTATATTATCTGGTTTTTGATTTTTCCATAGCAAGAGAATACATGGCCTGCTCCTCGTGTATATGTGTATCCCAAAGCATATCTTCATGTATCTTCAGAGACCCAATTTCTTTTTCAAGAGTCATGGAGTCCATGTCTCCAAATTGCTCTATGGTCACGACAGTGGAGTTGAAATTTGCTGGAGCTGCTCAAAGAAGTTTGGCCACAACATCTCCTTCTTCAACTTTCTTGCTTAAGCTTATCATTTCAGTGACAACTCTGGACAATTTTCCAGAAAATTCTGATACAGGCTCTTTTTCTCCCATAATATGCATGTCAAATTCCCAATGTAGAGCCTGTATCTTGGCCTTTTTGACACGAGCTACACCCATGTTCATAGTCCCTCATGCTCCCCACATTTCCTTAGCAGTCTTGTTGATATAAAGTTGTTTGTGGATGTCTTCAAGATACTGCATTAAAGAGGAAGGCATGGCCTGTTGATCCTTCTTCCTTGTCACGTTGTCATCTCTGATTGTCTTTCACAGACCATGAGCTTATAGTAACACATGCATACGCATTGCCCACAAAGGGTAGTTGTTTCTTGAGAGGACTAGAAGAGTAGTCAAGATAGGTTCATTCTTCATCTTAAGTGAGCCACCGCCAGCAATGCATGTGCCAACAGGGAACCCATCGCTTGGTTGACGTTGCTTCAACATTTTCTCAGGTTGTGCTGGAACATATGCTGACGAGAGAATAAGAGAAGAAGATGAAAAATCACACTTAGAACTCATACTTATAAACACTTTTTTTGAAAAAAGTCATAAGAAAAGCAGAAAACTGGGATCTAACTAGCTCAAAGAAGACTGATCAAAGGAAAGGAAAAGAACGGTCAGGAATTCACGAATCCCATTTATTCTGCCAGGATCTCCATTCCTTCTAGAATAGGATTAACCCCAACATATGCGGTTTGACTTTTTCATTTGTTTCAACTGGATTTCTAATTTCTAATTCCCGTTGTAAAACATACTAAGCTTTGTTAAGATAATGATAAAGTTCATCCACAATCGTCTGAAATTTAAAATAGAATTCAATATTATTCATGGGATTTATTCTCTGAAACAAAAAAAATTAATAGGATATTGTGGAAAGACTTATTATAGTTCCTTTTGTTTATTATTTTTCAATAAATTTTATGAATAGTACATTCAAAAAATGCGTTTGAGGAAAAGCAGCTCCTGTGTTTATTAAGAGGGTTCTCAAGATAAAAACCTGACCGAGGCATCAGATGCATTGCAGGGTGAGAGAATGCATGAGCCATACAAACGACAGGACCACATCTATTGGAATTGCAGACCAAAGCTTCATAACTCTTCTGTGAATGAGGGGCCATGTGTTAATAGATGAAATCTGTTTTCTATTCTAATCATAATCAAAATATTTAAAAAAATTCAGAAAATGAAAAAAAGATATAATTGTATCTAGAAAAGTAACATCACATGTGCCATCAAAGTTTTTACATACCAAAGAAATCCACGATGATTTTGTCTGTAAAACCAATCCAAATCAACTGATGTCTTGATAAATAAGTATGAAATTTATGATAAATTTATGAAGTTTATGTAAGATAGTCTTAAAATAAAATTACATAAAATAAAAGTAAGTTGATTAGGGATTACGACATAAATAAGTCTTCACTGGTTTGTTCCCATGTTTTAATATATACAAGTTGATATTTTTATTAGTAATATTGAAAAATAAATTAATATGATACAACCCAGAGAATTAAAAATGCCAGTTTGGTTAAAATAGCTTTATATGATACAATATATAGTCATAAGATGAGTCATGATCACTACAATAAATATACATTTTTTACTTATATTTTATTGGCAATTGATGCAACCAAATGTGTGTATGGAGTGAAGAGGAATCAGCAACTCGCAAAAGCCATCACATCAATGATGTGGTCGAATAGGATTATCCATAAACAGTATTTAAAAAAATTCAAACACATGCCGGTTAAACTCATTGTGAGATTCTCAGGATTCATTACCAATTAAACATAGATAGGATTAAATATCGATAGCATCAAACATAGGAATGACCCAATGGTCACCATTCATGTTGTTATATCTGTTACAATTGTTGATAATGGCTATAATCTTAACAGAACTATCTTTATATCATAACGGCAACTAATTACGAACCAATGTAATTACAAACCAATGTCTGAGTACGGGATTGCAAAATGAGATTAATTGTTCATTCCTCTCTATCTCTCATTTATTCTCTCTTCTATTTTCTCCTATTCTCTCTTCTTTTTCATGAGTAAGCTCAGTTTTCTTTCATTGAGCACTAAAACTATGACCTGCTAGTAGGGAGTCATATCAAATGTTCAAGTTTTCAGGGAGAAAATAGTCAACAATTATTATCCGACGGGATGAATTAAAAACTAATTTTATTGCTCTATATTTCATGCTATCTAACCAATCACTGGATATGTTTTGTAAAGACAATTTTATTTGCTTCATTTATAGGTATTTGATTATCTTCATGTAGAATGAAAGAAACAGCTCTTACTCAAGAACAAGAAAAAGAAGAGGAGGAAAGAGAGAGAGAAGGCACAAGATCAATAATTAGATAGATTGTGTTCTGCAAAATTAAAGTATCAATGTTGGTTTGTATTTTTTATTGTATATAACAAGCTTCTGTTTTAATCATATCCATTATGACTAAATATGATGGCTATGCTAAAACAAATCTAAGCTGGTTATCTGTTTTTTATTTAGACATAACCATAGCCATCACATCTATATACTAATGATATGTTAGATCAGATCTCGTCCTTTGATAGTATTCCTACCTAGGTTTAATCCTAACCGTCTATGTTGTTCCTATTCTATGTTTCAATTTAGATTAAATCCTTGCCACTAGTTCTCATAATGAGGATAGGGTACGGGTTCAATTATTACTAGCTACACTATATGAAAGATCTTATACTAGCTGGCTGCTGACTTGATGTCGAGTTTGCTGACTCCCTTCACATAGAACACATTAATTAGATGTGCCTGCATAGAACAGGATGCTTGGGTCCACTTAGAGGATCATAAAGATAACAACGCCCATAGTGGCTTCAAATACAGCAGAGGGTTCAAGAATGCAATGGAACATTAACTATAGCACCCACAACCATGATAACTACTTACTTTGGCTAAATTCTGTAGATATTGCCTGGGAACAAGCGCTCAGCAGATCATGCGGATGCTCTTGAAGTGGTTATGACTGCATCTATGGGTCTCATAGCATATAACCTCAGTGTAGCCATGACATTCAGAACCTCTAGCCTTCGGTGAAGATGAAGTGGAAACCTTTGGGGAAACTGCTGAGTGAGAAGCACCAGAAGCTGTTCACATCCTTGGTCTGGCCAGCAAATGCTGCACCTGAAAAGTCGTTAATGTGATTGTCGATGCTAGGCCAACAATCACAGTGTCAAGCAACAGTAGAAGCATAAAAGAGTGGAGTTCAAGACTCCCATGGAGAGAAAAGTGATCAAAGGGGAAGATGCTAAGTTGCGTTGTGTTGCCTGGGATAAAATCCTCATGTGATGTTCTGATCTGTGTTACACCATGATTATATACTACTATGGACACTACCAAACTGTGTATTGGAAGGAGCAAAACTGTGACCCGGGTGTTGAAAGGTAGGGATAGTTTTACAAGTTTTCACAACACAACACGGTAAATCATATTTATCTGGGTTTTTTTACTCATTACCTTAACTGATTCGTTATAACTCACCCTCATTATTTTGCTCATGGTTCTGTGTCAATGGTAGACAAGCTTGGTATTCGGCGTCATTGAAAGGTCGGTGCAGACTTTGATACTAGATGTAGTGAGAGTTTTTCCTTGTAATCTATGCCTCCTTCATTACGAGCTTGTCGAGGCAGTTAGGCTCTGAATTACGTTTATGTAACTTTATTGTAGAGAGAACTCATCTGGATTATGCTATTCTTCTTCCTAAAACAAGGTTTGAATAATTTGATGCATGTTAATTTTTGCCATGAAATTCAGGTGATGTGGATAAGTAGCAGATATAAGGAATGAAGCTAACAGGTGTGAAATTACTACCAAATTTCCTCATATTCAGCTGCAACCATTATACAAAAATATATTTTCAAATAAAGGCTTAATAGGTTCTTCAAATAATCCAGAAGCTGGGCATGTAAAGACCCATGCGTTGAAGGGAAACGAACAAGAATCGTAGAACAAGAAGAACACAGAGCAGAAACGATGAAAAGAAGATGGAGAAGAGAGAGAAGAAGAGTATGGTTTAGATCATTTCAGTAACCCATAATTCAATCGATACATGAGGTTTTATTTAAATTTCCATATAATAGTTAGTCATCTACGTCTTAATCCTAGCCATCATAATAAACATAATGACTATACCAAGATGAAAGAGAACTGTTAGATCGTTTCCTATCTATGTGTAATCATGACCGTCTAGATTGAGTCTATTTATGTATAATCCTGACTGTCTAGGTTGAGCCTATTATGTGTAATCCTGACCGTCTAGATTGAGCATATTTATGTGTAATCATATATTGAATCCTGGTCGTCTCAGCTCATAACAAATATAAGGGGCATGTGTTAACTTCTTACTAGCTATTCTTAAAATTAAATCCTATTGGTCCACATTGAGCTCCTTGCTGACTTGGCTGATGACGAAAAACTGAGTTTTTGACTCGTCTACAGGGTAAACGCTGTTTTTGAAACAAGTACATGCGATAATTAGTCTTTCTTTCTGCAAAAGATCATCAGCATACTGGTGGGTACACATTCGTTAGTTTCAAGGTCGTTACTTGCTAGCATTGATGAAACTAACAAAGAAAAAACTTTATTTGTCAGACTTCCTCGAGTAGTACTTTCAAATAAAATGGTGAAAGATGGTTTGTGAGTACCGAAAGCTAGTTTAGAAATCAAATGCATCGATCATGCCCTATAAATTTCAGTGCTGAACCTCTAACTTAAACATCACCCAATTATGCACTTAATGATTTTAGAAAATGTTATCTCATGATTTCACAAGTTATAGTATCACCGTCTGAAGAACATAGGAGGAGACAAGGTACATAATTCTTACACGGGATGATCGCCTACAATACTGGACTCTTATATTCCAAAAACTCTTACAATCAGGCAGCCATTAATGGTGAACATCAAACAATGAAAAGTGTGGACTTCTCTTTCAGAATTGCCGTAATGTTTTTATGACACTTGGTATCCAAAATAGTTTTACAATGAAATTTGCTGTATTGCAGTTATCTACTGCTCATCTTGAACGTGGCATCCATCATGTCTGAAAACTTGAAAGACGGCCCAATAGAGTATACATTGTGTTTAATATAATCAGCTAAATTTGTATCCACAAATCTGTGACACACAGTATGTGTTTCCTCCCTACGTACTTGGCAAATAATCATGTGCTCATTCCCCCTTAGTGACTAGAGAAACTGAATTTATCATTTGCCCTTAATGGAGGTTTAAAATTATAATTGTATTTTACTATGTTCCTTATTTACTGTCCACTGTAGAAATTTCATAGTCTTGATTTCATGCTGAATTTTTATTAAAATTTACAATATCAGTCAACTACTTGCTGGAAGAATCTTTCTATTCAATTTATAATTATCTATTCATCTGATTGGAAAACTCTGAAATATGAAAATAGATTTTAGAGAATCATATACCATCAAATTCACAAAAAAATTTCCCAAGGCATTGAACAAATTGAAAAGTAAAAAATTTCTCAGAAATATTTAACAGCATTGACAAATAATTTTGTCTAAAGTTTTACCCTTAGTGAACATTTAATGGAGTTCTTTTTACAGTAGTTAAATGTAAATATTTTTTGAACGACCTGTACTGTAGTGAACCTTAACTGTTCTCTAAACTATTATGCAGCAGTAAACTTTGAGTATTTTCTAAACTGACAGACTATTATAGCCTTGTATGATTTGTACAGAATGTTTTCGGGCTTGGATGGGGTTTGGTCTGTCTTGTGGGAGTATGTAAATGTATGATGAAAATTGATATGGGATCTGTGTTTTGAGTTTGCTACTTATCTTTTATGATGATACTATTTGGTTTATTATGTGCTTTGTTTTGAGGAAGGTATTTTAGTTTAAATATTAGGAAATTGTGAGAACATATGGTACATTTTGAGGATGTGACTACAAGTTGTTTATGGTTGTTAAACTATTTGAATTTATAATACAATTGGTTATTGTTAAAGTCCCTAACCCTTATTTTTACTAAGATGTCAAATGGCCCAATACGTGCAGATGCCCAATATTGTTTGTGGTCCCTGAGTTTTCAGAAAAACATTATGGTTGTTGCTCCCTACAGTCGAAAAGACGTTTTTCAATTTTTTTCCCTGAGCAATGAGAAATAGATCTATTCTTACTCTATGAAACATATTGGAAGAGGTGTCAGCCACCTTGCTGACACGTTCTCCTCGCTTCCTCCTTACGGGGAGGACGTTTAGGAGTGGCCCTATTCTCTTGGGAATCGCTCCTCGATTGTGGTCCTATTCTCATGTCTCTATGAACGTGGCCTTACTTTCTGGAGGACCTCATGTTATCTCTTTGGCGTAAGAATTTCCCTTTCCTTGTTTTTGCTATTTAAGCACTTGTAAGGGTTCATTTCATCAAGGTGAAAAGTATTCTTTCCTCACTCTCTCCAAGATCTCTCGTTTTCCCTCTCTCTGTTGTGAAGGCTTGTGTGAAGTGTTCAAGTCTTTCTTTCTCCCTCTATCTTCTGCATTTCTTCGTCCAAGTGTGCTTCCGCATACCCGCGAGACTCAACAAAACAGCTTGTTGTGGGAACTATCTCACCCTTGTCATCTTTAATTATTGATTCTGCAATATTTTTCTACATTCTTACCTGCTGATCATTCTGGGTGATATTTCTACAAAATATCTGTGATTCATGACCGTACATTGTTATCTTCTTATAGCTCCCAGTTAGTTTTTCTTTCTTTTTCATTCAAGATATTACAGATCCCTGATTTCCGGAGAATTCATTTTGATACTTGAAATCCAGATGTTTGATGAGTGAGATTTTATTGAAGAATCCATCTTTTCAATGTCAAGCGTATAATTATCAATATACCTGATTTCAGAAGTCTCAAATCAGAAAAATCTGTTTCAGAGATTCATACATCATCAATTTGACAATAATGGCTTTCTGATTTTTACCTAAAACATTAAAAGCATCTAAAATGGAAACTATCTCTTTAAAACATTAAACAGTCGTCGGAGATATTTTTCCCAAAAGTTTCTGAGATGGTGAATATTTAAAATCACCATACGATTTTTTACTGTACAGAAATTTAAATAATTTATACAACTTTTAACTATAGTAAAATTTAAATATTTCCTTCAACTATTATGCAGAAGAAATGTTTCAATAATTTTTTTGAAATTATTTAAATCTTTGTTCTTAAATTTCTCTGAAACTCTTTCTAGTGTTAAGATGATGATTTTTGACAACTCTTTACACAGTTGAATGCAAAATGTCTCTACAAATTTTAGCTGATTGTTTTCGAAAACTTTATACAGTCTTTAAATATATATTTATCCCTTATAATGTGGATTGGCAAAACGGGTGGCGCGCGGGCGGCTCACTGGTGAAACGGGGAGAGGTTCAGATTTTTCAACAATACTGACTAATATGCTTCTTACGGATTTATCGACGATGTGGCGGAGAAGCCTCATTAAAGCATACAGTTTGAAGCAAAGAAAATCTCTAAGTTTACAAATCATAAAATAAAATTTAAACATAAGTGAATAGAAAACCGCTTCGTCGTTCGGACAACCTAACCCAGACACCGAGCAGACTCGGTGATTAAACAGAGAGAACACAGAAACAATCAGATCAACACCACGACCACACCCGCCACCAAAAGATTGAGAAAGAAGTTCCCCTTCGCCTCCTTCAACCCTGCACTAACGATCGGTATAGCATCAGGCAACGAGCACTCTTCCCCGTTGAAGTAAACTCTAGTAGGAAAACCATCCCCAGCCTTAATATTAATCCCCGGAGTGAGCTTCTTCGTGAAGGAAATGACAGACTGCTGCTTCCCAGGCGCCTTAGACCCGGTATTCTGATCCACTTCTCCGGATAACGGCAGCAAGTACTTCAACCCAGGCAGCCCCTGAAGAAACACGATATCATTCAATCCGGGGATCTTCGTCCCGTTGAAGGAATAAACCTGCTCGAACCCCGGAAACGCCTTCTTGAGTTGCACTGCGGCGAACCAGTCCTTGAACGTGTACCCCTCCCAGTTGAATATCGTAATCCTAGCCGTCCATCCCGTCCTGTAGTCCGAGTACACATGCCAGTTGATGCTAACCCCGCAGAAATCCCCGCAAGGAAGCGGGTTAGGGACAGGCCTGTGAATAAGCTTCGCCCAGGCCTTAGCCTTCGCCGTTCTGTTCACAAATGGCACGAGAAGAGCTTCAGAAGGAAGCAGCAAAGGGGCCGCTTCGGGGTCGCAGGTTAAGTCTTCTTCGCATCCGCAGGCGCAAGTCTGGCAAGGAACGACGGAGTGGTTGAAGTAGGCGGAGAAGGAGACGCAGCATCTGGAGGCTTTGTTCTTGGGTCGGGTGATGTTACAGACGACTTGCCAGCTCGCTACGGCTAAGGAAACAGCGTCAAGCCCTGTTGGGTCTGGGAACTCCATTGGGCTGACTCTCCTAGGCGGTCCGCAGACGTAATCCGGGTTTAAAACGCCTTTGATTTTGAAGTTTTCGGGAGGGTAGAGCGCGGTTCTGTTCATGTCCGGGGGGACTTTGAAGACCAGGGCTTGGAAGATGGCTTTGGACTGCGTTTTGTCGATGGTGATGGGGAGAAGAGTGCCGTTCTTGCAGCAGAAGGGGAGCTTTCCGACTTGCTCGTCTGTGGCGCGGTCTGGAGGTAAGTCAGTGATTTCTGGGCGGCGCTCGCAGTTGAGAACGGAGGTGAAGTCGAGGCCGGCGTAGGCGGCCGCGGCGGGGCCGTAGATGCAGCCGGAGGCGTCTTTTAAGTGGGTGTAAGCGCCTCGCATGCTGTAGATGAACTCGCCGCGGCGCCAGTCCCAGGTTAAGTTCCAGTTGTCGAGGCGGCCGAGGGGGTTCCAGTTGTCGAGGGTGACTTGCGCTAAGTACTTGCCTTCGAAGGCTTGGAGAACGTCGTAGGCTATGGTGAGATCGCCTGCTGCTCTGGGGAGGAACTTGGTGGCGAGTTTCTTGGGTTTTTTCACTTTGGGGTCTCGGACGCAGCAGATGGACATTTCTGGGCCTGTAGATTGAGAGAGAAAGAGAGTTAGAGGGTGTAGATATGAAGCTTGTGCTTTTCACTGATTATATCTTCTTCTTTGTCTCGAATAATTTCATTCTCTGGAGAAGAATTTACGGAGATCTCTTGAAATCTTTTCTCAACTGGTTATTCATTATCTCTTAGTCTCGTAGTCGGTCATTTTGCTACTTGGGTCGAGGATTTACGAAGGGAATTGTTGGAGAGGGAATGAGTTTAAGCTCTCGTTCTGACTGCGATTGTCTATTATTTCATCAAATGTCGTCTGTTCTTCTATATCCTTAATTGGAGATATCTTCTGGACTGATCATTTATCATCTCTCCTTTTCTAGCCTTGATCATTTTGCTACGAAAGACTCGGATTTACGGATCGAAAGGAGGGAGAGAGAAATGGTAAGACATCTGTTGCTGACTGATCATCTGTCATCTCTTCATTTCTCATCTCTTCTTCTCTTGCTCGATCATTTCGAAGGACTTGTTGAGGTAAAACTAAGAGGGATTAAAGGGTTCGAAATCTCCTTCTCTAAGATCATCAATCATCTCTTCTTCTCCTGCTGGATAATTTTACTGCAAATGACGAGGATAAACGGAAAAGGAGATTGAGATATCTCCCTGAACGATCAGTTATAATGTTCTCTTCTCTAATCTTCCTATCCATGTCAATTTCTAGCGGAAGAATAAACTAAAAGGTAAAAACGATTAAATATGTTTTCCTATAATATCATAGTTTCTCTCTAAATTGTCATCTGATACCTCCCCTTTTCTCGCTCGCTTACCTCGGTATCCAGGCCAAGGATTCACCAACGAAAAAGATAGAGACAGAAAAGCTTAAAAATATTTTTCTGCAGGATCATCTACGAACTCTCCTTCTCTCGTTCGCCTAGCTAAATTATCCAGGTGAAGAATTCACAGAGGAAAAAGTTGAAGAGAGAAAAGGTTTGAAATTTTTTCTTGAATGATCACCTATTAGCTGTCTCCTTCTCTCCTAACTTGGTAATTAGGTCAAGGATTAACGAAGGAAAATGTTAGAGGGAGAAAGAAATAAAAATCCAGTCTTCCATGATCATCCCCAGTCCCTCCTCTCGCAGACCTACATTACTATCCCGTTCAAACGATCATTGAGGAAAATATTAGAGAGAAAATATCAGAGAGAGAAGAGGTGACCGTGGCGAGTGGGCTTGGGGCAGACGAACCCATCGTTCACCAAACGGAGAGACTTGGGCATGGGAATGGCGGGGTCGCGGAGGCCGAACTGAGTACCCGTGAGCTGAACCTGGACCTGAATTTCGGCTAAGTCCCCGGCGGTGTCTATGGAGTTCTTAAGGTCCGACTGAGGAAATCCAGATAGAGAAGTGCCATTGCTAACGCGAGCCGGAAGCTCTGAGCCGTCTGTTAGAACAGCCCCGCCGGCGGAGACAAGAATTTCGCCGTGTTGAAATCCGACGAAGAGATTCCAACCGAGAAGGTCTTGCTTGCCCGTGTTGAGGAGAGTGATAAGAGATTTGAAGGCCCAGGCCTGGGCAGAGGCGTTTTTGACATGCGGGTATTCTTTTATTCGGCCCTGGAAGATGTAGGTGACGAAGATGCCGTCGCAATTCTCGGCTTCGGGAGGGGGAGCGGCCGCTTCGTCGTAGTCTTGTGCCTTAGCGGGAGAGAGGAGGAAGAGGAAGAAGAGGAAGGCAAAGGAGAGAGGAGGTGTCTTTGTGTTTGGCCGTCTTCTTCCCCCTTTGGCGAGCTCCATTGCTGGGGAGGCGGGAGACGGTTCTGCACTCGCAGAGACGGGCTTGGCCTACGAAGCGAGGCAGCTGAGCTCGCCCACGCCTCTCGTCCTTTTCTATTTTTCGCTCTCTCTCTCTCTCTCTCTCTCTCTCTCTCTCTCTCTCTCTTAAACTCTCTCTCTTCCTCTTTCTCTCCCTCTCTCCCTCTCTCCCTCTCTCTTTTTTTCTCTCCCTCTCTCTCGGTCTTTCTCCGTCTTCCTCTCTCTCTCTCCTTCACATTCTCCCTCTCTATCTCCCTCTTTCTTTCTCTCTCTCTCTCTCTCTCTCTCTCTCTCTCTCTCTCTCTCTTCTTCTCTCGCCCCCTCTCTCTCTCCCTCTCTCTCTCTTCTTCTCTCGCCCTCTCTCTCTCCCTCTCTCTCTCTCTCTCTCTCTCTCTCTCCTTCTCTCGCCCTCTCTGTGTCTGTCTCTCTCTATCTCTCCCGTTTTTATTCCGTCCTCCCATCTGTCCATCAATCTGTATCTCTCGTTCTTGTTCTCTGTTTCTCTCTCTTGTATTTTGAAGGTGGGTTGTGGAGGGAGAGATCGGGACGAGAGGGGAAGGAAGGTGACGAGGTCAGCGGCTATTTGTGGAAGACGCTTCTCTGATAGGGGAACTCAACGTTGCCAAGTTCTACTAATTTTAGTGCTGCCTACATGGATAAATGATATCCCCCATTCCCCACTTTTTTCTTTCTCTCGTCCCTCTCTCTGTCTCTTTCTTTCCTATTTCTCTCTCTATCTCTATCTCTTTCTCTCGCTCTGTCTCTTTCTCTCTCTATTTCTCAATCTAATTTCGCTCTACTTCTCTCTCTCTCTCTTTCTCTCTCTATTTATCTCTCTTTCTCTTTCTTTCTGTATTTCTCTCTGTCTCTTTCTCACTGCTTCTCTCTTTGTCTCTTTCTCTCTCTGTGTCTTTCTCTCTACTTCTCTCTTTGTCCCTTCCTCTCTCTGTGTCTTTCTCTCTCTATTTCTGTCTCTTTCTCTCTCTATTTCTCTCTCTGGCTCTCTCTCTTTCTATTTCGCTCTGTCTCTTTCTCTCTCTATTTCTCTTTTTGCCACTTTCTCTCTCTATTTCTCTCTCTATTTCTCTCTCTCTCTCTCTGTCTATTTCTCTCTGTCTCTCTTGCTATCTCTCTGCGTTAGCTCTGGTTATCTTGGTTGCAAGACAAGCATCGTATGACGAGAAGTGACTGGATTTTCTTCTCGCACGGACGCTGTAAGTAGGTTATAGAAGATTACTCCAAGTTAAAAGCAACAGCAATAAATGTAGGCGACATTAGAATGTGGTACTGCCTTATTTATTTCCACGTAAAATGATGTGAGTAGTATTCTGTAGATTTCACGTTTTTTATCTACGTAGTTGCCCATTTAAGTGTGGAACGATAGGCTAGTTTTTTATCTATGTAGTTTGTGAAATGATGTGATCAGCCTTGTGAATATAATATGAAGAAAGCTCTCAGCGGTTTATGTGAAGGACACCCAGAAAATGAAAGATTGGATGTTGACAGAGTAGAGATGAGTTTGGGATCTTCGACCAAATAGGATATAGCAAACGCTTTAAAATAATTCTCTTAAATGGGACAACTGATCATGTTTGGTGTTAACCATCAGATATAAAGGACACTCAAAAAAATATGTTAAATGGGGTTGACGGTGATGGAATTTTCGTCATCATCTTTCAAACATGTTTAATGATATAGTTTAAAACCAAAACATTTAAAGTAATATCGAGTTCACTTATGTTTCGAATTTCAAGCACTTCATCAAAAAATACCTTATTTCCATTAGCACTGGCTACGTCTCTGGCATAAATGCGAGGATGTATAGCTGATATAGGATTTCTTGGAACACGATTTAATTCTGCGAGCGGTTCGGTACGAACGAAGAAATTTCGAACAAGTACAATAGCAAAGAGACCAATAACGTATTAAACTTGTTGGCGGATCAGATTTTTAATGATTTATACAATTGAGACTAGTTCAAAAATGGGACGATGGTATCCATAAGCTGATTCATTTGTTTGTCATAAATGGGCCAAATATTGGCCAATCGGTTGATAATAGTAAGGAATGTTAACAATTCTGTAATAGATACATGTGGGACAAATACCATAAACCAAAAATTAAGATTTAATAAGCCTTTAAGGTTTCAAGTTGATGTGACAATGTTTCTAATTTTTCTTATGAGTGCAGAGTGAGTTAGCGTCAAATTACAAGAGAGGAAGTATCATAAACGGAATTTTTAGTTTATTATAATTTTTTAGGTTTTTACATTTCTTAAAGGGAATTAACTAAATGGAAGTAAACTAATCATAACAATATAAAATTAATTGTTGAAGATGAGAAATTGTTTTTGATATGAAAACTATTATGCAAAAATTTATTAGAATAATATAGGGCCTTTATGAATCTTCTAGTATGAAAAGGTTGCAAATATACATTGGTGATTGGCAGGGTCAGTGGAGGCATCCAGAAAAGTGAGAACTTGAAATATCCACTTGAAAGATAACATAGAAAATTGGTAAAATAGATCTAAATAGGACAGAAAACATATCACATTCCAAGTAAAACTTACTATCCCATATATGTTTTTCGTGTCTCAGGTCGAAGGATCACTTATACAACTAAAACCTATAATCAATTGAGTGATCCGACTAGCAGCTTAAGACCACCCACCTTCCATTTACTGGAATGATAACATCGTTGAAAAATCATTCTAACAACAGACACATTTACATAGATTTTTAAGTCTTAAACAAAATAACTTGAGTGAATTTGCATTGTTCAACTAATAAGACTCGAATGATTTGATATAGTTCAAAATTCATCAAACCTCTTAGCAAACCGTTGTCTTTAACACTCAGAATGTATGTAAATTTGTGCCCTTTAAAATATTATATGAAAGAGAGCATAACCTATGTGTTCTCTTTGATAACAGTTTTAGTAAAAATACGACCCTTCACAAGCATCGAGAACTAAATTTGCTAGAAGATACCTTTCTAGCTCAATGCTCAAATCAGCCTAAGAATTTCCAATTACCTAGTTTGAGTTATTCATAAATATTATCTACTTTCTCCACTACTATATATTTTTTAAAACGTTTACCATTAACTGCAGAAAAAAATGATAGATTCTATTTACATTAATTATTCCTAGAAAGCTTTTTAAGGGCTTTCATTAATAAAATCCTTCACCTTAGCAATTATCATTTCCCTAATAACTTAACTGTATAATAACAGGTCATAACAATTTTACGTGGACATTCACTTTTCTCTATGAAAATACTATCAAGGGTTTAATATAGTAATCTTAAAACTTGATTGCCCTGATTTTTTTATAAATATTCATCCAAAGAAACAAAATTTGAATTATCTAACATCCACCAAATTTATATGCTCAGTTTGTCAGATGAAAGCTATGTCAAACATTTCAATAGCTGAATATTTCTTCCTAACTGGGTCATCATAACATTATATAAGAGGGTTACTATAGCAACCATGCCTCCTCACTACATGGCCTAATAAAATATTATAGGCCTAGTTTGTAATATGAAAGGTATGTCAAAGATTCTGTTGACTGAATATCTAGTCACAGCTGCCACATCGTATAATGTTAGGGTTACAATTGTAGTCTTGATTTTACCTACATTGTATCGAATTATTAAGGTCCTGTGTCTTTACATCGTCCCATAAAATATTATTGGCTCAGTTGAGAGAAGAAATCTATGCCAAACATCTACTGAACTAAATATGTAGTCGTAATTAGGATATTATAATATGTGATTTTAGTGCTGCTATTGCAACGATCGTTTCTCATTACATGATCTTATAAAATGTTATAGGCTCAAGATTTAAGATAAAATCTATGTCAAATATTTCAATAATCGAATATCTAGTCATGGCTGGAACTGTGATTTAGGTCACTATATATATATATATTTAGGTCACTATTGGAACTGTGATTTCTAATTACATGGTCTCATAAACTGTTATAGGCCCAGGTTGGGAGAATAGAGCCATGTCAAACATCTCCTTTACTAAATATGCAGTCATAACTAGGATTTTATAAAATGCTATCTATTAGGGATACTCTTGCGACTGTCATTTCACATTAAATGATCCCATAAAATGTTATAGGCTCTATTATAAATTAAAATATATGTCAAACATTTCCATAACTGAATTTCTAGTCATAACTGGGACCCCCTAATATATATATATACACATCATTATGATTACTATTGCAACTGTGATTTCAGTACTTGAGCTCATAAAATGAAATGAAATGAAAGATATATTCAACATTTCTTAACTTAATATGTAGTCAAAACTGGAAGCACATAAATCACATATTTTATGGTTACTTTTGCATGGTATGATAAAAAGGTTTTAGGCTCAGTTTTTGAGATAAGAGCAATGTCAAATATTTCTGTAACTGAATCTCTAGTTATAATTGGGATCTAATAAAGTTACATAAAGGGTTACCCTTGCAGTTGTGATTTTCTCACTTCATGCTCTCATATAATCTTGGAGAATCAGTTTGTGAGATGAAAGCTATGTCAAACATTGCCTACACTGAATGTCTAGTTATAGTTGGGACATCATAAAATGTTATATATTAGGGATTATATTGCATTATCATTTCTTTTTACATGGTCTCATAAGATGTTATAGGTAGGGAACGGCAATCGTCATCTGTCACGTCACATGTCACCGTGTCGGAAACGTGACGGATGGCGTGACGGTGACGGCGATGGAATTCAGGTGTAGTGACGTTGACGGTGACGCGTGACGAGGTTTACGATATGGTGACGAGGTGCCCTGGAACGTGACGTGATGGAACGTCACTCACAGATCATATAGAGAGAGCCACAAACGGAGAGAGACAGAGAAGGAGAGAGAGAAAAAGATAGAGAAAGAGAGAGAGAGGATATAGAGAGAAAGGGAGAGAGAAAAAGATAGAGAGAAAGAGAGAGAGAGAGAAAGAAATGGAGAGAAAGAGAGAGAGAAGGAGATAGAGAAAAAGAGAGAGTAAGAGAGAGAGAAGAGATAAAGAGAAAGGGAGAGAGAGAAAAAGATAGAGAGAAAGAGAGAGAGAGAAAGGGAGAGAGAGAAAAAGAGAGAAAGAGAGAGAAAGAGAGAGAGAGACAAGGAGATAGAGAGAGAGAGAGAGAGAGAAAGAGAGAAAGAGAGAGAGAGAGAAAGAAATAGAGAGAAAGAGACAGAGAGAGAGGAGATAGAGAAAAAGAGAGAGAGAGAGAGAGTGAGAGAGAGAGAGAGAGAGCCACAAACAGAGAACGACAGAGAGAGTTTGTGGAGAGAGAGAGAGAGAGAGAGAGAGAGAGAGAGAGAGAGAGGGAGACAGAGAGATAGGAAGGATAGACAGAAAGATCTGGCAGAAAGATCTTCAACAAGAGGAACGAGAGAGACGAGTGAAGAGCGCCGGAGAGAAAATGGAACAATAGAGGAACGAGAGTAGGGATGGAGGACGGATGACGATTTCGTCATCCATCATTTGGTTTTCGTCATCCGTTTCCGTTCTTGCGGATTGACGGATGACGGAACGGTTGTATTTCCGTCATTCGTCATTTGTGACGAATGACGAATGTCGATAATTACTGACGAATGATGGGAATGACGAATGACTATATCGAATGATGAAAATGATAATGTATTCATTGGGAAGCATCAAAATGTGACGAATGCCAAGGAGGAGGAAGCCAACGGTGTTCGTTGATTCCTTGGGGTTGCATTGCTTCTAGCCTTCCAAATAAACATATTTTGATTTTTTCAAATTTATGCTATGACCCTGCTGAGTTCTTAATCGCGGAGTTCTTACCATAGCGATAGAGATACAAAAAACGGAATTTGCACCTCTCTTCGTACCATGACAATGCATGTGGCGTTCAACACCACAACGGATGAGACAGAGAGAGGGAGAGATGCAACGACCGTGGAGAGGGGGAGAGATGCTTCGAGGGGGGTGGGGGGGGGGGAGGGGAGAGGGGCGGGATACGAAGATGGGGAGAGGGTTTCCGGTTGAAGAGGGGGCAAGGCGAGAGCGGCGAAGGGGAACACTCGGAGAAGAGGGGAGAGGGGGAAGAGCATCGAAGGGGGGTTCGTGAGAAGAGGGGGGGGGTTGTTTGTTTTCCGTCATCCAGACGTCCATTCTGTTTTGTTTGCGTCAAAAGACGAATGACGGAACGGATGAATGATGGAAACCTTCAAATGACGAAACGATGATGAATGACGAAAACGACGGAATTTTTTCCGAAAAACGGATATCGGAACGGAATTCCGTTCCGATACATTCCGTCCGTCCATTTTCGTCATTCGTTTCCGTCCTCCATGCCTAAACGAGACAGAGAGAATAGCACGAGAGACAAAGAGGGAGAGAGAGAAACGAGAGAGCAAGACTAGAGCGATAGAGAGAGAGGGAGAGAGAGGAACGAGAGAGCTACAGAAGAGAGAGAGAGAGAGAGAGAGAGAGAGAGAGAGAGAGAGAGAGAGAGAGAGAGAGAGGGAGAGGAACGAGAGAGAGAGAAGAGCAAGGAACGAGAGAGAAAGAGAGAGAGAAGGGCGAGGAACGAGAGAGAAAGATGCAAAGAGAGAGAAGAGCGAGGAACGAGAGAGAAAGATGCAGAGAGAGAGAAGAGCGAGGAACGAGAGAGAAAGATGCAGAGAGAGAGAAGAGCGAGGAATGAGAGAGAAAGGCGGAGACAGAAGAACTAGAGAGAGAGAGAAGAGCGAGGGACAAGAGAGAAAGAGGGAGAAACTGAGAGAGGAACAACAGAGAGAGATATAAGTGCGCCAGAGAGGAAAATGGAAAGAGAGTCGCTCACATAATCATACGTCACCGGGAGAGAGGAACGAGAGAGAAAGAGGAGCAATAAGAGAACAAGAGATAGAGGGGGGGGATTTTCCGCCCCCGGTGACGGTGACGCCATTACGGTGACGTGGATGTGACGTGGGCGTGATGGAAAGTGACAGTTTTTTTTGTATGTGCTGGGACGCATGACATGACGGTGACGTGATGAAACTTTCGTCACGTCAACGTCCTTTACGTTCCGTCATCCGTTCTGTCTCGTCCGGGGCGTCACGCCCTGGACGTGCCCTTCCCTAGTTATAGGCTCAGTTTATGAGGTGAAGCTATGTCAAACGTTTCCTTAAAAAAAATGCAGTCTAAACTGGGAGCTCATAAATATTATATATTAGGGTTACTTCGTCTACCCTGGTTTCTTATTACATTTCTCATACAATGTTCTAGGTTCAGTTAGTCAGATGAAAGCTATCTTAAAATTTTCCTTAACTGAACATGTAGTAATAACTGGGACCTCATACAATGTTATATAATTAGGTTACTATTGCAACTGTGATTTGTCATTACACGGTGTCATAAAATGTTATTTGTTGAGTTTGTCAGATGGAAGATATTTCAAACATTTCCATAACTAAACATGTAGTCATAACCAGGACTTCATAAAAGGGTATATGCGAAAACTCTTGTAACCTCTTTTTCCAAATATTCCAGCCTAACCTTGGAATCGTGCTTTCCTTCTTCAATAGAACAAATTCAACATGGGTTTTCCCACTGCGATTAATTTAACTAATATTCACTCAAAGTTGGGGATTTTGAGAGGAAGCAAACCATCTCCTTAACCATGACATTGGGAGACAAAGAGGAATAATGATATTGTTTCCAGTCTCTTGTAGAACATTCTCCAAGAAACGAAACATTCAAATGTTAATCAATCATACAACATTCGAAGTTCTTAGGCCTTAAGTTTTTTTTTTTCAAAAACATTAAAAGGGAAGATCACCTGATTTAGGCTTCAAATCTACAAAACACTCTATTTAAGTATAAAAATATCATCCACATAATGATACTTTTATCTATATATATATGTGATTCTTTCTCTTCCATTGTACCCAATTTATCCACCTGCGTTTTGGCCTGCAACTTATTTCTACTAAGAGGGAGATAGGAAAAAGTAAAATTATTCCCGAGAGAACTCAGATTTTGTTCATTTTTTGGCTAACAGGTTGAATTATAAAATAAAATGGTATATGTCAAGATATTTGAAAGTAAAATAACAAGATATGCTGAACAAGATACAACGATTCCTCCAAAGAGTTATCTAGTCCAAGAGGGATTTCCAAAGTGTAATATTCTTAAATTTATTTAAGAAAATTAACGACGAATTAATTTTTCCAAATTCTATTTGACACAAACTCAAATACCATACTAAACATTTAACGGAATATTCACGAGTTTCAACATGATTTCCACTCGGTTCCCCAAAAATGTTCACAATTCAGAATTCTGACCACATTAGGCCGATTTCATTAATCGAAATCAGCCTCAAAGAACGAACGTGTAATGAGACCAATTTCAAGCATATACTATGTTTTCTCTCCATATAGTCAAATGAAAGTTGGGCCAATTAAATCTCCAAACAATCAAAGATTTGGGTCTTATTATTTCTAACTCTGCGACTGAGACACAAAGCAATAAATCTACCAGCCTGGTTGATATCAGTAAGATTACTAACAGTACTATCACAAAAATGCAAATAACCGAATAAACAAAACCCAAAAATAATTTATCCTCAGAATTGTCAATTCAGGACTGTAAACGACCCAGAAAACGTTGTTTAGTTGTCAAGATTACCTCATCAAAGATGAATCTTCCCCAATTTCAACTCCAACTCGTTGGCCAGTATCCATGAACGCCGTACCCTGTCTTCCAATTATCAAGATAAATCACCTTCCTCACAGCCCAAAGAGAAACAATCATGATTAATCCCATCAGAACCCTCTGAGCAGTCGCACTTCTCAATTTCACCAATCCATGGGTGACCAGCGCCATCATCAACCCCACAATAGTGTACAGAAATCCAATCGTAAACCCTTCAGCCCCAAGCTGCATTCCAGAGCCTTGGAAGAAGAACACGAACTTGTTGGGATCATTTCGATCCATCATGAACATGGGCATACCTCGAATCACATTGAACATGGCCCCAGAAACGCTGAAGAAGTAGATAAAAACAGCCCCAACCATCCAAATTCTTGGATCATGCAGCATGGTATCCCCAGAAACGATTCTCCTGACGAGAAAAGGCGCAGAGACGATACCCAAGAACCCTAGAAACGCCATTTGGCGGCCGGAGATGAAAGGAGGCCGCTGGATCGGTCCAAGATCGATACCGGTCTTGGATTCGAGGAAATCGGCCATCGATTCAGCGCCCCGGGTGAAGTCCGCTTGATCCATGGAGTCCGAATCCTTGAGATTGGTGATCTTAGGGCCAACCACGCGGACATGAGGCAGAGAGGAGACCCCGAAGAGAGCGAAGGAGCTCTGCGACTGCCCAAACTCGATGTCGCAGAAGAACAGCCGAGAGTAGACCGCTGGATCTGCTTCGAAGCGGGCGGAGAACGCTTTGGAGAGGAGATCAAACTCGGATCTGAGCTTCGGGAGCTGAAGATCGGATTTTCCGCGGAGATGCGCGGCGTCGAAGAACACGACGAGAGTGTAAGGGCGAGGGGATTTCACCGAGGTGAGGAACCGGCCGACGCTGCGATCGTCGAGGTGGATCACTCCCGACGGCGATTTCGATCGAATTGCTTCGAGCTCTGCAATGGCGTCGGCGGCGGGATCTGCGAGAGAAGAACTGAACTGATGAACAATCAACAGGAAGAGTAGCAGCGTAGATGGGAGGCGGAGGATCGCCATAGCTCCGAGCTCTGGAAGAGCTGCAGTGGCGAAATTCCCCTTTCTGAGGAAGACGACCGGTATTTATAGTGGAATCTCGTGTAATCTCCGCCGTTGATCTGAGGTCCGTTGAGATGGGTGCGATCGTGTACCTTTTTTAAGAAGATAGTTGAACCTTTTTTTAAAAAAGGGAAAATATACGACTCATCAGGAGAGACCTTAAAGAAAATTATGTTACTAAAATGGTGGCAGATGATTGAAAATTGTTGAAATGTAAAGTTTATAGAAAAGTCGGGGGAGATTATTTCAGAAATATTTTTCCCATGATTTATTGTTCAGAATATAATTTGAACCATTAAAAACAGGGAAATATCCTAACCATCTTAAAGTTGTATCAAAGAAGAAGGTTTCTAGATTTAAAAGTAGGAGAAGGAGAAGAAATGTGAGGACATAGCTTGTAATATCCTAACGATAATATAAAAGTATAAACATACATTGTTAATTTCATGGTAGCAAATGCTTGAGTCTAGATAAATTAAATAACCAAGTTGTTTAAAAGTAAATTTTAATAGGAAATGTAGAGGATAATATTTAATATTTTTTCCTATTATATATTATTACGCTGGATTATGTTTCTCCCTCCATTTTAAAGAATTTTAAGAGTGTTTTCTATATTTGACATTAGAAATCATGAAAAACTACTGTAGAATCATAGAATTCTACCTTCTCTGTATTTTATAAGAGTATATAGAGAGTAATATTCTCTACGGTATTTTGAATTAAAATCATGATATAGGGAAATCAGGTAGAAGCCAGTTTTTTCTTATAGTTCTGCAATTTAATTACAAAATATTATATAGAATTTTAGAAATAAATGCATTTCATAAATCCATTAAAATTTAAAATTTTAAGAAGTCCAGATTATGTTAAGAATATCTGCATTTCACAAAATCGCATGTATTTTATCCCCATGATTGAACGTCAGTATTGAAAAGCACCACAACTTTTTGAACCTTATATATCAAAACACCAATATTTTGTTTAATTTCATCCTTCTCTGACAGTTCATTTCGCAGTTTTACATGACTCGAATGACCTAAATCCACACCCATCAGAACATTTAAAATATAAACCACACTTCTTCATCAAATTCGCAATTGAACCAACCTGATTCTTCCACTTTTCTGTTTCGTCCTGAACATATCAAGAACCCAGAATTTTCCCCAGAAATCAAATTTCTGCTCTATATTGTCCATAGATCACGGAGCAAATCAAGGTCCAAAAATCATTCCATAAGATCACATTTCTTCATCAAATTCACGACCCTCCCCGGTACTTCAAATCCAAGAACGCACCCGAACCCCGGGATTTTCCACAGAAATTAAGCTTCTTGGCAAGATCAGCAAGCAAATCAGAGTTCCCCAATCGAGCCATGCCCGTTGAAAACTTGTTATAATCAATGACAGGAGCCTTCATACCCTTGCCGATCATCTCGTCCAAGAACCGCAGAGATTCCTCGGCCCTCCCGAGGCGGATCAGCTCCCCAACAAGAACAGTATAAGAATTATCATCAGGACAAACACCCTTCCTCCCCATCTCCTTCCAAACTTCAAACCCATTCTCACAATCCCCAGCCCTGAAAAAACCCTTCAGCATCATATTATACGTATGAATCGTCGGTTGGATCCCCAAACCGATCATCTTCTTATAGATCTGAACTGCATCTCTGGGCAATCTCCTGTTCACCATCAGCTTGATCAGGGAATTATAAGTCTGCCCATCAGGATCACACCCTTTTGCCTTCATCTCCCTTAATAAACCATTCACCTTGTCCATCCTCTTCATATGCCCAAACCCTAACAGCAAGCACGTATACGTGGCAGTATCCGGAGCACACCCGGAATCGATCATCTCCCGGAAGACGGCCATGGCGAGCTTCATCTTGCCCCCCTTGCAGAGATCTCTGATCATCATCGTGTAGGTGAAGGGGCTCGGCTTCGGGCCCTTGGATTTCATCAAATCAAAGAGTTTCATGGCCTCCCCTCGTCTCTGCCCTCTGATCAACCCCTCAAACATGGTGTTGTGGGCTACTAAGTCAGGCTTGATTCCTTTATCCAGCATCTCGTTCCAGATTTCCCCCGCCATGGCGAGATTCTTGATCCTGCAGCAGCCTGCCAGAAGAACAGTGTAGGTTTTCAGGTCAGGCTTGAAGGAATTCTCGAGTTTTCGGAAGATTTCGACAGCTTCTCTCCCCAATTTCGCCTTTGATAGAGCTCCCAGCAAGCAATTCACCGCCTCCGGGCCTTCCATGAGCTTGAAGACCGCCATGGCCTTCTTCGTCTCGCGGGCAGCGGCGAAGGCTTGGACGGAGACGGCTCGGGCAGCCGAGGACAGAGCTCCGCGCACCGCCGCCTCGTCGAGGAGCGCCGACATCGTCTCGAATTGCCTCGTCTTCCCCAGGATGAAGAGCATCTTGGTGTAGGTCTCCTCGTCGTGGGAGAAGCCGGGGCGAGATCCGGCCCAGCGGAAGAACCGGAAGGCCGGGCGGCGGGCGTGGCGGAACCTCTCGAGGACGTCGACGACGAGGCGGCTGGTCAGATCCACTTCGATTTGATCAAGAACAGCTTCCATGCTTCGATCTGTGGCAAAGCACTCGTCTATAACTTTGGAAATTCTCTCCACTTCTGCAGTGTGGGATGGGGATCTCTGTTCTTGCTCAGATTCGGGATCCGAATCGCGGGCAGCCGAGGAAGAGGGCAGCGATGATGCCCTAATCCCGGCATTGCTGGAGAATTGTTGAGCTGGCTCGAATTTTGCTTCGAAATCTCCATCGCTGGAAGAAGAGGACGATGATGATGATGCTTTAATTTCGCCATATCTCAAGGATTTTTGATCTGGATCGGATTCATCTTCCAAATCTCCATCCATGGAAGAAGAAGACCATATTGATGACGCTCTAATTTTTCCATATCTCAAGGATTGTTGATCTGGATCGGATTCATCTTCCAAATCTCCATCCATGGAAGAAGAAGACCATATTGATGATGCCCTAATTTCGCCACATCTCACGGATTGTTCATCCGGATCAGATCCAGCTACGAAATTCCCATCACCCAAGGAAGTCGACCATGATGATGAAGACGATGACGATGATGCCCTAATTTCGCCATATCTCAAGGATCGTTGATCTGGCTCGAATTCGGCTTCCAAATCGCCACAAGCAAAGGAAGATAATGACGATGATGATGCCCTTAAACCACTACGCCACAAGAAATCCCTATTCGCGAAGGAATAAGACGACAATGGCGATGCCCAGATCCCGCAAAATCTCAGGAATCGCACCTGTTCTTGAAGATGAGATGAGAGATTGGGCGGAGGGGGCCACGGCAGTAGAGGCGGAGCTTGAAGGTGACGACGATGGAGGCGATGATGGCGAAGATGGTGAGGAAGGTGAGGCAGGGGCAGAGGAGAACCGCCATGGAAGAGCGCTGGGACTGCTTCTTCTGCGCGATTTGGGCATCGGCGTCCCCGTAAAGAGCTCGCAGGGCGTGGATCGGGTGCGAGGGAGACTCTGCCGCCATGGAAGAGGCGATGGCGAAGATCCTCCCTCTCTGCTCTCCTCAGCTTCATCGGTGATCTTCCGCCATTAATCTCCACTACTTAGCTGATTTCTTGCCCTGGAAGTAGTAAAAGTTAAAGGGTTAATATCACGGTTCAGCCTAAACTTTTCCGAAAATTTGAGTTATAGCCCTAACTTTTTTTTCGCCGCGGCACAGCCCGAACTCCCTATTTGGTCCGCCACCGTAGCCCGGCTGTGACGTGGAATCGACGTGGCTGCCAGGTGGGTTTCCGGCGGAGTCCACCTAGGTGGAATCCACCTGGCAGCCACGTGGATTCCACGTCATAACAGGATTTGAAGAAAGTCAGAAATATAGGATCGATTAGTCTGTCCAATGTGAATCACCCGGGAGAGAGCTCAGAAAGGTGGTGAAGGAGAAGGAGACGGTGGAGAAGGAGAAAGAAAGGGCGTGAGAGAGAAGGGGCTTCTGCGCTGATCAACGCCTTCTGCAGCGGAATCGTTGTGAGTTTCTTCTTGGCTACGGGAGCTCCACGTGGTAGGGTTCATTGCGGTCGTCGGGGGCTGCCTTATTATCTCCCCCATTGGTCTTGTTCATCCAAGGAAGGTGCTCTGTGTCCCTCCTAATCTTCTTATTAGGCAGCTCGTTCTTTTTTGCTGCGTCACTTCGGCGATCTATAGGGCATTTAGTCTTACCGTTTTATGCACATTCCACCTTATATCTTCACCGACAATGTCCATCCAACTGCATATTCCTCTTCCCAAATCCATTGAGCCATTTTTCTCTTCTTCCTCTCTCTCTCCCGAATAGAACACCTAGGTTCATATCAGAGTCCACTTCAACTAAAACACTTTCCGTAGCCCTTCAGGCCCACTGATCTGCTAATTAGAGGACCAAGATATACCTATATAACATTAAATTTTTTTTTTAACACAAACTCTATTATGTTAACTTCCTCAAGCTGATATTGATTTGAGGAAACTCGTATAAAACCAGAGCGAACATCTATTCGACAGAATTTGAAATATTGTAGTAAAAATCGATCAACATTGATAATAGGTTCCTCCACAAATCAGAGAAGAGAATGTAGCCAATAAAGAGAGATCAGACAAAGATGAACGTTGATATAGTTTATGGAGATTTCCTGTGAGCTCTCCCTTTCTGGTTTGCAGGCCTGATCCTGCTCACCAGCCCTCACTCTGCTCTTAGCAACTGAATAATAGAAAGAATGTAGGGTTCTTCACATAGTAGGGTTCTTTTCTTTATGTTATTTACTACGTGATAATAACTCTGTGCTCTATGATGTTGTAGAGGTTGGCATTAGCCTTCTGGGCTGTGGCGCCTTCTTTGCATTTTTAGGCGTTGTTCTCTTCTTTGATAGGGGACTTTTGGCTTTAAATAATGTAAGATTATATTATCTTTATTTCTCCATTTGCTCTTAAAAATTGTAATTTTTATTATTTCCAATGTTATTTCAGATATTTTTCTTTTCTGGAGTGGTTATTCTACTTGGTTGGCAGTCCACAAGGCAGTTGTTTTTGAACAAAGCGAACTATAAGGTACAGTACATCGTGAGAAGTTATTTTCGCGTTGATGATTCAAAATTTTCTAAAATTTATGAACAATATATCAATAGAACTCACTCTTCTAAATAACCCAGTAAATTTTTTTATGTTTATTTTTTGCGTTGAATGTTCTGCAGAGTTATAAATATGTCTTGCACCCTTTTGTATCATGACCTAAAAAAATTTGAAAAATATTGCGGGTAGCAGGCTTGGCATGTTGGGCTAGAGAGAGATGAGTTCGATGGAAACTTGATTCAAAAGAAAAAGAGAATTTCAATTCATTCTGATGAGCGGATAGCCTTCAGACACAGGAATAAACAGATCTTAAAAAAAAAGGGTTTATTGATCGGGTAATGCAGATCTCAAAGTGTTCTTATGTTTATTGATCTGGTAATGAACACAAATAAAGACGAGTATAGTACATAAAATATTGTTGTGAGCAGCCAATAGTAAGAGGTATTAAGGTCCCATTGGATTTCATAATGGTAGTATTTTTTGCTCGAATCATCTTTTGTCAAGTCAGAGGAAAATTGGTGTTGATTTCTTGGTTGTCATCTAGCTTTAGAGAATGATCATTCTGACTCAGGGTTGATTCCTCGGTTATCGATTTACGGGTCATTCATCATGATTACATTTATGTTTGTTAAATTTACTTATTTTTTACAGTGTCTTATATTTTTTTGAAACTTGCATTCCGAAATTTATGGTTTGAACGAAGCAGAACGAGGTGGACCACGACCCAACCTACTTACATTTAAGGTTCTGCACGTAAGAAGTATCTTAAATCGGACTGAATTTAAGGTCCGATTCTTCATCGTGCGGAGGTGATCTCCCCCAGCGCGCTCCTATTAGTGTAGAAGAATGTAAGTTCTCCTTGGTAATTTAAGTATATTGCACGCATGATCAATTACTATTTTCCATCTGTCTCTTAAACAGGACTGATGACAAGAGTAATGTGTTTGGTTCTGCTTATGATAGCTATGATGATTCTGAATATGATATATGTGGGGAAGATGAGGAAAGTGACGTGTATGTAAGTGCTCCCGATGAATATTCGAGTGACGAATGGAATGAGGAATTGGTTGACGGCCACAGAATTAGAAACGAACATGTCCAACAACAAACATTTGTTGCTGGATATCATAGCGAGTATGATGATTCAGAGGATGATATGTTAACCCCCAATGATACCGATGATGAGGATGAAAATGGAAGGAACATATATAGGGGCAGGTTGTATGATCTGAGATGCCCCGCTGAGAGTTTATATTTCAATTGGGCATGAAATTTGAATCGGCTTCTCAGTTTAGGGCAGCTGGGAAGGACCATGCTATATGGAACGGATTCAACATCAGTTTTGTAAGGTCCGGGGACCGGAATGTTGAAGTCGTTTGCAAGGGATGTTGCCCATGGAGGATATACGCTAGTTGGGATGGTACGAAAGAGGCGTTTGTTGTGAAAACACTTAATGATACTCATACGTGCAGTAGGGCTCTGAGGAATAGCCAAGCCGATTATCATTGGGTTGCGAAACACTTCTTAGAGAAAATTTGAATGAATATGGATTTGAAGGTGGCAGATATGATGCGGGAAATAAATGCTATGTTCGGAATCACTGTTTCAAAGCAAACCTGTTATAGAGCTAGATCCAAGGTGCGCATGAAGCTTCTAGGAACTTTGGACGACCATTATCACATGCTTCCTGCATATATTGCCGAGTTAAAGAAGGTCAATAGGAATGGTACTTTTGAGTTGGTTCTTGATAGAGCCACTCCAGATTCTTTGGTTAGGTTTAAGAGGCTCTACATATGTTTTGATTCGATAGCAAGATGTTTTCTTGAAGGTTGTAGAAGAGTCATTGGCTTGGACGGATGTTTTTTGAAGACCGAACTTAAAGGCCAATTGTTGAGTGCTGTCGGCAAGGACGGGAATAATCAAATGTTCCCCATTGCCTGGGCGGTAGTCGAAGGGGAAAATCAAGCTTCATGGACTTGGTTTATTCAGCTACTGATGAATGATTTAGGAATGGTCGATGGAAATGGTTGGACTATTATTAGCGATCAGCAGAAGGTACTTAATTAACTCGCACATAAATATTTATTTCTTTGAACTCTTAATGCTTATTGTCGAACAATTGTAGTACATTAATAGATTGGTACTATCTAACATTGTGCAGGGACTGGAAAATGCAGTGTCCTATTTATTACCCCATGCGAAGCATAGGAATTGTGCTAGGCATATCTATGCAAATTGGAAGAAGAAAGGACATTCCACAGAAATTTTGAAGAACTTATTTTGGAAAGCTATGAAGTGCACAACTCATGAAGATTTCCAACTGATTATGAGAGAGATGAGCACATTGAACCCACAAGCTGCGCAAGACTTCCAAGATATAGGTATAAAGAAGTTTTGCAGGGCGTACATTACTGAGGATACAAAGTGTGAGGTGATTGACAACAATATTTGCGAGTGCTTCAACAATTACATCATACAGGCTAGATCTAAGCCTATCATAGAGATGTTGGAAGAAATTAGAGGTGCAGTCATGCAGAGGGTAGCTAAAAAAGGGAGTTGTTTTCTGAAAGAACTGATCCATTATGCCCCCGGATAAGGGAGTTGGTCGAAGAGAACAAGAAGAAGTGTAGGACATGCACTCTTAGGCATGCAGGCAAGTATCAATTCGAGGTTACAGACTTGGGAAGCAGATTTGTGGTTGATCTACTTCGTAGAACATGTAGTTGCGGATATTGGGAGATAAGGGGCATTCCATGCCCCCATGCTATATCTTGCATTCATTGGATCAAGGAGGACCCCGTCATTTTTGTCAGTGAGTGGTTGAAGAAAGATGTCTACCAGCTAGCTTATAGTTACGGTATCCCGCCAATGAATGGAAAAACTTATGGAGTGAAGCTGATGGGAGCTATGTATTCCCTCCTCTTGTGAGGAGACAACCTGGAAGGCCCAAGCTGAAGAGGAAAATTGACGTCAGTGAGAAAGAACCCATGGTACAAAGACTATCGAATAAAGGCGTGCATATGAAGTGCTCCCTCTGCCACCAAGTTAGCCATAATCAGAAGACATGTACCCAACCAAGAATAGAAGCTGGAGGCCAAGTACAGTTTGAATTTTATGTCTAACTTTGTTTATATGCTTCTTTGAGTTTTTTCAACGTAAACTAATAAACTTGTTTGATCAATCATGCAGGGATCTCAGGGAGCTACATATCCGCCAATTATCAAAGACCATCGCCATTGAAGTTGCAATGGAGCTACGAAACCTCCACGCATTCAAGCTTATCATTCACTTGTACTGTCAGAACATTTGCAGAACTAATAAACTTGTTTGATCAATCATGCAGGGATCTCAGGGAGCTACATATCCACCAATTATCAAAGACCATCGCCATTGAAGTTGCAATGGAGCTACGAAACCTCCACGCGGTCAAGCTTATCATTCACTTGTACTGTCAGAACATTTGCAGAACAGGATTTAGTTGTCATTTAATGATACGAACTTTGTTGTCCAATTGCCTAGAATTTTCGTTCATGTTTGCCATTTCAGGCCCTCTAGCAGTCCATGGCTATGAGGAAATTATGATTAAATGCCCGCAATTTCCGTTCATGTTTCCCATCTTTAAGGACGCCAACACGCTTGGACGAAGGCATTTAGAATCGCCGTTGATTAATCCATGAATTTTGGCGCTTGTTCGTCCTTCTTGTTCGTCATGAACCATGAATTTACAGTAAACCAAAAGATTCTTACGAATTAAATCAGCCGGAGTCATGACTAATTATATTACGTATTTCCAATAAACCAAAATATTGTTTTCCAATAAAACAGATTTTATTATGTTCCTCGCTTCTTTAAAATAGAGGCACACAACAAAATATAATACGCACGTCTGGGAAAGATGATACATCCTCATTTACGAGATGTCGATAAAAATGATACATCATGTTTGCGAGATGTCGATAAAATGATGTCCTCATTGAACACACAGGTCACATCAAAGTGGGCGGCCAGGGTCGAGCCAAGCAGCTGATCCCATGTCATACTTATGGGTCCAGCTCCGGGCCGTGCTGTCGTACATGTTGCGGTCGGCCTTGTACATGTCGACCTCTGGCACCAGCGGGTCATCTGGGTTTGGGTCCGTCAGCAGCTAGCAGATCCACAGCAGCACCTGAGACACACCAAATTTGACCCACGATCAACAAGATTATTGGAGATGGTCATCGACGTGCTCCACTGTTCCTTGAGGATGTCCAAACATCCGCAAGTAAAAGACTGTCAATTTTGACGAATTAATGGGTAATAAAAAATAACACTCACACTACTACAACCGCATCTAGCTGAGGAAGATCATCTCCCACGCCAAGTTTGTCCTGAATCTCATTTGCCCACATTGAAAGAGCAGTCAAAGCGCCACCAACAGACAACCTAGTAAACAATAGAAACTCAGTTATGCTGACTGAAGTCCAATTTAGAGGGACAGAGGGACATGGCGGGACAGAAAGAAAAGATGGAAACAGAGAGAGGTAGAGAGTAGAATACTAGGAGATAGAGACCTTGATAGAGAAAGATAATGGCAACTAGTTGAGGCATCTAGAGAGAGATGAAGAATACTGGGAGATAAATAGACAAAGAGTTTAGGATATTCCCATTCTAGTGGAGGAAGAAACAACACTGAATGGAAGGAAAATATAGAGATCCCAGAAGAAGGAGATAATGACCCGGTCTCTGCAATCTATCTATCTATCGAAGGGAAATATAGAGATAATGACCTGATTAAAAAAAAATAATCAGAAACTTACCTATCATTTTTAGCTTAAACTGACAACAGCAAGCAATAAGCTACCACACTGGGCATGCTATCAGAACCAAGGTTGCAAGTTGAAATCCCGCAAAATTCAACACAACCTGCATCGGAGAGCGTCGGAGGACATCGGGATAAGCTAAATTCATGAACAAAGAGGCAGAAAAAACCGAGAATTGAAATGGAAAAAAGGATATGATGGTCTTGACGGGGTTGAATTTGTAGTGGACGGGGGAGGCAGGGCAGGCGAGATGGTAGATTTGGTCGACCTCGAGCAGCACCGGCTCGACCACATCGTGCCGGATGAGCTCGAATTGAGGATTACCAAAGTGGTGCATCACGTTCTCCTTCCTCCCCATGAAGAAATTATCCACAACGATCACACTATCGCCTCTCGCCATCAACCTGTCCACCAAGTGCGATCCAACGAACCCCGCGCCCACGGTACTTGAATCTTAACATGGTTTAAGAGCCAAAGTTGCAGGTTCAAATCCGGCCAAAAACAACTCCCTCTGCATCTGGGAGTGCTAGAAGTAGCACCCTTGCTGTAATCCATTGCTTATACCTTAGACTTAGGCACTCAAATCAAGGCGCAAACTACTAATTTAATGAATAAAGAGGTGTTAGGATCTTAACATGCTATCAGAGCCAAAATTGCAGGTTTAGATCCCAAATTCAACACAGTCAGCATTCAGGAGATTTGGAGAAATAGCGCCCTCGCAATGAGTTATTGCTTAAACCACAGAGATAAGCACCTGAATCATAACACAAAGTAATAATTTCATGAATAAACAGGCGTTAGACATGCTACCAAAACCAAGATTGCATTTTGAAATCCAGCAAAATTCAACACAATCTGCATCGGAGAGTATTGGGGGATCTCAGTAGAAGCTAAATTCATGAAAAAAGAGGCAGAAAAACCAAAGAAACCTAAGAAACATGTTATCACAGCCAAAATTGCAGGTTTAAATTCCAAATTCAAGAGAGTCAGCATTAAGGAGATTTGGAGAAATAGCGCCCTCGCAACGAGTTATTGCGTCAACCACATAGATGAGCACTTGAATCATAACACAAAGTAACAATTTCATGAATAAACAGGCGTTAGACATGCTATCAGAACCAAGATTGCATGTTGAAATCCCGCAAAATTCAACACAATCTGCATCGGAGAGTATTGGGGGACCTCGGTAGAAGCTAAATTCATGAAAAAAGAGGCAGAAAAAACCAAAGAAACCCAGAAATTGAACCGGAAAAAAGGATATGATGGTGTTCACGGGGTTGAATTTGTAGTGGACGGGGGAGGTAGGGCAGGCGAGATGGTAGATCTGGTCGACCTCGACCAGCAGTGGCTCGACCACATCGTGCCAGATGAGCTCGAATCGAGGATTACCAAAGTGGTGCATCACGTTCTCCTTCCTCCCCGTGAAGAAATTGTCCTCATGGAAGCCCGGCGCGGGAGTGGGCTTCCATGAGGACGTTGTAGCAGGCGGGCTCGGGGGCATTGCCTTCCTCCTTCTCTCTGAGCAGGTCACTCACTCTGGAGAGACGACGGAGCTTGCCGAAGGTCTCGACGAGGTAGGCGTGAGTGACGACGTCGGGGAGGACCCCAGCGGCGTTCATGGTGCGGAAGATCGTCTCGGCCTCGTTGCCGAGGCCCCGGCTGCCGTAGGCCGCCAGCAGAGTGTTGTAGGTGACGAGATCATGCCGCATCTGCCCAAAGAGCCCAATTAGAGTGTCCCAGGGCACCTCCGTGGCCCGGGCGCAGGCGTAGATGACAGTGTTGTAGGTGAGGACCGTCGGAGCGACAGAGTCAGGCCGCCGCATCATCCGATCGAGGAGGGCGAGGGCGGCGGCGTGGTCGCCGTTGTGGCCGAAGGCGTTGATCAGCGCGGAAGCCCCTTCTCTCTCACGCCCTTTCTTTCTCCTTCTCCACTGTCTCCTTCTCCTTCACCACCTTTCTGAGCTCTCTCACGGGTGATTCACATTGGACGGACTAATCGATCCTATATTTCTGACTTTCTTCAAATCCCGTTATGACGTGGAATCCACGTGGCTGCCAGGTGGATTCCACCTAGGTGGACTCCGCCTGAAACCCACCTGGCAGCCACGTCGATTCCATGTCACAGCCGGGCTACGGCGGCGGACCAAATAGGGAGTTTGGGCTGTGCCGTGGCGAAAAAAAAGTTAGGGCTATAACTCGAGTTTTCGAAAAAGTTTGGGCTGAACCGTGATATTAACCCAAAGTTAAATAGAACGTCCAACGGTAACAGACGGATGACGGATTAGGATAACCCAAAAATTAGGAACGGCACGCGTCATCCGTCGCGTCACGCGTCACCGTGGCAGAAATGTGATGGTGATGGTGATGGTTTTAGGGGTCCATGATGGTAACGGTGATGGATGGCGGGGTCCTCAAGATGTGTGACGTGATGGAATGGCAGTCACGGATGATGGCCGTCACGGAATTTTTAAAAAGTTAAGACGGATAGAAATACACATAAAACTCATTATTTTTAATATTTCCAATGGCTGAGATTTCGCCACGTGACGTGGCCATTTTGATTTCCTGGCATTTTGCAAAGAAGTCCTGGTGACGGTGACGGGGACGTGAGCGGACGCCCTATGGAGGGACGGTGACGGAAAAATGACGGTTTTTTTGCATATGCTGGGACGCGTGACGGGATGATGACGTGACAAAAGTTTCGTCACGTCACCGTCTGTCATGTTTTATCATCTGTTGCGTCACGTCCAGGGCGTCACGTCCCGGACGTGGCGTTACCTAACCCAAAAATTTTGTTTTCTTCCAATTTGGGTGAATAGGATTCGGAGGCAAGAAGTAAATAGAGCTGATAACATGTTTAGAAAATTCTCTCCAAACCACTGCACGATGACAGCTTCAACAAATAAATGTATTTTTATACGCATTCCATGTTGGGTATCGAAATCCGATATCCAACTCCGATATCCAATATCATCCTTCCCGAGAGACTGAGGCAGATGACGACATCAAGACGGATAACGATATCGGATATCGGTACTGTAGCAACCGATATCCGATGGCGTTATCCGATATCCGGATAAAGGTAAAAACAGATATCGGAATTGTGATTTCCGATATCCGATTCAGCATCCATCCCGATATCATAATCCAATGTCGGTATTGGGACGGCCGAACACTAATCGGCGATCTTCCGCCATTACTCTCCACTACTTAGCTGATTTCTTGCCCTGGAAGTAGTAAAAGTTGAAGCGAACAACGAACGGTAACAGACGGATGTAGGATGACGGCTTATGAATTAGGGATAACCAAAATGGATGAAAGGCAATGGGAAGGATGGAAAGACAAAGTTGATAAATAAATATTATTGGGCCTTTAAAGTTATTTGACTGTATAGATATGTGGGCTTAGGTCACACATACAAGACTAAAGGACATCGAAAGAAATACTTTATTCACAAGGGCTTTTAGGAAAAGTTTCAAATAAGTAGAAATAAGGAGGGCACTCAATTTATGTGATACCTTCCTTATCAGAGTCACTCTCCACTGATTTCATTGAAGTTGGCGAGAATATCAAGATCTTCAAGAAGAGTAGGAGCAGAAGAGAAGATGCAACGATCTGGTGGTTTTGTGGATACATGCACGCGAACAGCTTGAAAGGACTCTATGATGAATAAATTCCCCACAAGAAACACTATGTTTCCATGGTCAGAGGTCAATTTTCAGTAGCTTCAGCTTCCTCTACATAGAAAAGAGTTTTCCAAACATCCATTCATCATCCATAACCCAACATATCATCATCTTCATTTGTCCTATCCAACTTGACTATAACGATTCAAACTTATGGATAGAAGAGGGACATTTGATGAAGGTAAAGAAAAAATGAGTCAGGCACAATATTTTGGCCAGTCATTTGTCATGAATTCTCCCATTTTATTCCTTCTCTATCTAATGGGCTGGATGGACCTGATGAATGATAGAGGACACTTATAAATCTAGAGAAGCCCCCAGATAGAGATGAAGTAACACAACGGGATGAAAGGAAATTCAGGAAAGTTAACTTTAGTCAATAAAAGTTTACTTGAAAAACAAGAATATGATTTATTTTAGTTTACTAAGAATAAATGAAAAGATTGTGTCCCAATTAAAAAGGTATTTCAGACTTTTTAAAAAATATTTATTATCATATTATATTGTATTCCTAACAAATATTCAAAAGTGTGTCAGTGAGGGTTGTGTTGGGTTCTAGAGGCCTAGATCTGGATGAACAGAACAAAACAATGCACAGCGGAAGACTTTTGCGAATCGAACGACATCAACAAGAACATTAAAATATGTACCTTTCGACGGATTGCATCCATGCTTTCTTGGATCCCGGGGTGAGCCGAGTCGAGCTGCTCACATGTGCAGCCTCTAGACGTATCCACGCGATCCTCGGCACGTTGGATCTCCTCCTTGTTGACGAGCCTCGTTCTTTCTTCGTCGGCGTCATTACGTCGTCCTGATCACATCGGGGAGGGAGAGGGGGTGTTGGGAGAAGGGAGAAGGAGGGGAAAGGACCCTGAACAATTCTGGCTTAGGTGAATTTTGTTCAGGGCCTTCCCCTATTTATACTAAGTGGGTATTTTTCATAAAAACCCCCAAAACTTAACTATATCTTCCAACGTCCAAAAGACCATTTGCGTGTGACCCTCTAGGCCCATGTATCAATCTAGTTAACGACTCCAAGGGCCCAATAACCTTTATTGGCCTTCCAAATTAATTAACTATATCATCATATAGATTAATTAATGTCGGATAGACCTAACCCAATCGATTGGTCGAGACTCCGACACGTAGGGTGCCAAGCTACTCCTCGTGTCCTAGAAGATACAAAGGAGTGTATATCGACTCACTCATGGACCGTGTTCATCATCAAATACCATGTATGTATAATCCCTCATCCACTTGATGCTCCTTGGACGACTTAGGGTATGGTTAACTCTCAAACCCTAATCGGTCATTCGAGTTAGTACTGATGCATTCAGAAATCATCGGAGAATTCTTCTCTGATATTTCATTGCCTTGACCACGGACTTCATTGCATTGTTGTCCTTGAGCTGTCACTTCTTATATCGAGGGTGGACGATCCCATCTTGACCACTCAATCGCCTTCGTGAACTTCTTGATGCACCCGAACTAAGACCATTTAGAATCCCATGATTAGAGACTCGTTGGCCATCACCAAAGTACAACCGTCTGTCCACAAGACGTCTTTGGTGTCTCAGGTCAAAGGACCACTTACACAACCGTGACCTGAATAAACCTGATTGACAGTTCGGTATAATACCATTCAGGGATTCGCACAGATCAATTCAGTGAACTCTTTCTACGAAAGAGCACCCACTATCTATCCTTAGTGTCGCCACACTAATGGCTACGGGACCGGCCATACTCATCATATGAGTGAGGCTAGATTGTACTATTCTATCCGGATACTTCGATGTCCTTCTCGCATATCCTTCGAATATGAATGTTTAGAACACATGCTTCAAGACAAGTGATCTCCGTATTAGAATCTCATCATAATTCACTAAGTCCGATCATGTATTCATGGACTTCATTATACGCATCACACGTGCACTATAATGAATATGTTCTATTAATGAACATGGAACGAGATGTGGAATGTGTGATTTGCTTTCCGGGCACATATATTTCCATCAGGTTGATTTATAATCATCTTTTGCTCATGTAATTTCACATTAAAAATCAACTTTAGGAATTTGAATTCATAAAAAATCAACTTTAGGAATGAATATTTGAGTTAGTCATTCCTGAGGGATAGCATAACATACTTGGGCGTATATTTTTTTTGATGGCAACCACGACAACGCACCAGTACCAGACATGCCTTCACCTTCTCACGAGACATCTCGCGTAATGACACGTCACCAACGCCAACTTTGGAACCGTCCTTTGATGTGACACGTTGATACATCACCAACGTAGATTACTATTAGGTTTTCAAATTTATGGTTATCTTATTATCTCTTTCCTCCAAGGCCTATACATAGGCCAATGTCGTAAGAAAGACTTAGTGAATTTCTATTGGAATTGAAGTTTCTTCTTCTAAAAGGAAGTTTGCCCTAGTCGTCTCCTGTCTGAGCCGCCGCCGTCGCCGTCAAGAGAAGACCACCTGTCCTCCTACGCCTGCACGCACTACTGACTGCCCGCGCCTGCTGCACGCACAACTGCCAGCCCGCGCATGCTACATGCACGGTCGCCTGCCCATGCAGCCGTCCGCCCACACGGTTGCCTGCCCAAGAAACCACCCGCCCATGCGACCACCCGCCCACGCGAACGCCTATCCACGCGGACACCCGCCTACGTGCCTGCCTGCCCAAGCGGCCGCCCGCCCAAGCGACCGCCCGCCCAAGCGGCCGCTCGCCGAAGCGGCCGCCCGCCCATGCGGGTGCTCGCCCACGTGGCTGCCTGTCCACACGGCCGTCCACCCAAGTGGTCGCCTGCCCACATGGCCTCTGCATTCAGTATCCAAGGACTTCAGAGTCTTGTTCTACAAGTGCACACCCCATATACCATTTAGGTTCCGAGGTGCTGCCCTGAAGCCCGCAGGGGGGCGACTCCCCCCTTGACCCCTTGCAAATTGACTAGGTAGTTGGATCCACGACACCCTGCCAAAGCGCACGTCACTCGCCCCTGCCAACGACGCGTCAAGAATTACCCGCATCGCCATGACGCACTGCTCTACTATCGAGGTAATTCTACCCTCTTTGCTGTCGGTGTTCTTCCTCTAGTGTTCCTCGATTATTTTTCCACCACCGGCGGATTAGTTGATCAGGCTTTTGAATCTTCCCGTGATTAGTTGATTAGGCATTTTTGAATCTTCTCATGATCAACTGTTCAATTTATTGAAATTGTCGGTTGTTTAACCACGCTGTTTGAAAGAGAGTACTCTCGCCCTTGATCGAGGAAAGGGCTGCACCATCAAAATTTACACCAGACTTAAATCTTTGAATTCGATTGTGTGAATTGTGGTCTGATTTTTCCTACCCTAGTCAAGCTAGCCTGCTCTACCCGGTCAGTCCCATCATCCTGCACCACCTATCATCCTGCATCACTTTTAAAAAATAATTCATTATCATGGATGCCCTAGTTTTAAGGTATTTATATATTTTTATAGTATGGCTGGGAATCCAAATATCAATCAGGTAAGTTCACTTATTTTTGAGTAAAAATACTAATTTAGAGAAGGCTTTTGAGAGCTATTGATTTTTGTTTAAGCAGCAAAACAGAAAGGGTTCCCATAGAAAAATCCTATGGCAAATGAGTAATTTTTGGGAATCAATTTGATTTATTTATTGTGAATAAATATAAGACAAGAAAAGAGGGGAAAAAGGAAAACCTCTACGATTCTCTTCAGAGTACCAGTTTATATGGCCCATTGGTAAAAAAATTATAATTTGTCACATTATTATCAGATAGAAAAACAACCAGTATATCACAAATATATTACAAATTTTATCTTCCATGATTTGATATATACAGCTTTATTACGAAATAATATTTATATGATTCAGTAACATTGTAAAAATATAACCACCATCAAGTATAAAACAAAATAAATAAATAAAACCCACTAATATTAAAAACAGTTAAAGCTATACCTAATAGTTTTATCATAAAGGAACACTCCATGTCTTTTCGTATCTTCTTTAATTAATAATTTTTTTATTAAAATGACCTTCATTATAAAATATCAAAATCATAAAGTTCACTTACATAAAAGTATCCCTTACATGAAAAAATCCCTTATTTCTATTCCTTCTTGGGTGTTACACTCTCAACATTGTATGGCTTATAACTTTTGGTCTCTGTTCATATAACTATATCTTCTGCTTACATTGATATTTTTTTTTATAATTAAGTCGTGGAACAAGTTAATGGGTAGTTTTAAGCCCAAACTCATACAACTTAAAATAATAATAAAATATTAATTGTGCTAATTCCTTGGAATGCAATACTTTTAAGTGTGTTTATATTGTTGAGTGAAGCAACATAACATATTATACGCATTGATAAGTTTAAAGAGACATCAAATAAAAAGTTAAAAGTTTACATGAAATCATTAAGCATATGATATAGAAAGGTATCACCAATCAATGCAATGCCTAGTGCTCAAACAATTTGACTCATTTGTAGAATTGCGAGACACAATAACTAATGTAGACGTAATGTGCCTCAAGATTTACCTTAATATCATTTTTTAAAGTCTTCACTATAATATTTCAAGTAGAAAGATTTAATTGAATGTATAATAACAGGGGTAAAAGACCAATAAAGGAAAGAGAAGTGGACCAAAGGTCACTTGCGTTCAGTAGAACAAGACATTCTCATTGTTATCTCCATCCATGTTCCACCATTTATGCTGTACATTTGAATCTCATGTACACATAAATATTTTTCCATTGCATACAAGAAAGCATTTAAAAAATTTATCCCATTGTCCGCTCAGTTTACTTCAGTCAATCATAAATGGCAGCATATAAAGTGACTGAAAAATTCATTGCAATAAAAGGGGTGTAAAAAGAAATTGAAGATCACAATTCTGCAAGTCATTCAAGTATTATTTAAGTGTGTTCTTTTCTCTGTTAAAAATATTTTATTTGAAAGTGGTTATAGGCCCATGCCTGAGCCCATGTCTTCATGAACTTATGCTTAAAAGTTACACCATAATAAGGAGAGAAGGATAGTAGACAGTGAAGAAAATTATGGAGAGACCGACAGTCCCATGCCTTCCCACGTAATCATTCTTGTCTATTTTTGAGAGGGAGAGATAAGAAAGGATAGGGCAGGCAGATGGAGAAACAATAAGACAAATAAACAGATAATTAGATATGCACAAAAGAGAAGCCCATGACCTTGGTACGTAATGCTACCTAGGGAACTCCACCGTAGAGACAAAAAGAGAGTCATAGATAGAGATAGAGTGACATAGGGAGGAAGAATGATAGAGAGACATAGTGATATAGAAGATAGAGAGAGAGGGAGAGAGAGAGCGAGAAAAGAAAGAGCGAGAGAGAGAGGAGAGAGAGAGAGTACGAGAGTGCGAGAGAGAGAAAGAGAGAGAAAGAGAGTGTGTTTGAGAGAGAGGGAGAGAAAGGGAGAGAAAGAGCGAGAGAGAGAGGGAGAGAAGGAAAGAAAGAGCGAGAGAAGGAGGGGGAGAGAGGGAAAGAAAGAGCGAGAAAGAGGGAGAAGGAGGGAAAGGGAGAGAAAAAGCGAGAGAAAGAGGGAATGAAAGAGCGAGAGAGGGAGGGAGAGAGAGGGAGAGAAAGAGCGAGAGAGAGGGGGAGAGAGAGAGAGCAAGCAAGAAAAAGAGAGAGAGAGCAAGCGAGATTGGTAGAGAACAAACGATTGAGAAAGAGCAATAGAGAAAGAGAGAGAGCGAACGAGAGAGAGAGAGCATGCGATAGGGCTAGACAGAGAGAAGTATAGAGAGACAGAGCGAGGGAGAGGGAGAGAGATAGAGAGAGACAGAGAGACGAAGGCAGACTGACGGAGAGAGAAAGAGAGATGGAGTGGGAGATAGAGCAAGACGGGGAGGGATAGAGAGAAATAGAGAGAGACAGAGAGACGGATAGAGAAAGAGAAACGGAGCGGGAATTAGGGCAAGAGAGAGAGGGAGAGCGGGAAAGAGAAAAATAGAGAGAGACGGAGAGGGAGATAGGGCAAGAGAGAGAGGGAGAGGGGAGAGAGGGAGAGGGGAGAGAGAGAGAGCACATGAGAGAGGGAGAGCGGGAGCGAGAGAGCAAGAGAGAAACGGAGAGGGAGATGGGTAAGAGAGAGAGGAAGAGCGGGAGAGAGAGATCACAAGAGAGAGGGAGAGCGGGAGAGAGAGAGAGCACAAGAGAGAGCGGGAGAGAGAGAGCAAGAGAGAGACGGAGAGGGAGATGGGGTAAGAGAGAGAGGAAGAGCAGGAGAGAGAGAGAGCGCAAGAGAGAGGGAGAGAGCAAGAGAGAGACGGAGAGGGGGAGAGGGCAAGAGAGAGAGGGAGAAGGAGAGAGAGAGAACGAGCACAAGAGAGAGAGAGAGCAAGAGAGAGACGGAGAGGGAGATAGAGCAAGAGACAGAGGAAGAGCGGGAGAGAGAGAGCAAAAGAGAGAGGGAGAGGGGGAGAGAGAGAGAGCACAAGAGAGAGGAAGAGCCGGAGAGAGAGAGCACGATTGAGCGGGAGAGCGGGAGAGAGAGGCAGCAAGAGAGAGAGGGAGAGAGCAAAAGAGAGAGGGAGAGGGGGAGAGAGAGAGAGCACAAGAGAGAGGAAGGGCCGGAGAGAGAGAGCACGATTGAGCGGGAGAGCCGGAGAGAGAGGGAGCAAGAGAGAGAGGGAGAGAGGGAGAGAGAGCAAGAGAGAGAAAGATAGAGAGAGCACGAGAGAGAGAGATAATTTTTAACAGCATAGTTAGGAATCATCTGAACCACCGCCCAACCAACAGTTTTCTGTCGTCAGCTTTCCGCGAGAATTCAGATGATCCAAAATTTGCCGTCATTTCGCAACCTCTTCAACTTGCCCACGTTAATCCTTCATTGATTATCTTCCAATCTTCCACAATAAAAATACAAATAAACTTCCAATCACTCACGCTTTTTCCAGATAGAATTTACATTGCACCGTCCATTTTCTCGTAGGCCACGAACAGGCCTGCATGGAGAAGCGTCGGGAAAGGTGGACAAGTGGCGACCGTTCGATCGGCATTGGACACGTCCTTGGAACTGTTGATATGCAATCTTGACCGTCAGATTCTCAAATATCCAGAGAGGATTGCCAGTTCTCTTAATTTGCTGAACTGGAAGAGAAGAGATAATTCTCTCTCATCTTCTTGAAACCCATCGGCGAACGCTGACGAGGCGTCGGTTGTCCACCTCCTCCTATATAAAGAGAGGGGGAACACTGAACCAAAGGACGTCTCCGGGCAGCTTCAATCTCGATATCGAATCGTCGCTCCTCCTAAGGAGAAGAAGCTCCATGGCTCCCACTCTCGCCGTCCCATCTGCAGTCTCTCTCTCTCTCTCTCCCTCCCTCTTTCCCTCTCTCACTCTCCCTCCCTCTCTATCTTTCTGTGTCTCTGTCTCCCTCTGTCTCTCTCTTTTTTTCTCTCTCTATCTCTCTTTATCTCTCTCTCTTTCCCTCCCTCCCTCCCTTTCACCCCCTCCTCTCTGTTGCTCCCTCTTACCATCTCTCTTTCTCTCCCTCTCCCCCTGTCTACGTAGACATGCATCTCTCTAACTATCTATTAACAGGTCCATCAGTCTACATATCTACATGTTTATTTCTCTCTCTCTCTCCCTCTCCCTCTCACCTAGTCTACTCTGCTATGTATCTCTCTGTCTGTTTACAGGGCCATATATCTACATGTTTACTTATGAATCGATTTCTCTTTCGGAATCTCTCTATCTTCTTGTTTGTCTTCGTGTGATATGATTCAAGCATCATATAATTCTCTCTCCTGACTTTTTTTTGAACTTTCACGTAGACACGTCTCTCTAGCAGAAAGGATTATCATCTCCCTCTCTATCTACTTCTCCAATTACTGGTTGCCTCTGGCGTATGATACATATTTTCGTCTTCTTTCGACATTTGAATATTACATTAATTTCTAATACTTTAATGTCTCAGCCCTTTTCCCCTTTCTTGTCCTCTCTCTCTTTGTAGATAAATATTTTTCTGCATGTTAGATCGGTCGAAATCCCCTCTTTCTCTTCACTGCTTTCTCTCTCTCTCTGCCTATTTCTCTCCCTTTCTATTTATCTACCGATCTATCTCTCTCTCTCTATCCACACCTCCTGAGTTTCTTCAGCGTATCATATGCCCACGAACAGTCCATCTACCTTTATCTACTTTTCAGTCCATCGATCCATACATCCATCTACTCTGTCGTTAGCATGCCTCTTATCTCTATCTTCATCTCTCTCGAGCTATATCTCTTTACCTTCCCATCTCCATTCCTCCTATCTTTGATCCATATTGTATTTCCACGAAAACCCTCATCTCTCTCTCCTAACCCAATAATCTCTCTGTACCCGTCGCTCCATCAAGCCATCCATCTATTTTTTATTTTTTTAATCTTGCCTCTATCTCGACCTCCATCTCTCTACATCTCAATCTCTGTCCATCTGCATCTCAATTCCCCCTATCTTTGATCCATCTTACTATCTCCACCAAACCTTCATCTCTCTCTCCCAATCTAAGGACCTCTCCCTGCCTTCCGCTCGATCCTACCATGCATCTTTCTGTCTCCACCAAAAACCCTCATATCTCTCTCCGTCATCTCTCTCTCTGAACCCAATAACCTCTGTCTTCTTACCCGATTCCTCCTCTCTTAGACCCATCTTGCTTTCTCCACCAAAACCCTTATCCATCTCTCCACCATCTCTCTCTACTAACCTAATAACCTCTGTCTCCTAACCCAATTCCTCCTCTCTCCTAACCCAACTCCACCTCTCCTATGCCCATCTTGCTTTCTCCACCAAAACCCTTATCTCTCCTCCTCTCTCTTTCAACCCAATAACCTCTGTCTCCTAACCCAATTACTCCTCTTCATGCCCATCTTGCTTTCTCCACCAAAACCCATATCTATCTATCCTCCATCTCTTTCTCCTAACCCAATTCATCATCTCTTAGACTCATCTCCCTCTTTCCACCGAAACCTTCATATCTCTCTCATCCATCTCTCTATCCTAACATCCTCCATGTTCCCTGGCAGGTTCTGGAGGAGGAGGCCCGGTTCGAGGCGGAGGTGGCGGAAGTGGAGGCCTGGTGGCGAACAGAGCGCTTCGCCCTGACGCAGCGCCCTTACTCTGCCCGCGACGTCGTCTCTCTGCGCGGCACCCTGCCCGTGTCGTACCCATCGAACCAGATGGCTCGCAAGCTGTGGCGCCTCCTCCGAGCCCACGCCGCCGCTGGCACGGCCTCCCGCACCTTCGGCGCGCTCGACCCGGTCCAGGCCATTCTCATGGCGCCCCACCTCGACTCTATTTATGTCTCTGGCTGGCAGTGCTCTTCTACTCATACCTCCACCAACGAGCCCGGCCCGGACCTTGCTGACTACCCCTACGACACCGTTCCTAACAAGGTGAGCGATTCTTTCTTCTACTCACTTGAAGGCTTAGTTCTGGGATATCTGGCAAAGATCAGCCTATTAGTTTCTGAATTTATTCTTTTTTTCTTTTGGAATTTAAGTACATTCTGATTCGGATTTGGTCCGGATTTGGGATTTTTCTATGCTCTTTCCTTCGTTCTACCAGCTATTTTTTCTTATGAAAAGGTTCTGAAAAGGTTTAACATAGTCCTTTGTTATACGATTTCGTCTCCGCAAAGTATCATAACCCTAATCTGTTTTTTTCCTGTTCTTTACATACTTCTTTCGTGAACCAATGATTTTCTCTGCTCACTTAAAGGACTAGTTCTAGGATATGCGCCACAGATCCGTGAATAACTTACTGTGTTTTTTCTTGTTCTTGTACTAAACTTTTGTTTTCATGCTTTTTTAGATTTTTTATTTATATACTTTTTCCATTGTGATGCGTTACAACTCGGTCATACTTGTATCGTATTTGCAATGCTCGTTTCCTAGTTTTACCAGCTCTTTCGTCTCAGGATAGTATTACCTCCTCTCATCTTCCTGACCCACCTTCTCTTAACCCACATCTTTCTATCATTACCGGAAACTACACCTGAATCCAGAAATCTTCCTCAATCATTCCCCAAAAACGTTAGCTTTCGTCTACCATGGAAAACCTGCGTCTAAAAAAAAGTGGTAAACTGTTCGCTCTCTTATGAAAACAAAAAATGTTCAACCGTTTGATCTCTCATCGTCCTGACCCACCTTCTGTTAAGCCACATCCTTCTATCATTACAGAAAACTACACCCGAATCCAGAAGTCTTCCTTTAACATTCCCCAAAAACGTCAACTTTCGTCTACCATGGAAAACTTGCATCTAAAAAGAAGTGGTAAACTGTCCGCTTCCTGATGAAAAAAAGCAAAAACGGTTTAACCGTTTGATCTCTCATCTTCCTGACTCTACTTCTCTTAAGCCACATCTTTCTATCATTACATAAAACTACACCCGAATCCAGAAATCTTCCTCTATCATTCCCCAAAAAACATTAACTATCGTCCACAATGGAAAACATTGCATCTAAAAAGAAGGCTAAACTGTTCGCTATCTTCCCATGAAAAAGTAAACGGTTAAACTGTTTGATCTCTCGTTCCAGGTGCACCACCTGTTCATGGCCCAGCTCTTCCACGACAGGAAGCAGCGCGAGGCCCGCGCGGCCATGACCCCCCAGCAGCGCGCCGCAGCGCCTCCCCCGGTCGACTTCCTCCGGCCCATCATCGCCGACGGCGACGCCGGCTTCGGCGGCGCCACCGCCACCGCCAAGCTCTGCAAGCTCTTCGTCGAGCGCGGCGCCGCCGGCGTCCACATCGAAGACCAGTCCGCCTCCGCCAAGAAGTGCGGCCACATGGCCGGCAAAGTCCTCATCTCCACCGCCGACCACGTCTCCCGCCTCGTCGCCGCCCGCCTCCAGTTCGACATCATGGCCGTCGACACCCTCCTCGTCGCTCGCACCGACGCCGTCGCCGCCACCCTCCTCCAAACCAACATCGACCCCCGCGACCACCCCTTCATCCTCGGCGCCACCAACCCCGCCGTCCGCGGCCGCCCCCTCGCCGCCCTCCTCTCCTCCAACGCCGGCCTTCTACCCCCCGCCGAGCTCCAATCCCAGGAAGACGCCTGGCTCGCCGAGGCCCGCCTCATGACCTTCGCCGAGGCCGTCTCCGCCTCCCTCCCCCTCTCCTCCGTCCCCGCCTTCCTCGCCGCCTCCTCCTCCGCCTCCTCCCTCGACCACGCCAAGGAGATCGCCTCCAAGTTCGGCGCCTCCGACGTCTTCTTCGACTGGGACCTCCCCCGCACCCGCGAAGGCTTCTACCGCTTCAAGGGCTCGGTCGCCGCGGCCGTGGCTCGCGCCTCCGCCTTCGCCCCCCACGCCGACCTCGTCTGGATGGAGACCTCCGGCCCGGACCTCGCCGAGTGCCGCGCCTTCTCCGCCGGCGTTAAGGCCCGCCACCCGCACACCATGCTCGCTTACAACCTCTCTCCTTCCTTCAACTGGGACAAGGCCGGGATGAGCGACCGCGCCATGGCCGAGTTCATCCCAGAGATTGCGAAGTTGGGTTTTTGCTGGCAGTTCATCACGCTGGCGGGGTTCCATGCTAACGCGCTCGCGGTGGGGAGCTTTGCGCCAGATTTTGCGAGGCGGGGGATGCTTGCTTATGTGGAGGGGATTCAGCGCGAGGAGCGGCGCCATGAGATTGAGACGCTTGCTCACCAGAAGTGGTCTGGGGCGAATTACTATGACCGCTTGCTGAGGACTGTGCAGGGTGGGATAACCTCCACCGCTGCCATGGCCAAAGGTAGAAGACGGACGATTCTTTCCTCCTCTCTTCATCGGAAACCCTCATTCTTTGAATATGGTTAATGTTTTTTTTCTCTTTGGCAGGTGTGACGGAAGAGCAGTTTGAGGAGGAGAAGGGTGGATCGGCCTTGGTCGTCAAGTCCAAGATGTGAGTGAGCGAGACGGTTCATATAAGGGAAGCAGTGCAATAAAGAAGGCTGTGTAGTTTGTGGAGTTGGACGGGTTTATCTCTCATTTTCTTTGGGGTTTTCCTTTTTCTGTCTGCGTTGAATAAAACTGGAGTGCAATGTGGGGGCCTTTTTGTTGCCCACATTTACTTTAATTGGGTTCTCCTCAATAATTATATCTTTTACTTTGTTTGTATAATTTTGTGAAAGTTGACTCGCTCAAGTCTGTCAAAACTCTATGAGCTTTTAATGTGGCTTCCCAAGTCCACATACCAAGTTCTCTTACAACCTCTCTCCTTTCTTCAACTGGGACAAGGCCGGGATGAGTGACCGCGCCATGGCCGAGTTCATCCCCGAGACTGCGAAGTTGGGGTTTTGCTGGCAGTTCATCACGCTGGCGGGGTTCCATGCTAACGCGCTCGCGGTGGGGAGCTTTGCGCCAGATTTTGCGAGGCGGGGGATGCTTGCTTATGTGGAGGGGATTCAGCGCGAGGAGCGGCGCCATGGGATTGAGACGCTTGCTCACCAGAAGTGGTCTGGGGCGAATTACAATGACCGTTTCCTGAAGACTGTGCAGGGCGGGATAACCTCCACCGCTGCCATTGCCAAAGGTCGACGAAGGACGGACGATTCTTTCCTTCTCCTCCTCCTGGGAAAGCCTGATTCTTTGAAGATGCTTTGGGGTTTTTTTCTTCCTTTGGCAGGTGTGACGGAGGAGCAGTTTGAGTAGGAGAAGGGTGGGTCGGCCTTGGTCGTCAAGTCCAAGATGCGAGTGAGAGTGACGGTTCAAATCAGGGAAGCAGTGCAATAAAGAAGGCTGTGGAGTTTGTGGCGTTGGATGGGTTTATCTCTCATTTTCTTTGGGGTTTTCCTTTTTTCCTGCATTGAATAAAACTGGATTGCAATGCGGGGGCCTTTTTGTTAGCCCACTTTACTTTAATTGGGTTTGTTTCAATAATTATATCTTTTGTGTTGTTTGTATGGTTTGTGTGAAAGTTGTCTCGCTTAAGTTGTGTTGAAACTCGTTGAAGAAAACAACGACCCAAGACGCTACGGTACAAATGCGGAATCAACTCGGACGAGGTAAATGTGTCGGCGTATAGAGACAGATAACAAGAAGCTTTTTACGTCACCGGCATGACGTCAATGTCCAAGGCTCTCGGTGCAGGGCACTGGCTTCTCGTGTGGTGCAGCAGAGCAACTCCTTCAACTCCCAAGCCAAGGGAGTGACCACCAAGGAGTGATGAAGACAAGAAGAATGAGAGGAAGAGACAAGAAGAATGAACAGAAAACTCACACGCATATCCATCGAGAACAGGTTTGCCCTCTATTTATAGAGGGCCACTTACATGTTCAGGGAATGTGAAAGGTCTGGAATATGAAAAGCCTTGAGCCTTTTCATATTCCCCAAAACAAGCCTTTTCATCTTCCCACAAAGAGACAAGAGGAAAGGGTTCAGCCTTTTCATCTTCCCCACAACGAGACAAGAGGGGAGAGTTCAGCCTTTTCATATTCCCCTCCTTTATTGAGGCTTGAATAGTCAAGCCCCTCCCTCTCCACATTCCCGTAGTGGGGGGGGCTGACAAACCCCAACAAACTCCACCTTGGCAAACACCCCAGTCGCGCTAGGTGTTCTTGTCGCTTTCTCACGTCGCAGGTGCTCCACCTCCATCAAGGTACCTGCCACATGCACCAACTCCAAACAATATTTGAACTTCTCCACTGTGACGACCTTCATCAACATATCCACGACATTCTCCTCTGTGTGCACCTTTTGAAGTATAATCTCCTCAGAATTCAGCAGCTCCTGGATCTTGTGATGCCGCACATCAATGTCCTTTGACCGTGCATGATAGACCTGATTCTTTGCCAAGCAAATGGTACTCTGACTGTTGTATGATAGAGGAACTCCACCTTGAGAACTGCCGAGTTCTTTGAACAAACCCATCAACCACAAGGCCTCCTTAGCAGCTTCAGTTGCCGCCATGTACTCGGCCTCCATTGTAAACAAAGCAACAATCACATGATCATCAAGACGTGCAGGCGGCCTTGTCTCCCACCTTGCCCGCCTAATAGCAATGCTCTAAGAATTTTCCGCAGCCTCATCAATTGATCCTCCACCTTCAACTGAACTAGGTGGAATCTGCACATTCTCCACCTCCACCCAAGTCCTCTCTTGGACATTGCCGCCACCTGAACTCTGATCTCCCTGCTCATTGGAAGGCTTCACCATGTGATTTTCATCAAAAATCACATCCCTACTGAACACAATCTTCTGCGCTTCCGGATCCCAAAGCCGATAACTCTTCACTTCGTCGCTATACCCCAAGAAAATGTACTTCTTGGACTTTGGATCAAGCTTCGATCTGTCATCAGCAGGTGTAAGGACATAACCTGGACATCCAAATTCATGCAACATGGAATAGTCCACAGGTTTTCCAGTCCATACGTCTTCAGCCACCTTCCCATTAAGAGCAGAATTCGGCGACCCATTTACCAAGTATGCCGCCATTTGAACTGCCTCTGCCTAGAACTCCTTGGGCAATTCAACATTCAACCGCAAACATCTCGCTCTCTCCGTAATGGTGTGGTTCATGTGTTTTGCAACGCCATTCTGCTGTAGGGTCTTCTTCAACATAAAATGATGCCGAATACTATGCTCTACGCAGAACTGATCAAATTCAGAATTTTTAAATTCCGTACCATTGTCAGTTTGCAAGACCTTGATCTTCCTCCCCGTTTGGTTCTCAACTCTTGCGCACCAAGTCTTGAACCGCGAGAAAATGTCCAACTTGTACTTCAATAAATAAACCCAAACTTTCCTGGAAAAATCATCAACAAACGTTAGAAAATACCGAGCACCTCCACGGCTCATCACGTCAACGGGCCCCCAAACATCAGCAAGAATATAGTCCATGACACCACCAGTGTCACGCTTTGCCACCTTGAACGTCACCCGACACTGTTTGCCCATGACACAGTACTTGCAAAAGTCCAATTTGCAAGACCTCACCTCGGGTAGCAGACTCGTGCATGTAGCTTCTGCATACCGGCCTCACTCATGTGGCCCAAGCGCAAGTGCCACAAGAGTGTGTCATCCGTCATCGGCTCATGTGGTGTAGCAACGGCAGCTCCACCAATCACAGTGCTCCCTTCAAGCTTGTAAATGTTGGCTCGTAGACGTGCCCCCTTCATCACAACAAGCACTCCTTTACAAACTTTCAATACTCCATCCGCGGCTTTGATAATAAATTCGCTCATGATCAAGTTACAACCTAAGATCTATGACCATATTATGTTATCTGTTCGTATTTTGTTCATTCCATCGGTATGCTCCCAGGTACCTGTAATTGTGATCCGTTTGCCAGAACCAAGGGATCTTATCTGGTGCCAAATCGTCGCCCGTTTCCTTATTTCTTCGATAATAGAGTTGGCTATCTCTGTGGCATCGATTGTACAAGTTTGTGAAGAAGGCTGGACAAGTAGAATGAGGGAGAGCAACTCAATCGACAAAAAATAGGAAACCCCCTAGAACCTGGCAAAGTAACTATCAATGAATTCCCGAGCCATTCTCAACCAAGATATGTGATTCATTCCCGTAATGATTAGTTTACCTACTCTAGCAAATCCGCCCATTAAAGCCACCGTTACCCATTGGTCTGTTAGGCGTACTCTCAATAGACCTATATCTACAGCTGTGGCAATAGGAGCGTGGTTTGGTAATATACCAATTTGGCTACTATTAGTCGATAAAATGATTTCTTTAACTTCTGAATCCCAAACAATTCGAGTAGGCGTTAGTACACTAAGATTTAAGGTCATTTCTTCAAATTGCTCTCCACTTCTAAGTTTATAGCTTTCGCAATAGCTTCATCGATGTTACCCACCAAATAAAAGGCCTGTTCAGGAAGACTGTCTAATTCGCCTGAGAGAATAAGTTTAAAGCCCCTAATGGTTTCTTCAAGGCCAACATATTTCCCCGGAGAACCAGTAAATACTTCCGCTACAAAGATGGGTTGTGATAAGAAACGCTCAATTTTTCGTGCTCGTGCTATGGTTAAATGATCCTCTTCGGATAATTCGTCTAATCCAAGGATAGCGATAATGTCCTGCAGTTCTTTGTAACGTTGTAAAGTTTCCTTGACTCTTTGCGCAGTTTCATAATGTTCCTCACCAACGATTTTCAGCTATTCGCCTCCAAGTACCCGAGGGAAATCAAATTTTGACGTAGCTCCAGCACGTGCCGCACATTTCCCAACATCCTGATTGCTCCATCGAACATCTGGATCTTCACCATTCTAACACCAACAATCCTGCAAGGAGCATCGTTCCCCATAGAAACAACTCCTAAAGCACTCGCATAAGAGTGAAACCAGTCAGCATGAGGACATAAATGATAAGAGCAGCCATAATCCAAAATCCACGAGTCTACTAATTCATCAGCCGCGACCAAGGCAGAGTAGACGTCTCCATCGCTACCCTCCTCAACCCTCGCGACATTAGCAGTGCTCGTCTCAGCAGCATCCATCTTCCCATTCTTCAACTTTGGACAATCTCTCCGAAGATGTCCTTTCTCGTGACACTTGTGGCATGTCACGCTCTTCAACCAATTGGTTCGAGACTTGGACTGATGGTTCTTCTCTCCCGACTTCCCCTTCTCCTTCTGCCGTCCACGTTCCTTCCCATTCTTCACGTAGAGTGCCTCGCCATGGGTATCTTCAGCTCCTTTCTTCCGTTGATGATACTCCATCAAGGTTGTAATCTGAATCCTCAGATATGGAGACATCGTCCTCCTCGCAGTGGCAGGAAGTCCATTAGTGTCCCCACATGTGTCATCGCTAGGGAGAGAGACTTGACGTTTAGTCAAGCATTCCTTCATAGCCATAAGTATATGGGATGGGTACCTTAACCTTGTATTAAAGTTAAAGTAAATCCATTATCTTATGTATGTCTTCAAGCACACAATATTGATTTACATACAAGAATCAAGCCTCCCAAACCTACACGATCACCCTTGAAATCCCCACTATTTATTAAACATCCTCTTCCTCGTTGGTTTAACATTTGTGTAACACCTTCTTTAGAGCCAACTTCTTTCTCAATGGCCTCCAAGAACAAATCCAGGATGCTAACCATGGAATTGGAAATCAATGCATACTCCATGTAAGGTCCCATTTGATGGAGTTCCGGAACTCTAAACACAAACAGCTAGTGGATGATGGTACGATGGGTAGGTCAAGCAGGATTCATTTAACCTTGGAAGTTATTAATTCAACGATTTGATTGTATTGTTTTTTCCTTACCATTAAACATATCTTAGCTGATGAGCAAAGGATTACAAGAGTCAAAACCATGATTTCTGCCACTTACACATGCACTCGATCCTACAATGCAGGCATAAGGTCAATACGTTTGTTGCATGAATTTATTTCTACAATCGGCACTTTCAAATTTCTGAAAGAATTTTTTAGGAAGATATGAATGAAAATAGATTTCAAAATTTTATTCAATTTTCTCACTCAGTTTCTAGTAAAATAATGTTTTATCCTTTCAACCTTAATGATACTAACACAATTACTGCAAAAGGATGCTGGGGTATGTTATAGGTATATATATTAAGTATTAACTTACTTCAAAAAAATTAGAAAAAACATTTCAGAGTTAATAAAAAAAATATGTCAGGAGGCAATTATTTTAATTTTTAGGTAATTAACTCATGCAAAATCTATTTTCATGATCGTCATGAAGGTACACCGGATAATCACTATGTTAAGACTCTACCTCAAGGTATGGGTTCAAGTTTTGTCTCTTTTGTTAAAATGTCTAAGTCATGTTTGGATCTGAAATCATATGATGTCCATATTTACTTTTTTAAACTATTTCGTATATCCAATTGAGATAATTTGTCTAGTAAAGAGAAAAACGTAAGAATGGGTCCTGACTTGTAAAGATACCAGAAAAAAAGAAGCTAGGCTTGAGAACAGTCGTTAAAGTCTCTGATTCATGTAAAAGCGAGAAAAGATGCTGAGCTCCAGAACATACTTAATATTAATCTATATAACAGTTGATAATCGATACTTGTTTTGCCTTTACAATAGTTCAGAGCGGATGTTTTTATTCACCTTATCCCAAGATGAAGAATTAAGTCAATTAGAATCATTATTCTATCCCAAGAATGTTTTAGAACGACGATTCTATATTTATCTTTGTTCCGAACAGCTCAGTTTAGTCAGATGTTAATACTGGACTTTTCTGAAAACCAGAACCTTTGTATTTTATTCAGAATTGTTGGGATAGCAATCCTCACAATTCAAGCCCTTGCAGCCCCAGCCGACCTGGCTGCTTATTTAACTTCGTTTTCGTGCTACAGATAACCCCGGGGAATGAGTGCTCAGCAGATCATGCGGATGCTCTTGAAGTGGTGGTGGCTGCAACGACGGGTCTCCTTGCGCAGAAGCTCGGAGAAGCCATGGCAGTGATGATCTTCGTACAGCCTCGCCCTCTGGCCTTCGGTGAAGACGAAGTGGAATCCTCCGGAGAAACCAGCGAGGGAGAAGCACCCGCAGCCGTTCACATCCTTGGTCTGTCCAGCGCACGCCGGACCAGAGAAGGCCGTCAGAGTGCTTGCAGAGGCTGGGCCGACAATTACAGCAGCGAACAGGAGCGCAAGGACGAAGGCAGCGCTGTTAGAGTTGGCCATAGAGGACAAGGAGATCAAAGGGGAAGATGTTTAGTTTTGTGCTGAGTTGGATGAAGTTCTGTTATTGTGGTGTCCTGCTCTCTGGCATCCCATGGATTTATAGGACGATGGAGACGACCCAAAACGTGTGTATCGGAAAGAGCAAAACTGTGGCCCGCCTGGGGGAAGCCATAGATAACTTGTTTTTGATTTTTTCGGGCAGAAAATAGTCAGCAATGTTTATCCGTGATGAATTACTTAAAAACTCTGACATGTTATTTGACCGATGGTTTCATACGTAAAGCGGGTAGGTATGGTTTTCTACGGCAAATTACAGGATGGAGCATAGCCGCGCATGTGGATTTCTATTCAATATGTTTCGTGCTATTTTCTTAGCAATCCACTGCTGCCTGGTCAACCCTTCTTCGGCGTTTGGTCGCTTCGAAATTAAATATATTAGCCCCTGGTTGACAACGGAGGTATTTGATCGGGACATTGAATATATGTGCAGACTTCTGCTTACGGATGAAGATGCCACACTAAGTCAAAACATTGAACGCCGTATGGCAACTGCTGACCAGAGTTGTCGGACCTACTTTGCACATTATAATGGATTACGTTCGGGAACAAATAAGTCGAAAATCATGGATTCAATTCCTAAGTTTACCACAACTTTTTCCGTCCAATTCTCCATACGAGAGTGCTTCATTTTCTAATGGTATCATGACAATTTTTGGTATACATCCCTCCGTTCAAATATTCCAGACGCAATCCTAAAATTGTTCAAAACGGATTCCATCATTAATGCTAAAGCCAAATATGTTTTTTACTTCAATTGGATACTGCATCGTTGTTAGCTGTTTAAAGCTACTTAGAATGCTTCACTCATCCATAATTCGAAAAACGGTCCAACGACTATTCAGACAAATCAACGAGAAAATCACCCACTAGAAGTCGAACTGCTGGCTATTCTTTAGCACCAGACGCTGAAATCTTCCAAAGCCGGCCTGGCGTTCTTTCTTTTCATAAAAAGTACAATATATTATATATTACTTGTGGATAAACACTCTTCTATATCCCTTAAAATGTGTCTAGTCGTACACGAAGAAACAATCAATTCTTTAGACCTTTCGAGATCAAACCAGTTAAATGAAAAAAAGATCCATCAAATAACATCATCAAAACTCATTATATTTACTATCACATAATCCTTGTCATTCTCTTCTTCCCGACACCTAGCGCACAGAAAACAGTGTTTATCAACCTTGCACCAGGATTTTCACTGAATGTAACAGACTGAACCCGGTATGAGAAGCCCTGGATATGGTTATTTAGAAGTAAATTTTTTTTTATTAAAACAAAATTATTTTTCATCTGAAATATGCATCATCAAATTTCATATTGAACATTAAAACCCCGATTTAAAATTTGTGTATAAATTTATGTCTACGTTAACCAAGAAGGGATGCCTACTAACATGCTAGTTTTCACATTAGTATTTTGAATTTTAGATGCATACTTGCATTAATTTTCTGTAATAACGAGTTTTCGTGTCTCAAAAGGGTTCTTTTCATTTTCGCTTCAATATTTATATCTTATGTTGCTTTTATGGTATTTTTATTGAGCTTCTCACATCGGATTTAAATTAAAATGATATTTTCAAGGGCTAAAAAGCTCGAATTGAATTTTGTTTCAGTTTTTTGGAACTTTTATGTTTTTACGTCAAAATATTTTATCTTTCTTCACCCCGATTTGCATGTAGCTCTGCTCGGTTTTAGAAAATGAATCGCCGATCAATGATTGTCAATGACATTGTTATTGATTCGCGATAAGCCGTAACTGTTGATCATTGAACTCGTTCTGTATTTTTAGTGTCCAGGGAAAAGTTGAAGCAATAGAAATTTGAATGGTTGAATTCTTTCGGCGATTTTTGTTATTATCTTAACCGTGGCGATGATACTGTTCCCTACAGCCTAAATGAAAGCAAAAATATATTTAGGGATAGCCTCAGAAGTAAGACTGTAAATGTTTGTCTTTATGAGGATCTGCGAAGTGATAAGTTCATTTTTTAATACGTACAAAAAGCTTTTGTGGCTTCGTTGTAAGAGATGTAGACACCTAATCCCTGCACATTAAATTCCAGTCCTTAGGGCATGGTCATTAGTTTTTTTTGTAAAATATAAAACAAACGAGCATCAAGGGCTTTTTATAACAGGTTCAGTTTGTTACATTGACTGAAAGTCCTGGTACAAGGTTGATAAACACTGTTTAATGTGCGCTAGGCGTCGGGAAGAAGGGTATGACAAGGATTATGCGACTGTAGATATAATGAGTTTTGATCACGTAATTTAATGGATCTGTTTATTTTACTTGGTTGAACCTCAAAACGTCTTAATATCTGGAAGGTTATTTGTGTACTAGGACACGCGGTTTGATGAATATAGAATAAAGTCTATCCTTGTGTAATTTTAGAATATGCTTGTTTTCATGAAAAACGACGAATGGACGGCAGGCTTACCGTCTAGAGCTGATGAATGGCAAGCAGGTCGACTTCTAATGGTTGATTTTGGGGTGGATTTGATTTCTGAATAGAGTTTTGACATTTCTTTTCAGTTTTTCAAATTGTGGGTGAATGAAACATTCAAAGGACCTCAAAATATCTAACAGCGATGCAATGTAAAAGTACGAAACATATTTGGCATGGCCAATAATATTACATATGTAGATTGAATCCGGTTAGAAGAATTTTATTATTGTGTCAAGACCAAGTCAATTGAGGGGTGTAAGCCTTGGGCAAGAGACGAGAAGCAAGGAAGCACGCTCGTAACGAGCTAGTTAGACGATAAAAGAAGTGATATATTTTGCGAATTAATGCCCTTGAATTTAGAAGCCCTTTCCCAGTTTTGCTTAGGGGAACATACGCCATGATAGTGCTCAAAGATGGTTTGTCATCTCTGGTCTGAAACTCTTTCACATTTGGTCGTTTATTCCTATTTATTCCTTTTTCCGCCTAGTGCCACTTTGAGTTGTGCTAGAAAAAACAAATTCACTGTCCGGTCTCCTAGCAGTTCCAACTTGTCTTGAAACCATATGTGCCGGTTTTTCATTCCAAAATAAATCTAATCAGCGGCAGAACTAACTGTGCCCCTGGAGGAGGACCTACCATACGCCAGGGTGCAGTGGGACCTATCCACATTGTCTAAGGCTGGGAATTAAATGTCCTGTTTGGATTTTCCAGAGACATCTCGTCCGATCAGGCTCTAAATCTGATATGTTTCTTTAAGCTTCCCTTTTGTACGGGAATCCGCATCTTTTTCCTTTAAAATGCGTCAAGACGGGCATCCCGAAATCCAAGGAAACATAATTAGCACATCTATTCATTCCAAAGCCATTGTGGCACAATATTCTTATTATGAGGGATTGATTATCTTCTGCTATTTAATTTCTGACGACTATTCCTTTAATGCAGTAGAGGACAACCGTGCGCTCCTTTTTTTATATGTTACCAAACTCAGAAACGACGGTGGAAAGTCGTGCATGAGTTCATACTTGATCGCGGCAGATTTTTATGCGCATACTTCTCCTGATTACCTCTAGAGCATTGACGAAGCCATAATAAGTCAAAACAGCAAACCCCTTACTGCAACGTAGCGGGGCCTGAGGCAAATGCGTCCATTGTCAACAAGGGGCTAATATATTTAATTTAGAAGCAACCAAACGCCTAAGAAGTGTTGACCAGGCAGCAGTGGATTGCTGAAAATATTGCAAGCAACGTTTCGACTAGAAATCTACATGTGGGGGGCTCTGTTTCATCCTGAAACTCGCGCTACAAAACCGAACGTACCCCCTTTACATATGGAACCATCGGTCCAATAACATGTCAGAGTTTTTAAGTAATTCATAACGGATAAACATTGCTGACTATTTTCTGCCCGAAAAAGTCAAAGACAAGTAATCTATTGCTTCCCCCCAGGCGGGTCACAGTTTTGATCTTTCCCATACACACCGTTAGGGTCGCCTCCATCGTCCTATAAATTCATGGGATGACAGAGAGCAGGACACCACACCAAGAGAACTTCATCCAGCTCAGCACAAGACTAAACATCTTTCCCTTTGATTTCCTTACCCTCCATGGCCAACTCTACCAGTGCTGCCTTTGTCCTTGCGCTCTTGTTCGCCACCCTCATCGTAGGCCCAGCCTCGGCAAGCACCCTGACGGCTTTCTCTGGTCCGGCTTGTGCGGGCAGGACCAAGGATGTTAACGGCTGCGGGTGCTTCTCCCTCACCGGTTTCTCGGGAGGGTTCCACTTTGTCTTCACTGAAGGCCAGAGGGCGAGGCTGTACGAAGATTATCACTGCCATGGCTTCTCTGAGCTTCTGCGCAAGGAGACCCGTCGCTGCGGCCACCACCACTTCAAGAGCATCCGCATGATCTGCTGAGTGCTCATTCCATGGGGACAGCCAAAGCGCAAAAACGAAGTTAAATAAGCAGCCAGGACGACTGGGGCTGCAAGGGCTTGAATTGCGAGGATTGTTATCCCAACAATTCTGAATAAAATACTAAGGTTATGCTTTTCAGAAACATTTAGAAGTGCAGTATTTATCATCTCACTAAACTGAATGGGTCAAAACAAATATAAATAGGAATTCCTTTTTCCGAAACATTAATAGGAAAGAATAACAATTTTAATTGACTTTATACTTCCACTTGGGATGATGAGAATAAAAACATCTGCTCCAAAGTATTGTAAAGGCAAAGTGAGTACCAATTTATTGACTCTTTTAATAGATCAAATCAAGTATCTTCTCGAGCATATAATATGTTGTGTCAAATTATGATTACTGAAAATAGTCATCTCAGAACATCATTAAAGGGCGACTTATCGGATACTTAAAAGTAACAGCAAAGGATTGTTATACAAGTAAGTGAAGTTTCGAAGAAAGACATAACGTGCATGTTTAAAGCTTTAATGCATGAGTGATTCAACCCAGGTGTGTATCTTCCCTTATTGGGACATTATTCTCATATGTTAACCAAAATGTGTTAAAAACAAGGCATAAAGAAAACATAAATTGTTGGGGGACGAGGAATTTCAAGTTTACACGCATCTGGAAGTGTGGGTTGAGCAGGAACAAAATGAGGAAAAGTAATATTTCATAATATTTCTTAATATGTTGTGTCAAGAAATGTAGATGATACTTGTATCATCTCATCTCTGCAGGTCATTAGAAAAACAAGGTTTCAAGATTGATGGATCTCTCATGAGCAGAATGCCACTAACAGTTCAAGAGAAGGGCTAGCATTTTAGCAAGGAACAAGAAACTCCTTCCTGTCGAAGAAAGGATTACGAGGGTTTTCTCTATTCATGAGGTACCCAAGAAACATCCGACGTAATGAATATATACATTGTCATTTAAGTTCAAAATAAAAGGAAAAACATTTAAGTTTTACATATTGCAAATATGTCCTAAAGAACCTTGCTTCTAGAAACATCCAGCTCCTCGTCGGAGTGTTCTTCTTCTCGACATCCCCCCTCAAGTGAAGTGTGGATTCCCTCCATGCGGAGGTTGTAAAGATGCTTTAAAAATTGAAACCTGACCAGTCCCTTGGTGAAAATGTCAGCACAATTGTCTGTTGATCAGATATAAGGGGTGCAGATAACCCCAGTCTCCCGTCGTTCTTTGATGAAATGCCAATCAATGTCAACCTGTTTGGTTCGTTCATGTTGAACCAGATCATGGACTATGCTTATTGCTGATTTATTGTCACTTAATAGCTTAATTTAACCCTGCAATTTTATATTTAATTCATTAAACATAACTTCTATTCATTGAGGTTTACTTACCCCTGTTGCCAATGCTCTCAGTTCCACCTCTACACTCGATCGAGACACTGTTTTTTGTTTCTTGCTTTTCCAAGTGACTAAATTTCTTCCTAAAAATGCCCACATACCTGTAGTTGACATGCGATCTACTAACAAACTAGCAAAATCTGCGTCAGTATAAATATTTGAATCCAAAACATCATATCTATTAAAAACTAACCCATATCATATAGTTCATTTTAGGTCTTTTAAACTTATAAAACAGCCTTCATATGAATAATATTTGGTTTGTGCATGAATTAACCTTAAGTATTTACATCATAATATATATTTGGCCTAGTACGAGATAGATAAATCAATTTACCAATAATCCTTTGATATACTCCCTGGTCAGCTGCCTCAACATCTTCTCCCAGCTTCAACTTGTGGTTGGAATCAATAAGTGTATTGATAGGTTGACAATCAAAACATGTGTATCGACTAGATGCTAGAGAGATAATTATCCTTGATAATCTATACCATAAACCTTTGTGTATCCTTTAGTTACTAATCTAGCTCTGAATCTTTCAATCTCTGTATTTCATTTATATTTGATAGTAAATACCCATTTACATCCTATAGTATTCATTCTCTTGGGTAAACAAACAATTTCCCATGTAGTATTTCTCCTTGACGCATCCAACTCATCATCCATAGCTTGTTTCTACCTTTGATCCTTTTTTGCCTCTCCAATGCTTCTAGGTATTTTTCACCACCCAACTTGGTGAAGAATGATTGATGTGCTAACGAGGTACATTTGTAAGTCAGGTAATCTCCAATAGGATATAACTTCCTTGTTTTACCTAATCCTTTCCTTTTTATAAGGCTAACGGGAGATTCCATTCTGCATTTTCACCTTCTATTACATTGTCTTCTTTGGATTTTGGTTCTCAGCCGCAGATCCACTCATCTGATCTCTAGAGTCATTTAACTATTCTCTACGAGCTGATGAAGGCCAGGGAAGACTTTCCTCAAGAGAATTATTCACTGTAGAATTCTGCACGTCTAAATTTGGGGTATCTACACACTAATTGTAGATGTCCAGGCTTCTAGGCACAACACCCTTCGTTATATCAGTTCTTATCCTAGAACTAGAATAATACATAGAATTTTCATGAAAAGTAACATCTTTTGATACGAAAAATTTCCTCAAATCAGAAGAAAAACACTTATACCCTTTTTGGGTATGAGAGTAACCAACAAATATGCATTTAACAGCTTTTGATTCCAACTTATTCAATCCCACAATAGGCTTACAAACAAAACATACACATCCAAATATCCTTGGTTTGAGATTATTCTTCAGATTTATATAAGGATAAAATAAACTCATTTTATTTATAGGAAACTCAAGATTATTACTAATCGATGGTAATCTATTGATGAGATGGGTCGCAGTCAATACAGCTTCTCTCCACATATACTTTGGAGCATTGCTGTCACTCAGTAGAGCTCTCGTTTTTTCAACAATATGCCCTATCTTTCTTTCAACAAGTCCATTTTGTTGGGGTGTATAAATACATGATGTCTGATGTACAATACCCTTTGTTTTTTAAAAAAACCATTATTTTCTGATTACGACAATACTTAGCATTATGAGTTTGGAAAGCACTCGTCTTAGGATTGAATTGTTGTTCAATTAATTTGCAAAAAATGGAATAATATTTGAAACTTCAAATTTATTACTAAGTAAAAATACGCATGTTAAACGTGTACAGTCATCAACTAAAACAAGAAACCAACGATCATTTTCAATGAAAAGTCAGATTTTGGGCCCCATATGTCACTATGAATCAGTTGAAATTGTAAATGTATTCGATTCATAGATGGAGGATATTGAGACCTCTTATGTTTTGAAAACTCAGACACATCACAGTCCAGTTTATTATTTGTCAGAGTCAAACTTGGAAAATGAAGTTGAAGAACTTTGAGCGAATGATGCCCCAATTGCCGATGTATCAGTCTCAGATCTTGTTTGTTCTTCACGTTGAGCTCCTGATTTAGTAAGTGACATTTTGAGTGTGCAAAATATGGTAGAGTCCTTAGACAATTTTAGCAAGCCTAATCCTCCAGTTGGACTCCTTGTTCAACAATAATGATTCACCATTGTCAAAGTGTATAGCATATTGAGGCAAATTAGCTAATTTCTGAACAGAACTGAGATAGATACATAGTTTAGGAATGTGTAAAACATCCTCTAATGCGCCGATGGGTTCTAATCTGATCTGTCTATCCCTGCTACGGTTAAGAGGGTTCCATCAGCTGTTTGAAGAACCTTCTTATTGCTTGGACATGGGGTATAAGATAAAAAAATATTAGATTTTGGGGTCATGTGATCTGTAGCACCTGAATCTATAATTCATGTATTTCTTATTTCATGATTGTCAACTATGAAGCTCTAGTGGATATTAGATAGTTTTAAGTAGTTAGAACACTCACCAGAATCAACCATTAAAGTAGAGCGGATGATAAAGACAGTTTCTCGATTCAGGTTTGAAATTACTTCAGTGATCTTTCCCAATTCTGCCAAGCTCGCGTTCAACCCATGAGTTAGTTGGTTCAGATCAGCTGATGCATTTCCTCCTTGACCGCTAAATTCATCTGCTTCAAGTGTAAGGAAACTCTTTCCCCAGTTGTTTGGCTTTCCACCTATATCCCAACATGTCTCTTTCGTGTGTCTTCTCTTCTTACAACGTGTACACCAAAGGTTCTCCTTGGAATCATGTTGATATCCTCTGGTATTCTTCCTTTGGCTCTGATTTTGATATGTCACATTGCGAGCTTTTTTGTCCTTAGATTGACCAATAAATGCTAAGTTCAAAATCTTGTCAGAATTCTGACTCTGTTGTAATGATACTTTCAATCTACCCTCTTCATGAATTGCAGCAGATATCGCATCTTCAATTGTTGTGTTGTTTGGCCTGTTCAAGGTTTGAACTTTAAAAGCCTCAAATTCAGGGTTTAGGCCAAGTAAAAATAGGTAAACTCTATCCCTACGAATGTATTCTCTATGTACTTAGTTAGGATGTGGAGGCCTGTAATGATCTAATTCCTTTCAAATGTGAACCAGCTCACTTGCATATTCAAAAATAGACCTTTGACCTTGCTTGATCATATAAGAATATAAAACTAATTCATATATATTCACTCGTCGTCCTTTTTAGAATGTCTTCAATGAGCTGCTTTCCACAATGCCTTACAAGAGGATTCATATTTTAAAAATTCCCCAACTCCAAGGACCATAGATTCTAGAAGCCACTCATGTAGAATGGATTCATTGCTAATCCACTTAAAATATGCAGCATCATCAATATTTGAGCCATCTTTTGTAAGCTAATCCATTAGTTTTCATGCTGATAGTTGTCTTTCAATATAACTGGTCCATTCAAACAGATTATGGCCAGTAAATAGTTCTCTTTCAGCAACCTTTGTAAGTGTGTTGATCCATTTAGGGATTGCCCATCCCGATACCAGTATCGGATTACAGTATCAGGACAGATGCTGTACTGGATACCGAAAATCAAATTTGGGTATACGTTTTTCTGATATTCCGTATATTGGATATCGGCTATCGGTTGCTACAATGCCGATACATGATATTAGAATCCGTCTCGATGTCATCATCCGCCTCCATCTCTCGGGGAGGATGACGATGTCGGTTATCGGACACAGATATCGGATTTCGAGATCCAACTTAGAAAGGTTGTTTGAAAAAATAATTTAGCCATCATTGTGCAACGGTTAGAAAGGATCAACGTGGGCAAGAGGGTGATTGGAGAGCTTTTTATTTATTAAGTGCCTCGTTTAATATATAAAGCTGAGTCTTTTTTTCCTTTCATAAGGGATAATAGGATTCGGAGTTTAACATCAAACTCTGAATCCTTTTATACCATATGGAAGAAAATAAATTTTCAGCTGTATTTATTGGTGACATTCTTACCAGATTTCTAAAAAATACACTACTCTTTCTAGTCAGTTATTTCACAGCGCACAAATTAAGCGGAAGCAAAATAGCTGATCATATAATTCAGCACAAAATGTATAAATCAAGAGATTCAAATAATAAGTTGAAGCAAAGAAATTCAAATCTGTAGGCTCTAATACCTCATCAAGAAATGTAGATGATATTCCATCATCTCATCTATGCATGTCTTCAGAAAAACAAGGTTTCAAGAAGCTCTTACCTTGGCTTTCAGATGAACAATGATGGATCTCTCATTAGCAGAATGGCCCTAACAATTTAAGAGAGGCGCTAGCCTTTGAGCACGGAACAAGAAACTCCTTCACGTCGAAGAAAGGAATATGAGGTTTTCTCTATTCTCGAGGTACCCAAGAAACCTCCAATGCAATGAATATATACATTGTCATTTATGTTCATTATAACATGAAAAAAAATTAGTTTTTGCATATTGCAAATATGTCTTAAAGAACCTTGCCTCGTCGGAGTGTTCTTCTTCTAGACATTTAACTTCTCGGGTTTAATCGAATTTTTTTTTGTTTGTGCGAGATCATCTCCCGGAACAGTAAGCATGCATAGTGTCCATATTCCATGTGTTCAAAGTAATCAATGATGACTGAAGGATTCGAATGAGGGTGACTATGTACGGCACGAGAAGTTCCCGCGTCCGTATGTTCAGGACTTATTGCTCCCGACCTAGATCTGTCTTGGGTTGGGCCACTGCCTCCGGGTGGGTTCTTGTTTGTGAAGGCATAATTTGGTAAGCAACGATTGATTAATATGGCATTGCATGATGCCAAACTACGTTTTAAACTCTGAAGAAAGTAAGGGCTATAATGAATATAAAAAATAAATAAACAGAGCACTGAGGTAGAATGACACAAGCGTGGAATTCACTGGGAGAGAATGACAGATGGGTGAATTCAAAAGGAGACATGTAGAGTTAGTGAGTAAAAGAGAATGAATGGAGAGGGAGAATTAGAGAGTAACAGAGGGTGAGAGAAAATGAGGGGTAATTAGGGAGTAGGAGATAAGGAGAGGAATGAAGGAGAATTAGAGAGTGGGGGATAATGAGAGCAGATACGCATAATAAGAGAGTATGGCAGAATGAGAGTAGGGAGGGAGAAATAGATGTTAACAATTTAAAAAGACGGGAGAGCAATATAAACGGTAGAGGAGAGCAAAGGAGAATTAGAGAGTGTGATAAAAATGAGATGAATGAGGGAGAATTGGACAGTGTGAGTGAATGAGAGGAAAGAGTCAGAATTTGAGAGTGGGAGAGAATGAGAGTGTGGAGGAAGAATTAAAGGTAATAAATTTTAAGAGAAGAGAGAGCGATAGAAGAGAGTAGCGGAGAATGAGAGGAGACAGGAAGAAAAAGAGAGTAAGAGAGGGTGAGGAAGAATGAGAGAGATTTAGAAAGTTGAAAAGAATGATAGTAGAGATTTAGAATTAGAGAGTGGGAGAGATTGAGAGGAGAGGGGGAGAATTAGTGTTAAAAACGTAAACAAGAAGAGAGAGCAACAAAAGAGAGGATATGAGAGAGGGAGAGTTAGTGAATATGATAGAATGATCAAATAAGAGAGGGTGAGATAGGATAAGGAGAGTTATAAGTAAGAGTTTAAAAAGACATTAGCGTGAGAGAGAATGAGAGGAGAGAGGGCGAAACAGAGACTAAGTTAAAAATTTACAGGGCGTGAGAGAGAATGAGAGAGAGAGGGAGAATTAGATTGTAAGTGAGACTGAGATAGGGAGAGGGAGAATTATAGGGTAAGGGAGAATGAACGAGAGAGAAGAGAGGGACGAGGGAAAATTAGAGAGCAATAGAGGGTGAGAAAAGAGAGGGAGAGTTAGAACTATAAGTTAAAAAATTACACTGCGTGAGAGAGAACGAGAAAGAGAGAGATAGAGTTAGATTAAAAAGAAATTGAGAGAGGGAGAGAGAGAATTATAGAGTAAGTTAGACTGGGAGAGAGAGGGAGATTTATAGAGTAAGAGAGGGTGAGAGAGAATGTGGAAGAATTAGAGATAAAAATATGAAAATGTTACAGAATGTGAGAGAGAATGAGAGAGACAGAAAGAATAAGATTGCAAGAGAGACTGAGAGCAGGAGAGGGACAATTATAAGTAAGGGAGAATGAGCAAGAAAGAAGAGAGGGGGGGAGGGATAATTAGAGAGTAATAGAGGGTGAGAGAAGAGAGGGAGACTTACAACTATAAGTTAAAAGTTTACAGAGCATGAAAGAGAATGAGAGAGAAGGATAGAATTTGATTGTAAGCGAAACAGAGAGAGGGAGAGGGAGAGTTATAGAATGAGTTATAATGATACAGAGAGGTAGATTTATAGAGTAAGAGAGGGTAAGAGAGAATGAGGGAGAATTAGAGGTAAAAATATGAAAATGTTACACAGCGTGAGGGAGAATGAGAGAGAGAGAATTAGATTGTAAGAGAAAAAGAGAGGGAAAGGGACAATTATAGAGTAAGGGAGAATGAACAAGAGAGAAGAGAGGGCCGAGGGAGTATTAGAGAGTAATATAGGGTGAGAGAAGAGATGGAGAGTTAGAACTATAAGGTAAAAATTTAAAAAGCATGAGACAGAATGAGAGAGAGAGGGAGAACTAGTTTGTGAGAGAGACTGACAGAGGGAGATGGAGAATTATAGAGTAAGGGAGAATAAAAGAGAGACAATAGAGGAGAGAGGGAGAATTAGAGAGTAATAGAATGTGGAAAAAGAGAGCGAGAGTTCAAACTATAAGTTAAAAATTTACAGAGTGTGAGAGAGAATGAGAGAGAGATAGAGAGAATTAGATTGTAAGAGACACTGAGAGAGGGTGAGGGAGAATTATAGTGTAAGGGAGAATAAACGAGAGAGAAGAGAGAAGCGAGGGAGGATTAGAGAGTAATAGAGGGTGAAAGAAGAGAGGGAGAATCAGAGGTATGAGTTAAATAGTTACACAGCGTGAGAGAGAATGAGAGAAATAGATAGAATCTGATTGTAAGAGAAATACAGAGAGGGAGAAGGAGAGTTATAGATTATGTTAGAATGAAAGAGAGAGGGATATTTATAGAGTAAGAGAGGGTAAGAGAGAATGAGAGAATTAGAGGTAAAAATATGAAAATGTTACACAGCCTGAGGGAGACTGAGAGAGAGAGAGAATTAGATTGTAAGAGAGACAGAGAGGGAAAGGGAGATTTATAGAGTAAGGGAGAATGAATGGGAGAGAAGAGAGGGGGAGGGAGAATTAGAGAGTAATAGAGGGTGAGAGAAGAGATGGAGAATTAGAACTATAAGTTAAAATTTTAAAGAGCGTGAGAGAGAATGATATAGAATGATAGAGAGAGAGAGAGTTAGTTTGTAAGAGAGGCTGAGAGGGGGAGACCGAAAATTATAGAGTAAGGGAGAATGAGAGAGAGAGAAGAGAGAAGAGAGAAGAGAGGAGAATTAGAGAGTGGTAGAAGGTGGGAGAAGAGAATGAGAGTTCGAACTATAAGTTGAAAATTTACAGAGCATAAGAGAGAATGAGAGAGAGAGAGAATTAGATTCTACGAGACACTGAGAGATTAAGAGGGAGAATTATGGAGTACGGGAGAATGAACTAGAGAGAAGAGAGGGGCGATGGAGACTTAGAGAGTAATAGAGTGTGAGAGAAGAGAGGGAGAGTTAGAACTATAAATTAAAAAATTACACAGTGTGAGATAGAATGAGAGAAAGAGATCGAATGAGATTGTAAGATAAAATGAGAGAGGAAGAGGGAGAATTATAGAGTAAGTTAGAATGAGAGAGAGAGGGAGATTTATAGGGTAAGAGAGGGTGAAAGTGAATGATGGAGAACTAGAGGTAAAAATATGAAAATGTTAGAGAGCGTTAGAGAGAATGAGAGAGATAGGGAGAGCTATATTCTAAGAGAGACTGAGAGAGGGAGAGGGAGAATTATAGTGTAAGGGAGAATGAACGAGAGAGAAGAGAGGGGCGAGGGAGAATTAGTGAGTAATAGAGGGTGAGAGAAGAGAGGAAGTGTTAGAACTATAAGTTAAAAAATTACACGGCGTGAGAGAGAATGAGAGAGAGCGATCGAATTAGATTGTAAGAGAAACTGAGAGAGGGAAAGGAAGAATTATAGATTAAGTTAGAATGAGAGTACGAGGGAGATTTATAGAGTTAGGGAGGGTGAGAAAGAATGAGAGAGAATTAGATGTAAATATATGAAAATTTTACAGAGCGTCAGAGAGAATGGGAGAGAGAGAGAATTAGATTGTAAGAGAGACCGAGAGACGGGGAGGGGGAATCATAGAGCAAGGAAGAATGAACGAGAGAGAAGAGAGGGGCGAGGGTGAATTAGAGAGAAATAGAGGGTGAGAGAAGACATGGAGAGTTAGAAATATAAGTTAAAAATTTACTGAGCGTGAGAGAGAATGAGAGAGAGAGGTAGAATTAGATTGTAAGAAAGACTGAGAGAGGGAGAGGGCGAATTATAGAGCGTGAGAGAGAATGAGAGAGAGACAATTAGATTGTAAAAGAGACTGAGAGGGAGGGAGAGTTATAGGGTAAGGGAGAATGAATGAGAGAGAAGAGAGGGGCGAGGGAGAATTACAGAGTAATAGAAGGTGAGAGAAGACAGGGAGAGATAGAACTATAACTTAAAAATTCACAGGGCATGAGAGAGAATGAGAGAGAGGGAGAATTAGATTGTAAAAGAGATTGAGAGAAGGAGAGGGAGAATTATAGAGTAAGGAAGAATGAACAAGAGAGAAGAGAGGGGCGAGGGAGAATTAGAGAGTAACAGAAGGGGGGGAGAAGAGAGGGAGAGTTAGAACTACAAGTTAAAAACTTACACAGCGTGAGAGAGAATTAGAGAGAGGGATAGAATTAGATTGAAAGATAAACTGAGAGAGGGAGAGAGAGAATTATAGAGTAAGTTAGAATGTGAGAGAGAAGAGAGGGCCAAGGGAGAATTGGAGAGTAAGAGAGAATGAGAGGAGGGAGGGAGACCTAGAGGTAATACAGTGAAAGAGAATCAGAGAGTTAGAATTAGAGGTAAAAAATTGATAAAGAATCAGCAAATGAATAAAGAAAGAACATCTTTAATGATCTCTACAAATAACATCTTTTAATTGCACTATAGCATTGGGATGTAATGCTATAGTGAATTGAACTACAATAGTGAGAATCAGCGAATAAATTAGGAACAGAAAACAAAGAAAATTTAGAAATATTAATTGGCATAGAATAAGATTAAACCAGTGAACAATACAAAGATTAAACCGTCAAAAATGCTGGAACATACCCGTGAGTCCGCCGTCTGCCAATTCTGTCGATGCCGTCGTCCACTGACACTGCCGTCAACCGTCCGCCGTCCGCCGTCCGCCGTCCGTCGATTCCGCCATCGGCCGCCTTCAACTCTCCTCCCCTCTTTCGTGTATTTTTGTTTCACAGATTCGAATAAAAAATACACGAAAATTCTTAAGTTAATGAAATTCAATGTGGATATTGAAAACTGATATCCACACCTGATATTCGATATCATCATCCTTCCCCCTAAGACGGAGACAGAGGCCGACATCGAGGCGCGTATCGGTATTGGATATCGGCACTGTAGAAACTGATATCAGACATCCGGATATCGAAAAAACGGATACCAGAAATTCCCTTTCCGGTATCCGATACAGCATCCCTCTCTATATTGGCATCCAGTACCGGTATCGGGATGGGCGAATACTAAATACAATATTATCTTTGATGTGGATACAATGGCTCCCAATCATGAAGTTAAAGTTTTCATTTTTACTCCTATTCCCAAGGATTTTACTAGAGATATCTTCCCTCATAGATACCTTAAGGTATTTCCTTAGAGCCTTGTCTTAGTGGCTCTGTCTACATTCATAAATTCAAATATAAAATATCAACTACTTTTCATTCAAATGCAGATTTCATTTTAATTATTGTCTTATATCAAGGAGTCGAACTTCAATTGCTTAACCTGGAAGGACTTCAATCAGACTAACAAAATATTCTTCCTCCAGGATAATCTCAAAAGTAACTTATTATTTGTTATTTTAACTCACCCGAATCAATACAAACCCTACATCCAAATCCCTAGAACGTTGTTAAGAATTCTAGTCAAACTCACTCGCAAATAAATTAATTATTTCCTTGAGTACAACTCTGTGACTCTGTTTATGCCTAAACATAAATAGTGTTCAAACTATACAACTTATTAATCATAAAATGTTCAATAACGGATAAGCCATATTTGACCCTTTAATATAATATTAGTAGTAATAAGGCTAAGATTAATCATTTTTACATAAATCAGAGATTGAAATGACTGTTTTCAAGCCCATCTTCTGTTCCCAGTATTTTTATATATCAAGACCCTTTCTATCCACAATCCCATAATCATCATCATACATGATCACCATTTGTTATATCCACAATCCCATAATCATCATCGTACCCATCTTCCCGAATCCTCCCTCACATTAAACAGTTTCAACTATACTGTGTTTAGTGTTGTGGATCTCCATCAAGTGGGACTTACATGGAAATGGCATGGTAATTTTGTGAAGGATTAATCCCACAATCATTATTATTTGACCCACTAATATTATATTCACATATTTCTAGACCAATTATGTATCACTCTCCACTACCCAAAGTTTCATTGTTTCCACTTTAGTCTGTTTATCTGCAGATAAACATTATTCCCCCATTATCCCCAAATACATATAATATCCTTAATTCAAAAGTTTTTTTCTACTCCCCATTTGTGATCTGACTATTTCACGATATATTTATTTTTACCTTTATATTTGTATTTATCATCATCTTATCAGTATATTCCATCTTGTTTGCACACACATATGTGGAATTAAATTAATAATATTTACCTAATGCCAGCATCTTTATTTGGAAAACAAAGCTTGAAGATTTCTTCATCATCTACGAAAGGAATAAAAATAAGATAAAAAATAAGACACAATATTGTGGTGTTTTTTTCAGAATTATGTACCGTTAAAATTATAGGATTCACTGTTACAATGCATGTATCATACCATGCATTGGTTGACACATGCCATATTATCCAACATGTGTTTTGAAGGGTTCCGTTTTTTCTTCGCCCATCTAGCTTATTCCTCCCCTTTTTTGATTAATGTAACTAAGCTTATGCATTCCTCTGTTACATGTTTTATAGGTTTACCAGTTATAAAGAGCTAGCCACAATTCTACTTCGCCTCTACACATCATTTTATCAGAGTCTCACCAGGCATGTTTTATTAATAAATAGTTAAAATTAAATATTTCAATAAGATAAGCAAAGTTACTATATTTTAATTCCATATGAAAGGATGGTTAGTGGGAACTCCTGAACACTTGGTAATACTCCCTTGTGAGAGTTTAAGTAAAAACCTATTAGACATAGCTAGAAACAATAAGAAATGGCGTACAAACTCCTAGATAGGAGTATCGTATCTATCAAAACATCATTTCACTTCCCCATGACGAGCAACCGCTACCAATTTAATAAAAACGTTTATGATGTGTTTTCCAGCATTTTATTGGGTTATTCATACTTAAGAATGTAGGGTGAATGGATAATATGAAAGACAGATAAGGCTGTTGATTAGGAACAGGCAACCCATAAAAATGACAGATGAGGTCACGCGATAGTGAGAACCATATTTGGCACCACAAATAATACCTATGGGAATCAGTTTCAATTAGTTTTCTGATTGTTTCTAGAACACGTGAAAGGATGAATGTAAATTTCAGCCTTAACATGATATTATAAGCAAAGGAAGAACTCTCGTATGGAGCTGATTGGATGAAAAGAGAAATAATAAATATATGAATTGAAATTAATGTCTTTAAGAGCCATTTCTGAGTTCTGTTTATGGGAACATCCACTATGACAGTTCTCAAAGCAGTTCCTTAGTTCATATGAAAGCAATCTACGAACAATACACTAATTATCACAGATATTATTTTGCTGCTAGATTGTTGTTATATTTCTGATGTAAAGGACAGTTTCTATTTCCTTCTTTTACTAAACGGAAGCCGGTAAAAATGGCAGAAAATCATACATTAGTCCATACATAATCACGACAGACTTCTCCTTATTAGTCACATGCAGAACCTTTGTGATAAAAAAATACTACAACTAGTAAACACGGTATTAAAAATTCAGGTGGCGCATGGCGAATGTGTCCATTGTCAATTAGAGGTATAACCAAGCAGCCACAGATAGTTAAAAATATAGCATGCTACATCTCAAACGGAAATCTGCAGGAGCCGCTTGGCTCTGTCCTGCCATCATTGTTGAAAACGGAACTCCTCCGCGTCACAGATCTTATCATTGGTCAAATAACAAGGATGAAAATACTGTGTCAGACTTGCTAATGAATTGCTACCACCGGATAGAAAATTCTGATTGTTCTCCAGCGGAAAATGTCAAACAATTGGTAGACATATTAGCGTTGGCTTTTTGCTGGCTAGCGCGTCACAATTTTGCTGTTTACCATACACACCCTTTGGGTCACTATCGTTCTATAAATTCAACAGATGACAGAGAACACCACAACAAGTGAACTTTATCTGCCTCAGCACAAGACTTAACATCTTTCTCTTTGATCTCCTTATCCTCCATGGCGAACTCTAACAGCGATGATTTTGTCCTTGTGCTCGTGTTCGTCATTGTAATTGTCTGCCCAGCCATGGCAATCATGGTCATGGCCTTCTCTGGTCTGCGTGCACTTGACAGACCAAATATGATGACATTAAGCCCAGCTCATAATCTTTGTTACTGTTTAAGGTAGTTACTTTTGCCGCTATCTCACTCTCCCACAAACTATTCTTCTAGCTATTTTTGTGCATTTGTTTTAAGCTACATGCAAAAGTAAATCTCGCTAACTGTTACAGTTTCTCCTTTTTTTAGTCTATAAATATGTATGGTCTTTCTTCTGAAATGTGAAGTTAAAAGGTTTGATTTTTTCATTCTTGTTTTCCACTTGCGATCGCCATGAATTTCTTCATTTGGTCTACCTTTCCTCCAACATTTGGTATCAGAACTCCATGTTCTAGGGGAAGGAAAATTCACCGCCATGGAGACGTTGCTGCTAAAGGTGAGAAGTATCTCATCCCTGATGGAACTATGAATGGATCCGGAGATATGCGGCACCTTGGTATGTTCCCAGTCTTGTTGAAGATGAGCTGTGCATTGTGGGAAATGTGTATGCAGTTGCACTTGGAGGCCCAAAGTTTGTGTGAAGCTACCGATGGAAAAAATGTGGCAAGGAAGAATGACTGGCAAGCCGTTTGTGTGATGTTTGGAGCTTTGAATGAAGACAAATTCCGCTCGACATCATGAATACAGTAAAGGAGACATAGGAGAGTTAAACGTTAATTAACTTTGGTGCTCCTCAATTTAAGAAATCAAGCTATCAAGCGTGAGTTGATGTTGGTCACGGGTAATGAAGAGACGTGACTAATTTATCTGGAAAACTATCACGAGTTGTCACTAGAATCAGAAGTCTTTGAGAAAAAATTGATGGAGGAGTCATTGTGTAAAATTTTATTTGTGTTGCTCTAGATAAAAAGTTTGATCCCATTACTTCTACTCTAAAACACTTGAGGAAGCGATGGAATCGCTGAAAATTTAGGGAGAGAAATTCAGGATCGCTAGATTAAGAATGAATAGCGAGCTCGTCTATCTCGTAGCATCAAAAAACCCAATGGAGATGGGTTCATGCAAAGGCCAAGGTCATGGTCATGGCCGTGGCCATGGAGGAGGCAAACTCCAGATAAAGGGGTGCTGGAGATGAGAAGCCTCGCAAAACACCAAGATAAAATGTTATAATCATGAATTTTTTGGGCATTAGGTTTCAGAATGCCATAGAGAACAAAGAGAAGAAAAGGCAAATTTGCTGAACCAAAGGGCCGCCAGCAACGACACTCACCATGATGATAACGCAAGAAGAATGCATGCTACTAGTTCAAGAAGAAGCTAAAGAAAGAGAGAAGGTGTTGTCGTACCTTGATCGTATAGCTACAAACCATATGACTAGGAGACACAATTTATTATGTGACATCATACCACATCAAGGAAATGCTATATTTGGAGACAATTCAATCATTCATATTGAAAGTAACTCAACCATCGTACCACAGCAAGGGAGCATCATTGTCAATGGACAAGGGGAGGAACGACTGGAGCAAAGGAATGTACTTTATGTACCTAAGATCAAGTCAAACATTCCAAGTCTGGTCAGCTGGTTGATCTTAGACGTAGATTGTCATTGGAATCGGGCTCGTTTATTATTTATAACAAAGGCCGAAGACTCTTGGGAACAGTGAAGAGGACGGTTGGAATACAATATGATGTTGGATGTCATCGGTGACAATGTTCGAGGGATACTTCCCAATATTTTTAAACTATGTGATGCAAGGACACTAGATGGAAATACATGCATGCCATGATGCGTGGTGTTTCACCGAGCTTCTGGCTCTAGGTGGAGCAGTAGGTGGCAGTGATGGTGACCTTCTGACCCTCGTATGAGGGATGTCGACATCTACGATGCCAACCATATTACATCCATGGCACTCACACGTAACGAAAGGGCTTGGCCTGTACGTAAGAACTCACTCAAGACGTAACTATCCGAATGTAATATTCTCTCGCTTCTTCTAACCCGAGCGCGGTGGAGTGAAGCCAAAAAGGATACTGAAGTAAATAAAATAACTGGTGAGCAAGGTAACAGAGTACCTCGTTAGTGACGTCACCCGTTGTCGATGTACTCAAGATGGGCTAGCCAGCGGGCAGGTTCGACGGAGTTGTGTCGGAGACATGCACGGTGTTGGTCGATTGACGGTAGGAGCGCGACATCACGAGGCATGATGTGGGGAGCAGAGTATGGGAGCAAGGAAGCACAACATGAGCGGCTGGTGGCACAGGCAATTATGCGGGTTGCCAAGCAATGCAGATGATGTTGACGATCGCTCAATGTGGGCATGCGGGCAAAACGGTGGATGGTGTGCGCGGTCGGCGATGCGGACGTGCATGCGGTTTGGCAAGAAGCGGCTTAGGAGGCTGAGCAGTGTGGGCAGCTCATCGCACATAGCGATCGAGCGGCATGAGTCACAGGAGGCGTAAGCACTCGACGCACCAATCAAGTAGCGCGGCAAAGCTGGTGGTAGTGAGGGCAACTGAGCAGTGCTGGTGTACAGGGGGCGAGTGTAGTTGGCGAGGCGTGCGCACGGCTGGTGCAGCGTACCAAGTGAGCGGTACCGCGGGGCAGCATAATCGGCCGCGCAACATGATGCACATACAACTTGAGGGGCTGGCGGATCAGACAAGCAGCGCGGTCAATGCCGACGTCAACAAAGGTGGCTAGCACAGGGACTAGAGGCATTGGTGCACATGCAGCGAGCACAGCTGGCGCCACAATGCAGGGATGGTGCACTGAACCACGTGAGCGGCACTATAGCTTGGGTGACTAGTGGATTGTGTGGCTAAGTAACGGTGGTGTGATACTAGGCAAAGAGATCATGGCTGTGCGGTGGCATCTCGGCGATGCAGCACAGTGGGGGGGGCGGTGCAATGGACAACGTGGATGGCGTGAGAGTTTGAGCAGCTGGCTGACAGTGTAGCTGCGTAACGGCGGTGCGACCAGACATGATGAGCTCGTGGCTGCCCAGTGGCGGTTTAGTGTTGCAGCAAGACCGTCCTTTGCTTCCCCCTCCTCTCCTTAACTCTCCTCTTTCATTTACTCTTACCCAAAGGAGTGTTGACCTAAGTCAATTAAAAAAAAACCTTGCTAATGTTTTAGGGTGCCCAAGCTTTCCTTAGATAGAGGCCAAGATGGCCTCCTTAAAGAGGGTTCCATATGGGGGGCCCTTATACATTGGGACACCCTATTTAAGACAAAAAAATAAAATAAAGATACGACACACACAATACAATGACATGAAAATATAATACACGACGAACACACAAACATGAACATGACGAATATGTAGACACACACAACAAAGATAACAAGCACATGCCGAGGAAAATCAAAATATTTGAATTCGCAGCCGTGCTTTACACAGGGTATTTGAACCAGGTGTTTGATGACATGATAAATGAACATATATTTTCATACATTTTAGATGTTTTTAGTATTATTAATTTATAATTTATCATGTTATTATTTGAATTGACCAAATATTTATGCATTAGCTAGAAATTCCAACCTTTGCACATTATGATTATTTTTCACTAAATTCATTGGCTTCTATGAAGTCAATCATTTTGATTACTGATAAGTCTTTTATTGTTCCAAATGTGCAGAAGTTTACAGGAATTAGAAGATACAATTCTTAGGAAATTAGAGGATTTTTGGGAGCTTAGTGATTATCTAAATGGGCTGCAAATGATGAAACGGTATTGTGGGCTTTTAAAGGAGAGATCAGAGGGGCTTGGGCCACAACCTGACCTACCTATTGGGTGTGCAAACACCTTACACAAGAAACAAACTGGAAATTACAAGGCAAAGCTCTCAACCGATGGAGAAAAAGAGGCAAAATGACAAGAGAAGAGAATAGATAATGCCCAAAGGGGTATTTTAGTAATTCTCCCAATGTATAAATAGACATTTTCTCCCTCATTTTCCCTCATTCTGGACGTGCTCTAGCAAGTGGCTGGTCAGCAGGACAAGGCATTTTTCAGAATCCAGGTTGTTCAACCTGCTTAATGTGAGTTTATTGAAGTTTTCTCCTAATCTCGTCTCTTGTTTGCATTAAAAAATGCCTGATCCTGGAAAACTATAAGGATCCATACTTGAGAGGAAGCATTGAGGGCTCAGTTAACTTGCATTGAGGCTTTAGGATCTTAGATTTCTACTTTCTCCATCACTTCCCATCCATTTACCCTTAAAACCCATCACTTTCCCACTCTAAACACTCATTTTCTCTACTTTCTCTCTCTAAAATAGGTTTTTGCTCTCACTAGACCTTCATCTATATCCTTAGTTACTCCCCTAACAATTTCATAAGAATTCTTCTTCATTTGCACATCCAAATTCTATCTCAAACGCCTTCTACACCTCTCTTCATTTTCTCTCTTTATCTCCTCATTTTGGACCTTTCTCTCTCTAGAATCTGTTCTATGTCTCTCGAGACCTTAATCCATATCCCTAGTTCATCAGCTCAAAATTTCATAAAAAATCTCCTCATTTACACCTTAAATTCCCTCTCAAACTCTCTCTACACTATCTCTTCATTTTCTCTCTCTATCCTCTCATTTTGACATTTTACCTCTCTAAAAACATTTTTTTCTCACTCTAAAATATCTCCCTATGTCTCTCTAGATCCTCAAGCATTCCCTACATCGAACCCCAAAATAAACGTATTAAAATATCATTTTTTTATCTTTTCAAAACACAAGTTTCTGTCTTCTAGCCGCCACCGTGCGGTGCCGTGCGGTGCCCGTGCGGGAGAGACAGCTCTCTGCCCGCCAGTCCGCGTGCAGCCAGTGCACACGACCGCAGGGCACAGGGTGGCCCTGTGCAGGACTTAGCCAAATCGGCTAAGTCCTGGCCATTGGGTTAAGCCCAATAAGGCTTAAACCCAATTTGGCTAAGTCTTTACTTAGCCAAATTGGGCTGTCCTTAGTGGGCTGACCCACTAAGACCAGCCCTCTATGGGCCAACCCAGGCCCGCCATCCCATTTGGCTTGTCGCCGCTGCTGCCGCCGCCGCCGCTGCTGCCACCGCTCCGCCGCCGCTGCCGTAGCTCCACCGCAGCCACCGCTGCCGCTCTGGTGATCGCCGGAGTAAGTAAATTTCGTATTTTTAGTATTTAAAAATTATTAAAAAATAGAAAAAAATCAGAAAAATTATTTTCTGCATTGAAAAACTCCGAAAAAATTTGGAAAAAATCTAGAAAATTCATATAATCTATTTAAACTCATTTTAACACCTTAAAAAATTCAAAAAAATTTCTATCTCTCGTTTTTAATACTTATAGTTGTTTTTTTTATGTAATTAATTCCAGAAAATTCTAAAAAATTTATTTCTGATTAATTTGCTAGGTGAAAAAAGAAAAATCAGTTTAAGAATATTATTATGTGTTTCTCCTTGTATTTTTGCTTAACATAAATCACTAGGAATTATCAAAATTACCTAAAAATCTAGAAAAATCCCAAAAGGTGAATAGTCATCAACATTCCTGAGAATTCACGTTTAAAATCATCTTCTTCATCCCAAGCTTGAGAAAACTTTCTGAAATTAAATTTCTGCCTCTCTGTGGATCGATCCCTTACTTGCCCTACATTAATTATAGAGTATTTAAGTGGAAAATTTTCATAAATATTGTTGGCTATGTCTGAATCAAAACAACGACATAAAACCCCTAAATTTGGACTTATCATTGTTTTCACCTTCTGCTTGGCGTGCCGGTCAGGTTGGACACAAACACATAGGGTCGTTGATGATGAGGATGATGGCTTCAAAGACATCTCCAATGAAGCGGGACTGCTTCCTCCATCACTATGCCTTCTTAACTATCCATTTACGAGAAGTGCATTCTCTCAAAAGGAAATCAAGAAGAAGGGTGGTTGCGGCATAGATGGTGTGGCCATTTGAATTTCCAACCTCTGGAGAAACTATCCTCTTAGGGGTTAGTAAGGGGAAGCCCATCCCTTGACTGTCCAAAGAATCTCTGTCAAGAATGTGTTGCCAGCAATCAACATATGAGTTTATTTCCCCCTTATTAAACATTCTGAGCAAGCAGAGTACTGGAGCTCATCCATGGAGATTTAGGTGGTCCTATCTCACCCAACACTTATAGAGGAAACAAGTTTTTTTTTCATCTAGTTGATGATTACTTAGGATTTATGTGGCTTACTTTTTTGAAACAAAAGCGGCATGCATTCCAGGTTTTTGTAAAATTGAAAACAATGGCTGAAGCTGAGAAGGGAGTGAAGTTGTGAATTTTTTGCGCTGATCAAGGCGGAGACTTCAACTCTTCAGAATTTTCTTCTTACTCTACTAAAGATGGCATAAAGAGGCAGATAACTGCTCCTTACTAGCCTCAGCCCAATGGAGTAGTTGAAAGAAGAAATAAGACAATTATAAATATGATGAGATGCATGTTGAAAGAAAAGAATCTACTATATGAATTATAGGGAGAAGCCATCAATAATAGTGTATACATCATGAATCGATCACCCACAAGAAGTTTGAAAGGAAGAATTCTGTATGAAGCCTGGACTGGTCGCGATACAAATTTTTCTCATTTTAAAGTTTTTAGCTCTATGTTTCATGTGAAAGGACTCAGACAAAGACTGAAAAAACATCAAGATAGAGGCAAGTCTATGCTTTTCGTATGTTATATAGTTGGTACAAAAAGATATGAATGCTATGATCTGAACACCAGCAAAGCGCACATCACTAGGGATGTTATTTTTGAAGAAAACAGCCAACCGTGTTGGAGTTCATCTCATTTTCAAGGTACCCTTTTTATCCTAAATTTTTTTTAACCTCCTTATAGAGAAGACAAAGAAGTTGACTAGCCAACTTTGAGTCAAGAATCAAGCGAGCACAAAGAAATGCAGATGGAGTTTTGGACCACAAAGGCAATCAATAAGCAGTTTCTGAAGAGCAAACTCATACAATTTACAAAGACATAAATCAAATTTTTATGCATACCGAAGACTGTCACTACGTATATGAAGAACCCACTTTATTATCAGACACAAAAAGCATGAAGTTTGAAATAATGCCATCAAAGAGGAATTATCTGAATTGGCAATAGTGGAAATGGGTTATGTGCAGAAATGGGAATTGACGATGAAGAGTTTTTTGCTCCCATAGCTATGATGGAAACTAGAAGAGTTTTATTTGCATTTTCAGCTCATGGAGAATGGGAAATTCATCATTTGGATGTGAAATCAGTTTTTCTAACAGGTGGAATAGAGGAGGTTGTATATTTAAAGCAATGTGAAGAGACAAAGAATTTTTTTTCCTAAAATTGAAGAAGTCCCTTTATGGATTGAAGCAAGTTCCACAAGCCCGGTACACAGACCTTGATAAATGCTTAACTACTACTGGTTTCACTAGAAGCTCCTTCAAACATGTTGTTTATTTCAAGATATCTCAGCTTTTTTGCCAAAACATTGGAATTTGTAGGAATGATATCATAGTCACAAGATCAAGTGTCAAACATATTCCTAAATTCAAGAGTCATATGGGGAACTATTTTGAAATGAGAGGTCTCATATTTCTGGAATGTTACCGTGGTACTGAAGTGGATCAGCAGGAGGATCACATCAGAATAAGTCATAAGACTAGTGCTGGAAAGCTACTTCAACAAAGCAGACTAAGTGATTGTAACTCGGTATCTACACTTTTGAAGCATGTTTCCAATTCAGTCAAGAAGATGCAACCCCTCTAGCTGATCCTACTGTTTTCAGAAGCATATTTGGGTCTCTTAGGTACTTGACTCACATGCCACCACATCTTATGTTTTCTGTTGGCTATCACAACAGGCATATGCAGAATCCTACATCAGAAAACATGGCAGCAGTTAAAATGATCCTTAGATATGTCAAAGTGTCTATGAACCTTGGATTAATTTATGAAAGAAGGAAGAAGTCTCACTCTCAATGGATATTGTGACAGTGATCATGCTAGAGATATGAAAGAGCAAGATTAGAGTATTATTTTTTCCGGAATCAAGCTTGATAAGTTGGAACTCATGGAAACATAAAATAGTGGCCTTATCTTCATGCCGAGAAAAATACTATCTGTCACTACTACAGCTTATCAAGGGATTTGGATAGCAAGGTTCATTGAAGAACTAACAAAAGAAACAGCTTTACCCATAAATCTCTTGATAGACAACAAATTAGCCATAGTTCTATCAAAGAATATTGTATTGCAAAATTGATCAAAGCATATTGATATAAAGTAGCATTTCATACAACTGTATCTTGACGAAATAATATCAAAGTGGATTACATAACTACAAAGGATCAGCTCGCAGACATTCTCATGAAGGCTTTGGCAAGAATTCATTTTACAAACTTTTTCAAGAGCTGGGCATCCATGAAGATGGCACGAGAACTGGACCTAGAGAAGTGATTTATTACATTATGCCCAGTTCATAATCTTCATTACTAATGAAGACAATTACTTCTACCACTATCCCCGCTCTCCCATGACTTATTTTTGTCTGCCCGTTGTAAGCTACATGGGAAAGTAAATATCGCTAGTGGTCACAGTTATCTGCTTTATTTTGGTCTATGAATATGTATCATCGTTCTTCTGAAATGTTAAGATGAAAAATTCATTTATTCACTCTTGTCGCGCTCTTGTGATCTCCATCCATTTCTTCATTCTCAACACCTATCAAAAGGTGTGAAAGCTCCAGCTTTCCTCTAATAAATGATGCAAACAGATGCGGGTGTTTCTTCCTTGCCAGTTTCTCAAGAGAGTTTCACTTCATCTTCACTGAAGGCAAGAGGGCAAGACTGCATACAAATCATTGGTGCCATGGTTACTCTGAACTTATGCACAAGGAGACCCTGTCGTTGTGGCCACACCACCATTTCAAGAACATCTGCATGATCTGCTGATCGCTCGCTCCATGTCAATGTTTGACGTTTTTAATTAAATTGAATTAAGCGGTTTGAATAGATGGGGCTGCAATGTCTTGAATCAACATAGCATCGTATTAGCATAGATTGAGCAGGAACCCTCGGTCGGCATTGTTATGCTAACAATGTTCCAAAAAACAAATTTGAAACTTCTACATTTAAACAACATTGAAATTGACATGGAAACTTCTACATTTAAACAACATTGAAATTGACATGGAAACTTCTACATTTAAACAACATTGAAACTTCTACATTTAAACAACATAGCATCGTATGTGCAGTTTTTTAACATACAACTAAAGTGAACGGGTCTAAACCAAGATAAATACAAATTATTTCTATTTGAAATGTTCCCGAGTAAATATTTTAATTAACCAAATACTTTCTGTAAAGATATATAAGAATAAAAAGTCTGTTCAGCACAATCATGGATTACAATTCTTTCAACAAACCTTTATGTTTGATTTACACTACGTTATAACGCAAACCAGAGAAACCCAATAGAGCATACGTAATTATAGCAATATGAATATGGTTGGTTCTTTTTGTCTAAGACCACCATGGTCTTTTAAGGAATAGATAAAGGGCTACTAAAGTTATCTTTTAATATATTGAATGCCCATACATTAGGGACTTTAACTGTAAAATATTTTCATAAGCTGTTTTTATATGTGACATGTGTTATAGTTGTTTCTGTCCTAAGTGGCTTATTGTTCTCGATCTTTGTTGGTAAAAGAAATCTGTGGTTAGAAGATTTTGGATTATCATGAACTCTTTTAGTAGAAGCAATGTAATTCATCGTCACGTGTGTGCTAATTTAACTCTACCAGATTTGGCCATTAACTCTATTAATTTTCATATCATTGTATGAGATCTCACAGATAGTCTGGGGCCATCAAGCCAATGATAGTTCCATGATTTATTATGCTCACTATTATTGTGTGACTTTTTGAATAATTTCAGGTAATGACATAGTTAAATATTATCATATCATGGTAATTTGATTACTAGTCTTTAACAACAGTGGGTGGATGCTCCTTAAAAGAACAGTTCACTTAAGCGACTAAAAACATCAAGTACATCTTGATAGACCCAAAATGTGTCATGTAATCTTACACATTTTAAAGTAACTTTGGGATCATTTCATATGCATTGTCTTCAATTTATAAGAATTCTGCATTTCATTCACTAAATAGAGCAAGTTCTAGAAAATGCATTTTAATGTCATTTTTGTACATGTTTTACATACTAAATAATTTCTTAGTAAATAAATTGTTAAGACATTGTAAATTCTAATGCTCTATCTAGCGTGTCAGTTTATATTATTCGCATGGAAGATGTTAAAGTTGAAGAAAGAAATATAGAGAAAGAAACGGAGGGAATGAAATGAAGAAGAAAGAAAAATATAAAAAACAAATGTTAGTTGGGTTGGCTAAGGAGTGTCCAAGTGCATCAGCGCCCAAACCAGCCACAGGCAGGCGAGGGCGAAGACTCAAGCTGGGCGTAGTCGGCAAGGAACAGCGCTGGCAAGCAAGCCCAACGGCCACAAGAAGCACAAAGCCCAGGCAGTTCCATAGGGAGGGATCAAGTGCGAGGTACAAAAGGGAGGTATGGCGTTTCAATTTAGTAGAAAATATATGCCGACATTTATATATCGCCTCATTTTTTAGAAATTTTCCATATGGGATTTAGGATCTCACTATGTACTTTAATGTCACAAGAGGCCAGTCCACAAATAAGCAGGAATGTGCTTGCCGCCATCGCGCCGCGATCTTAAGAAAACAAGAGTAAATTTAGACGAATCTTTGAGCCAACCCAGCCTGAAGCCCACGTCTTTTCGAGCTTACATTAAATAGTGTGATATGATATCAACCGTTCAATCTTCTTAAAGAGGATCGGACGGTCAGATCTATCATGTCCGGTTTAATCTATTTTTATTTATTTTTCAGGCTTTCCTATTGGCTGGCGAAGAGGACGACAACACGGAACCCCTCACCGAATGAATTAGAAGTGTGGATCATTTGGTGGGCAGCAGTTGGGGAGGCTGATGGGGCACCCTGACGTATGAAGATGGGGGTACTTCGTAAGATGGGTCTGCGGATGCAATTTAATCACTACCTTTGGACCCAGATGAGGTTGATCAAAAAACCAGGGGCAGTTTGATCCAACACCGCCCCTGGTCGTCAACAAAGCCTGTCTAACGGTTGTTGGTTGCCGGCAGAGAGGACAGCCATGCCATTGATTGGCTTGGGAGGACCCCAAGGGCCGTCCTACTCCAATGAATTGGAGTTCAATGCCTACTCTATGTAAGGTGCCACATTATGGAGATTTGGAATACTAAACACAACCAGCTAGTGTATGGTGGTATGATGAGTAGCTCAAGCAGCATTCATTTAACCTAGGAAGATATTAATTCAACCCTTTGATTCTAAAGTTTTTTTCTACCATAAAACCTATCCCATCTGATTAGCAATGGATCACATGAGTGTAAACTATGATTCCTACCACTTACATATGCGCTCGATCTTTCTATGCAGGCCTAAGGTCAGTACGTTTTTTTCTTGAATGGTTTTCTACAATTGGCACTATGAAGTTCTTGAAAGAAGCTTGTCGCAAGACACGAATGAAAAAAAATTTGAAAATGTGGTTCGTTTTGCTCACTAAGTTTGCAGTAAGATAATGTTTTCCCTTCGAACCTCAGTGAGACAAAGATAATGAATGTAAAAAAATGCTGGGTATCATATAGGATATATATATGTATATTAACTATATATTCACAAAGAAGGAAAAAATTCAAGAGTTAACTAAAAAACGTCTGTTATGAGGCAATTCTAGTAATGTTTATTTAATTATCTTCTGTAAAATGTGTTTTCATTCTCGCCATGAAGGTGCACCTGATCTTTACTATGTAAAGGCTCTACCTCATGGTATGGGCTCAAAAATTTGTCTATTTTTTTTAAATGTTTGTATCTGAAATCATGAGAAGTCCATATTTGATATTTGAAAGGAGATAATATTTAATCATGCAACTATTTCACATATCCACTTGCAATAGTTTATATGTAGAAGAGAAAACTGTAAGAATGGATCCTGACTTATAAAGACACAGGGAAAAGGAAGCTGGGCTTGAGATCAGTCGTGAAAGGTTTTGATTTACGTAAAAGCAAAAAATGATGCTGGGCTGCAATAGACACTTGATTATAATCTATAAAAATAGTTAATAATCGGAGCTCACTTTACCTTTAAAATAGTTTGGAGTGGATGTCTTCATTCTCATAATCCCAAGTGGAAGTATTACGTCAATAAAAATCGATATTCTTTCCTAGAGATGGTCTGGCAAAACAAACTCCTATTTATCTTTGTTTTGACCCGTTCAGTTTAGTTAGATGTCAAATGTTGCACTTCTTAATGTTTCTAATAAGCAGAACCTTAGTATTTTTTTCAAAATTTTTGGGATAACAGTCCTCACAATTCAAGACCTTGCAGCCCCAGCCGACCTGGCTGCTTATTTATATTTAACTTCGTTTTCATGCGACAGATAACCCCGGGGAATGAGTGCTAGCAGATCAAGCGGTTGCTCTTGAAGTGGTGGCGGCTGTAACGACCGGTTCCCTTGTCCAGAAGCTCTGAGAAGCCTTGACAAGGATGATCTAAGTACAGCCTCGCCTGTTGGCCTTCGGTGAAGATGAAGTGAAACCCTCCCGAGAAACCAGCAAGGGAGAAGCAGCCACAGCCATTCACCGCCTTGGTCTGTCCAACGCACGCTAGTCTAGAGAAGGCCGTCAACGTGCTTGGCGAAGCTGGACCGACAATTACAGCCGCTAATAGGAGCGCGAGGACAAAGGCAGCATCGGTAGAGGTGGCCATGAAGGACGAGGAGATCAAAGGGAAAGATGTTTAGTCTTGTACTAAGTTAGAGGAAGTTCTCTTGTTGCGGTGTCCTTCTCCCTCGCATCCCATGGATTTATAGGACGATGGGGATGACCCAAAACGTGTGTATGGGAAAGGGCAAAATTGTGACCCGGCATGGGGAAGCCATAGATAACTTGTCCTTGATTTTTTCAGGCAAAAAATAGTCAGCCATGTTTATCTGTGATGAATCACATAAAAACTCTGAAATATTATTTCACCGATGGTTCCATACGTTTAGCGGGTAGGTATGGTTTTCTACGGAAAATTACTGGATGGAGCGTAGATTTCTATTCAATATGTTGTATGGTATATGTTTATGAATCCAGTGCTTCCTGGTCAACCCTTCTTGGGTGATTGGCTGCTGCTAAATTAAATAAATTGTCCCCTAGTTGACAACGGACGATACTTTGCTATACGGCGTTCAATATTTTGACTTAGTGTGGCGTCTTCATCGGTAATCAGAAGCCTGGGCATAAAACTCTGTCCCGATCAGATATGAACCCATGCATGACCGTCACTGATTTTATCGGCTTACAATTAATAAAAAAAAAAGAAAGGGAAACTGCCCTGCATTACCTTGATAGAGTAATAAGTCTGAAACTAGACCGCAGAAGATTGTGCCACAAGGCACTGGAATGAGTAGACGTGTTAACTCTATTTCCCTCGGTTTTGGGACTACTATTGTCATAGCATTAGAAAGCTTTTCAGATCGGAAAGTGAACAGGGCATGCATTGCCGCTTAAAAAGAGGCCTTAAGAAAGATAAAGTAAATTAAGTCAGAGTAATATTTTTGTGTTAAGAACCTGATCCAACTAGGGGTGTCTCTGCCATATTCGGAATAGGACTCTTAATCTCCAGCCTTTGATGGCGAGGATTGGCCTTCCTTCAGCCTGGCGTATAAGGGCACTCGCACTGTTAGTCCTGTTGCTGATTAGGTTTATTTTGGAACAAAAACCCGGCACCAATAAAACTCCGAAATTTATTTCTTCACATCAAAACTGCGAGGAGACAAGACAATGAACATGGAATTGCTGTTGGGGTTAATCCTGTCATGTTTGAAATAAAGAGCAAAATAAACAGGAATTGTGGATTCATGTACGCTCATTATTTCTTCTTTGAATTAGTCTTTCTTTGAGCAAGTTGAGATCCAAGTTTCTCTCTACACGTGTGACTTGGTTCACACCGAAACTCTATATGTATGTTCAACGTGAATACATTTAGGTGTGGTTGTTAATTCTCTCTTCTCTTGCTCTCCACCCTTGTTCTCCTATGTTCGTTGTCTGCTCTTTGTGTTGCAGACTGGGCCAAACTCCTTCAAGTGGTAACAGAGCGACACGCAGGCGAGGGGGAGAACTCAAGCTGGGCGTAGTTGGCAAGGAGCAGTGCCGGCAAACAAGCCCAGCGGCCACAAGAAGCACAAAGCCTAAGCAGGCCCATAGGGAGGGATCAAGTGTGAGGTACAAAAGGGAGGTATGGCATTTCAATTTAGTAGAGAATATATGCCGACATTTATATCTCGCCTCATTTTTTAGAAATTTTCCACATGGGATTTAGGATCTCACTATGTACTTTAATGTCACAAGAGGCCAGTCCACAAATAGGGAAGAATGTGCTTGCCGTCTCGCGCCGCGATCTTAAGAAAACAAGAATAAATTTAGACGAGACTTTTAGCTAACCCAGCCTAAAGCCCATGGATTTACAGGACGATGGGAATGACCCAAAACATGTGTATCGGAAAGGGAAAATTTGTGACCCGGCATGGGGAAGCCATTATAACTTGTCTTTGATTTTTTCGGGCAGAAAATAGTCAGCAATGTTTATCCGTGATGAATAACTTAAAAACTCTGACATGATATTTGACCGATGGTTCCATACATAAAGCAGGTAGGTATGGTTTTCTACGACAAATTAATGGGTGGAGCATAGCCGCACATGTAGATTTCTATTCAATATGTTGCATGGTATATGTTTATCAATCCAGTGCTGCCTGGTCAACCCTTCTTGGGCGTTTGGCTGCCGCTAAATTTTATAAATTGTCCCCTGGTTGACAACGGACGATACTTTGCCATACGGCGTTCAATATTTTGACTTACTATGGCGTCTTCATAGGTAATCAGAAGTTTGCGCATAAAACTCTGTCTCGATCAGATACGAACCCATGCATGACCGTCGCTGGTTTTATCGGCTTACAATTAATAAAAAAAAGGTAGAAAGGGAAATTGTCCTGCATTGCCTTGATAGAGTAATAAGTCCGAAATTAGACCGTAGAAGATTACCCCTTTACCCCTTTACGTCCGAAATCAGTCCGAAATTAGACCGTAGACGTGTTAACTATTTTTCCTTCGATTTTGGGACTGCCATTTGTCATAGCATTAGAAAACTTTTTGGATCGAAAACTGAACAGGACATGGATTGCCATTTAAAAGGAGGCCTTAAAGAAGATATAGTAATTTGATTCAGAGGACTGTTTTTGTGTTAAGAACCTGATTAAACTAGGGGTGTCTCTGCCATATTCCGAATAGGACTCTTAATCCCCAGCCTTTGACGTAGAGGATTGGTCTTCCTCTAAGGGCATGCACACAGTATAAGGGCATGCACGCAGTAAGTCCTGTAGCTGATTAGGTTTCTTTTGGAACAAAAACCCGGCACCAATAAAACTCCAAAATTTATTTCTTCACGTCAAAACTGCACGGACACAGGACAATGAACATGGAGCTGCTGTTGGGGTTAATCCTTTCATGTTTGAAATAAAGGGCGTGGCAAAATAAACGAGAATCGTGGATTCCTGTATGCTCTTTTTTTCTTCCTTGAATTAGTATTTCTTTCAGCAAATTGAGATCCAGGTTTCTCCCTTTACGTGTGTCTTGCTTCACACTGAAACTCTACATGCATGTTCAACGTAAATAGATTTAGGTGTGGTTGTTAATTCTCTCTTCTCTTGCTCTCCACCCTTGTTCTCTTTGGTTCGTCAACTACTCTTTGTGTTGCAGATTGGGTGAAACTCCTTCAACTGGTATCAGAGAGAAAAGCTTAAAAATTCGTGTTTATATGTCGTAATTTAGGGGTTTTCCAAACTTAATGACTAAAATTTATATATATCCCATAATGCGTAAGGGGCCGAACCCTAGGGAGGCGGTGGTGATATTCAATTTTCTTTCTAATTAGGGTTTTGAATTCGAAACCTAAATGAAATGATGTTTTAACTACTTATTTAAATGCTAATACTCGTGATTTGCAACTAAAACTCTATCCTTTTTTAACTTAAATGATTTTAATAACTCTCCATTATTTAATAACAGAGATCTAAAATCGCTTAACTTTATCTCTTTATTTCATCGAAAATCTTTTATTGTTTTGAATTATATGTTTTTTTTTATATTCTTCTTTATCAATTAAAAATTTATTGCTAAAATAGATTTAACTCTATTTTTTTTTCTAGTTCTTTAATTTGATTCATTCATCAGAAGATGTTTTACTATTTTTAAAGAATCAGAAAACTAGTTTTTTATGCTATCTTTTTAGAGCATTTTTGTTGCATTTTCTATGTTATCCTAATTAATTCAAAATTAGAAATATGTCCTAAAAGAACAAATCGTGAATAGGTTTCTCGATTTGCTAATTTAGAAGTACGAGATTGTGAATATGATGCACGATTTTGTTGGGATTTAAGGGACAGCTAAGATTCAAAATAGGAAATTTATAATCAATCAACACTAACTGATTTGAAAACAAGCTAAAGTCTACGAATAAAGACGATTAAAATCAGAAATTATGAAAAAAATGGGAGCGATGAATGAGCTACGAGTTGAGAGAATTGAACACACAATTGATTGGAAAATGAATTCAAAATGAACGTAGAGATATCAGGAGTTATCAGGAAATCGATTTGAGCTAGTCCTGAGCAATGAATATCGAATTTTTCCTCGGATTTGGCTTGAACTTGATGAAGAACAACGCCGACGGATCAACAAAATTCTTGCCCCAGCCGAGCTCCAAATCGCTCAAGTAAGGGTCTTGAGTCTTCTAGGAAGGGAGGGGATCCTTTCTAGAGCTTCACAATCCAATACAGCCCGCTGAATTTCCGTTTCTCCCCTTTTATCGCCACGGAATTGGAAGAACAGCTTATTCTGATTCCGTTACTTTTTTTTTCTTTTTTGCGACGTACGTTGGACGTACAACGCGACTGGATAGGCTCCTTGGGCCTTTATGTGGCTACACTCCGTTTGCGACACACACGAAATGGCGTGTGTGCGTGTCGCACACCGAAGGCGCGAGCGGCCCTTCTGATACCCTTACGAGTGCCATTTGTACGCCATTTACCACAGGTGAGCGCCAAAACTGGCCCAATAACGGCCAATTTAAATAAAAATATATTTAAGTTCAAAAACAGAGGGATTAGATCAAAACAATTGTTTATTGATTTGAAAAAATGTTTATTACCATCAAAAATAAGTTTTATTGTCTAATTTATTTTTAGTAATAGAAATATGTCAATTAAAAGAATTTAAATTCCTATAGTCCTCATTTAAAACCAGTTAAAATGTATAAATTGACCTATTATTCTTCTAAAGTATTGTTTCACATTAAATTCAAGGAAATTATTCTTTTAATCTAAAAAATGATAACATGAACTAAAAATTTATGTTTATAAGCATTAAAAGCCACACAAATATAACGAAATTAACAGTTTATCAGCTCTTATTTGAATGTTATCATAGAGCGTGGTCCATAAGAACCTGAGAAGATGGCGATGCGTGGAGAAGCAACGGCGATGGCACATCCAAGCGACGGGTTCTCCGTGGGCGCAGGCATTGCTGGCAGTAGTTCATTGAGGACGTCGAGTGAGCCTATCTTGGTTTCTCTTCCAGTCCTCTCCAAGAACAACTACCCTTTGTGGGCAACGCGCATGCAGGTGTTCTTGGAAGCTCATGGATTGTGGGAGATGATCAAAGATGATGACGTGCCAACGAAGAGGGATCGACAAACCTTGTCCTTTATCTTTAGTGCAGTATCTGAAGACATCCTCGCACAACTTGACATCAACAAAAGTGCCAAGGAGATAGGGGGAGCTATAGGGATGATGAACATGGGCGTGGCTCGTGTCATAAAGTCCAAGGTACAAGCTCTCGAACAGGAGTTTGAAATGTTGGTTATCGCAGAAGAAGAAACCGTATCATATTTTTCTGGAATACTGTCCAGAGTTGTTACTCAAATGACAAGTCTGGGCGAGAAGGAGATGTTGTTGCCAAACTTCTCCAAGCGGTTCTAGCAAAGTTTGACCCCATTGCTTCGTCTATAGAGCAGTTTGGCGACATGGACTCCATGACTCTTGAAGAAGCGATTAGTTCTCTGAAAATACATGAAGACAAGCTACGAGAAAGACAGACATGCAAGGAGGATCAGACTTTGTATTCTCGTGCTATTGGAAAATCAAAAGGCAGAGAAGATGGTGGTTTTCTTCAGAGCAGACAACGCGGCCGCGGTCCTCGACCTGGTAGTAGGAGAAACAATGAAGATCGTGGGAAGGCAGAAGAAGGCAGACCAAGAGATAAATCCAAGATCAAGTGTTACCATTGCAACAGGTATGGACATTTTGCATCAGAATTCCACAAAAAGGAGGAGAGAGCACATCTTGCAGGTGGTCAACCTCTTGAAGAAAATTTGTGGTATCTTGATACTCGTGCAAGTAATCATATGACTGGAAACAATAACTTATTTGAAAACATTGGAGAAACTTCAACCCAAGGAGTATGTTTTGATTATGGGTCGAAGGTGGAGATCCTTGGCAAAGGTAACATTACCTTATGAAGTGAAGACGGTATGATCTTGAAATTTCAAAATGCTCTTTATACTCCAAAGCTGAAATCAAGTATTCTGAGTCTGGGGCAATTTGATGAAGAAGGATACAAGGTTGTCCTAAAATCTGGAATGCTTTCTATCTATGATTTGCATGGGGATTTTCTTCTATCTGGAAGAAGAACTCAAGGGAGAGTGTTATCAGACTTCAGCAGGTGTTTCTTTGCTGATACTGATAAATCTTCAGCTTGGCATTGGCATCAACGTTTTGGACACTTGAATTTCAAGTCGTTCATACAACTAGCAAGTAAGGAGCTGGTGAATGGGGCGCCTCTTCTTGAAGAACCTTCACAAATATGTCAAAGCTGCAATACTAGAAAGCAACATAGAACTCCATTTTCATCAGCAGTGACTCACCGAGCAACACAACAGCTTGAACTGATTCATGGCGACTTGTGTGGGCCTATCTCTCCATCAACATTAGGGGGAGTAAGTATTTCATGTTAATTGTTCATGTTTTTTTCAGATTAATGTGGGTTGCTGTTCTCAAGAGAAAATCTGAAGCTTTTGAAGCCCTCAAAAGATTTAAGTCACTAGCTGAAGCAGAGAAATCACTGAAGATCAAATGTTAAAAACATTTGATCTTGGAGGAGAATTCAACTCAGATGAATTCAGCAAATTCTGTGATGATCATGGTATTCGACGTCAGTTGCCAGGCCCTTATTCTCCTCGGTAGAACGGCATTGTTGAAAGAAGAAATAGGACCATTCTGTCTATGGTCAGAAGCATGATTAAAGAGAATAATCTGCTGCCAGAATTCTGGGGAGAAGATGTAAGTACTGCTGTTTATATTTTGAACAGATCACCTTCTAAGAACCTTGATGGTGCCACTCCATATGAAAAATGGACTGGCTCAAAACCAAATGTTGAGCACCTTAGGGTGTTCGGCTCTTTGGTGCATGTAAAGGTGCTTGGAAAGAGTTTGGGAAAGCTTGATGCAGAAGTCAGCCTATGATTTTTATTGGCTATGAAACTGGAACAAAGGCGTACAGCTGTTATGATCCAGTTACTTGTAAACTTCATATCTAAGGAGATGTGATTTTTCAGGAAGAAAGTCACTGGAATTGGAGAGAAGGCGGCAAATCCAAGAACGAAGGTACATCTAAAATTTCCAAGTTTCTGGATCTTGCTGATGATGATTTCGAGCAGACTTTTGAAAATATATCCAAGATGGAGCATGGAGAAAGACCTGAAGCTATTTCTGATGAGAGTCCTACGTCGGAAGAAGATCGGCCAAGAAAATTCAGAACTGTAGATCAAGTCGATAGTGAAACAACTCAGGTTAATGTTAATCCTGAGATTTGTATGAATGTGAGTGAAGAACCACTGAATTTTTCAGAGGCCAACAAGGAAGTATGGAGGCTTGCAATGCAAGAAGAGATAGACGCAATAGAAAGGAATCATACCTGGGAACTTTTTCAACTACCAGATATCTGCAAACCCATTGGTCTCAAGTGGGTATTCAAGACAAAGAAGAACTCCAGGGGTGAAATAATCAAACACAAGGCAAGACTGGCTGTGAAGTGGTATTCTCAAAGGTATGGCATAGATTATGATGAATTATTTGCTCTATTAATAAGGATGGAAACCATCAGAATGCTGTTGACTCTTGCAGCACAAGAAGATTGGGAGATACATCATTTAGATGTTAAATCTGCATTTCTAGATGGTGAAATTGAAGAAGAGATTTATGTCAAACAACCAGATGGGTTTATCAAGAAGTGTAGTGAGCAGCATGTACTCGAGTTAAATAAAGCTCTGTATAGGTTAAAGCAGGCCCTCCGTGTTTGGTATTTGAAATTAGACAAGCGCTTATCCTCTATCGGATTCACTAGAAGTTTGCATCAGCATGCTGTCTATTTCAATCTTTCTGCGAAATCTCATTTGCTAATTGGAGTTTATGTTGATGATTTGATAGCGACAGGTCTGAGACTTTGTCATATTCAAGATTTCAAGAACCAGATGATGAAATTATTTGAAACGAGTGATCTTAACTTACTCAATTCTTATCTAGGTATAGATGTTATTCAAGGTGATTCTCACATCACCATAAATCAAAAGGCGAATGTATTGAAGATACTTGAGCAATCTAAGATGGCTGACTGCAATCCTTCATTAACTCCTATGGAAGCAAGGGCGAAATTCAGCAGAGATGAAAAACATTCAACAGTAAATTCAGCTCATTACAGAAGTCTGATTGGGAGTTTGAGGTATTTAACTTACACCCGACCAGATCTTATGTAGTTTGTTGGAATTCTCAGCAGGTAAATGGAGCATCCAACCACTAAACACTTATTAGCAGTCAAGAGAGTCCTTAGATATGTCAAAGGGACGCTCGATTATGGACTTTTTTATGAGAAGGGTCAAGTTGGAGAAGGTCTGGTTGGATACAGTGACAGTGATCATGTTGATGATATAGAAGATCGGAAGAGTACCAGTGGCCTCATATTTTTTATTGGGTCCAGAGCAATCAGCTGGAACTCACATAAGCAAAATCTAGTAGCCTTATCATCCTGCGAGGCTGAGTACATTGCTGTCACTGTTGTTGCTTGCCAGGGTGTTTGGTTAGATCATTCGATTGGTGAGTTAACAGGTGAAGAAGTGAAGACAATCAAGATGAAGGTTGATAACAAATCAGCCATAAATTTGAGCAAAACTCCAATTCATCACAGTCGTTCGAAACATATCGACACTCATTATCATTTCATTCGTTCATGTTTGGAAGCAAAGAAGGTTGAATTGGAATATGTGGAGACTGATAAGGAGCTAACAGACATGTTTACTAAAGCTCTGGGAAGACAGAAGTTTGCAGAAATGTGTCTCAAGTTGGGACTTCACATCACCAAGGAATAGAAGCAGGATTAAGGAGGAGATTGTTCGGGTTAATCCTGTCATGTTTGAAATCAAAGGGCGTGGCAAAATAAACAGGTATCGTGTATTCCTGTATGCTCATTTTTTCTTCTTTGAATTAGTACTTCTTTGACCAAGTTGAGATCTGAGCTTCTCTCTTTACATGTGACTTGGTTCACAATGAAACTCTATATTCATGTTCAACGAGAATAGATTTAGGTGTGGTTGTTAATTCTCTCTTCTCTTGCTCTCCACCCCTATTCTCTCTGGTTCGTTGTCTGCTCTTTGTGTTGCAAACTAGGCAAAACTCCTTCAATTGCAAGGCGTTGTTCTTTCTTCGAGCCTTTTACTGGGACATCGTGCCGACCATGGAAAGAGTAATATTGAACCAAATACGATAGAGTCTCTATAAATTTTTTTCAAGATCCAGATGCTATTGTTAAGAGATAAGATGATAATTTTCAATTTTTAGCTCCACACAAGTGCGGCTGACCAGAGTTGTCTAACCTACTTTGCACTCTCTAATGGATTACAGTCGGGAAAACATAACTAAGAAATCATGGATTTTGATTCGTAAATTAGTTCAATTAGTTCGGGAAAATTTTTTTTGTCCAATTAGTTCCATACGAGAATGCTGCATTTCCTTCCGGCATTATGATAAGCCCCGGTATACATCCCTCCATTCAAATATTTCCTGACAGAATCCTAAAATTGTTCTAAACTGATTCAATCATAACAGATAGAGCCAAAGATGTTTTTTACTTTAATATGATATGGCATCGCTGTTAGTAATTTTATGCTCCTTTAAATGGTTCACTCATCCATAATTAGAAAAACAGTCCAATGGCTATTCACATGACAAATGAACCCGAAAATACCCACTAGAAGTCGAACTGATGTCTACTTTTTAGTACCAGATGCTGAAATCTTTCATAGCCAGCCTGTTGGCTCTTTTGTTTTCATAAAAAGAAAAATTGTTTAATTACTACGTGTCTAGACGTACATGGAAAATATTCAATTTTTCAGACCTTTCAAGATCAAATGACTTAAATGAAAAAATGTGAATCAAATAACATCATCAAACTCCTTATATTTACAATCACATAATCCTTGTCATGCTCTTCTTCCCGAAACCTAGCGCACAACGAATAGTGTTTATCAACCTTACACCAAAAGTTTTACTAATTGTAACAGACTGAACCCGTTATGAGAAACCCTGGATATGAATATTCATAACACAAAAATATTTTTATCATCAAGATGCCTCATCAAAATTCTCATTGCACATTGAAACCCCGATTTAAAAGTTGTGTACAAGTTTATGTCCACGACAAGCAAGAAGGGATGCCTACTAACGTGCTATTTTTCACATTAATATTTTGATACTTAAATTATTTGGCTGTATGATCTATTGATGGCGAAGCCCACAAGTTATCTATATTTTTCTTTTCTTAGGTTTAGTTAAAGTTTTAATTTCTAGTTAGAGTTTCCCTTTGTTCATGGGGCCTATATATAGGACTCCTAGGTTAAGGAATGAAACAAGTCTTGTTGAATTTTGGAAAAACCAGAGAGAGGTTAGAGAGAGTTGAAGAAGTCGGCGCTGCCGCCGTCGGTCCCCTCCGGCCCCGCCAGTGCGCGCTCCCAGCAGCCACCATGGGCGCTACCGCAGTGCAGTGCTGCATCGCCGCGCCGTGCTGCCCCGCGGCGCTCGCGCTACCGCAACACCGCGCAGCCCCGCTGCGCGTGCGCTCCGCCGTGCCCATGTGGCCGCATCCGAGCGTGCGTGGCGCCACCGCGCCGCGCAGCCCTGCCGCCACGCCACGTCGCGCCCGCACCGACACACCCAGCACCAACGCGCCCCGCGGTGTCGCGGCCCACGCCGCCGCGCGCCGCGCCCCGCGCCATCGCGCTTGAGTCTGCGCTCGAACCAGGTCATCGTGAGCCCAGGTAGCGCCGTTGCGTGCCCTGGGCTCCACCAGCCGGCCAAGTGGGCCAAGTTGCCTATTGGGCTGACGCCAACCGGTCGGGCCGATCTGGCCCAACCAGCCTACGCCACCTTCCTCAAGGCATCGCAACCCGCGGCCCGAGGCGTGTCTGTTGCCCTAGGCACCCCGACCTGCCACCTGAGGCGCGGCCTCAGTTGGACGCGGGACACACATCTCGATGCATTGCCATGTCAGCCCTACGCCCTTAATGGGCCTATCTTAGTGGGCTGCCGCCGCACCAGTTAGCCTTCCAGGCCAGGCCCCCATGGACCGCGGCCCAGTATTGCGGCCCAAACCGTGGTCGCCTGCAGCCCAAGCCGCGGCCCAGCCGTGGCCCAGTCCGTGGCCCAGTCTGGACGCCACCGCCGCCGCCTCTGGTCGCGACCGCCGCTGATCCTGGCCGCCACCGCCGCCACCTCCGGCCGCCACCTTCAGCTGCCCCCTCCGGCCGCCACCGCGACCGATCCCGATCGCTGCCCCCTCCAGACGGCGCCGCCGCCGATCCCGGCCGCTGCCCCTCCAGCCGCCACTGCCACCGACTCCGGCCGTCGCCGTCTCCGGCCGTTGTCGCTCGCCACTGTCCCCGCCGCTGCACGACACCGCACTCGGTCACCGGTGCTGCTGCACAGTTCGCCGCCATCTTCGTCGTACGGCCGGCTAAACAGCCTCCCCACCGGTCGTCGGGCCTACCAATGCCTCGACGACTAACCGTGGAGCGCAGATCATGTGGAGATAGCGACACACCATTGCTTCATCGAATCGAGGATCCAGCGCAAGATCTTTCTGTGACACCCCCACCCAGAGCGGGATGTGCAGTCCAAGATGATCGTCCTCGAGTAGGACGAGCGGAGCACTCCCGGCGTAGGACGTGAACGGCGCCCGTCCTACATCTTCTATCCATATATAATTTTAGAATATGCTTGTTTTCATAAAAAAATGACGAATGGACTGACGGGCTTATCGTCTAGTGCTGAAGAATGGCAAATATGTCGAGTGCTTATGGGTGATTTTGGGGTGGATTTAACTTCTGAATATAGTTTTGACATTTATTTTCAGTTTTCCATATTGTAAATGAGTGAAACATTCAAATGATCTCAAAATACATAACAGCGATACTCAGTGTTAAAGTATGAAGCATATTTGGCACGGCCAATAATGTTACATTGGTAGATTGAATCCGGTTTTGTAGAATTTTACAATTGTGTCAATAACAGGTGAATTGAGGGGTGTCAGCCTTGGTTTCGCAAGAGACAAGAAGAAAGGAATCACGCTCGTACTGAATTGGTTGGATGATAAAAAAAGTGATGTATACTCCGAATTAATATCCTTGAATTTAGAAGCCCTTTCCAAGTTTTGCTTAGGGGAACGTACACAATGATAGTTCTCAAACAGGGTTAGACAACTCTGGCCAGGAACTCTTTCATATTTGATCCGTTATTCCTCTTTATTCCTTTTTCTCCAAGTGCCACATTGCAGTTGGCTAGAAAGGACGACTTCACTGTCCGGTCTCCTAGCAGTTCCAACTTGTCTTGAAAATACAAGTGCCGGTTTTTTGTTCCAAAATAAACCTAATCAGTGGCAGAACTAACTGAGCGCTTTGGAGAGGACCTACCATAAACCAGGGTGCAGAGGGACCTATCCTCATTGTCTAAAATTGGGAATTAAGTTTTCTGTTTGGATATTCTCGTGACATGCCTAGTTCGATCAGGCTCTACACATGATACTTTTTTAAGCTCCCCTTTTGCGCAGGAATTCACATCTGTTTTCTTTAAAATGCATTAAGAAAAACAGCCGAAATTCCAAGGAAACATAGCTAACACAAATATTAGTTCCACAAAAATTGTAGCACAATATTCTTATTATAAGGGGTTGATTATCTTCTACTATCAAATTTCTGACGACTATTCCTTAAATGCAGTAAAGGACAATCTTGCTCTCTTTTTTATTTAAAATATAAAACTCAGAAAGAACGGTGGAAAGCCACCCATAAGTTCTTACTTGATCGTGGCTGATTTTTATGAGCAGACTTCTCTTGATTACACTTAGAACCCTGAAAATACGTCTGCAGCAAAGCCAAATACCGGAACAAATCAAAACAACAAGACCCTTGTTCCTATGTAGCAGCGCCTAAGAGAAATGCGCCCGTTTTCAACTAGGTGATAATATATTTAATTTACCAGCAGCCAAATGCCCAAGAAGGGTTGACCAGGCAGCACTGGATTACTAACATACTATAGCACGAAACAGATTAAATAGAAATCCACATGCGCGGGTCTCCTCCATCCTGTAATTTGCCGTAGAAAACCGAACCTACCCGCTTTATGTATGGAACCATCGGTCAAATATCATGTCAGAGTTTTTAAAGTTATTCATCACAGATAAACATTGCTGACTATTCTCTGCCCGAAAAAATCAAAGACAAGTTATCTATGGCTTCCCCCAGCCAGGTCACATTTTTTTTTCTGATACACACGTTTAGGGTCGTCTCCATCGTCCTATAAATCAACGGGATGCCAGAGAGAAGGACAACACAACAAGAGAACTTCATCCAACTCAGCACAAGACTAAACATCTTTCCCTTTGATCTCCTCGTCCTCCATGGCCGACTCTACCAGCACTGCCTTTGTCCTTGCGCTCTTGTTCGCCGCCCTCGTTGTAGGCCCGGCCTCAGCAAGCACCCTGACGGCTTTCTCTGGTCCGGCTTGCGCAGGCAGGACCAAGGATGTGAACGGCTGTGGGCGCTTCTCCCTTGCAAATTTCTCGGAAGGATTCGACTTCATCTTCACCAAAGGCCAGAGGGCGAGGCTGTACAAAGATCATCACTGCCATGGCTTCTCTGAGCTTCTGCGCAGGGAGATCCGTCGCTGCGGCCACCACCACTTCAAGAGCATCCACACGATCTGCTAGGCGCTCATTCCACGGGGATATCTGTAGCGCAAAAATAAAGTTTATTAAGCAGCTAGTACTACTGGGTCTGTTAGGGCTTGAATCGTGAGGATTATTGTCCCAACAATTCTGAATACAATACTAAGGGTCTGCTTTTCGGAAATGTTCACCACCGTAGTAACTTAACATTTCACCTAACTGAACGGGTAAAAAATAGGATCAATAGGAATTCGTCTTTCCAAAACAGTTTTAGGAGAGAATACTTATTTTAATTTACGTCATACTTCCACTACGGATAATGAGAATAAAAACATGCGCTTTGAACGATTGTAAAGGCAATGTGAGCACTGATTATTAATTGTTTTCGTGGATTGCAATTAAATATCTGCTGGAGCCCAGCGTCTTTTTTCGTTTTTACATAAAGGAGAGCCTTTAACGACTGTTCTCAAGCCCAACTTCTTTTTTTCTTTATGTTTACAAGTCAGGTCCCATTCTTACGGTTGTCTCTTTACTAGGGAAGTTATCGGAAGTGGATATATAGAACAGTTACACAATTAAATATTTTATGTTTTCAAAAAGTTAATATGGACCTCTTGATGTAGGACGACGTCGTTGACGACCTACGGCGGGAGTGGTCCGCTCGTCCCTCTCGGGGACGATTGCCTCGGAATGCACGTCCCGCGAGGGGTGTCCCAGAAAGGTCTCACGTGGGGCCTCAATTCGATGAAGCCGACGGTGATACGGTCTCCACATGGTCTGCGCCCACGTGGTAGTCGTCGAGGCGTTGGTAGGCCTGACGACCATGGGCGGGTAGGTCCGTCTTCAGATGACGAAACGGCGGCGCACAATGCAATGGCACACGGCGGCCGAAGGTGGCGGTGTGCGGCGACCGAGGGCGGCGGCATGCACCGGCCGAGGGTGGTGGCGGCGGGTGTCAAGGTCGGCGGCGTGCGGTGGCGTCCAGCGGCCGAGGGCGGTCACGGCGACGGCGGTGTGCGCATGACGAAAGCGGTGGCGGGCAGCGGCTGAGGGCGGCACCATGCGACAACCGAGGGCAGGGGCGGGCACCAGCCGAGGGCGGCGGTGGCGGTCCTTGGTCGGAAATTTTAACAAAATAGACAGAACGTGAACCCATGCCTTTAGGTAGAGTCTTAAAATAGTGAAGATCCGGTGTACCTTCATGACGACCATGAAAATGGATTATGCATAAGTTAATTAGCTAAAAGTTACTAGATTTGCCTCCTGATATATATTTTTCTATTAGTGCTGGAATATTTTTCCGATTCTTTTGAAATGAATAAATACTAAATACGACATATATATATATATATATATGTTATATAAGATAACTCAACATCCTGTTGCAGTAACTATGTTAGTGTCATTAAAGCTGTAAGGATAAATCATTATATTACTAGAAACTCAGTGAGCAAAACGAACCAAAACTTGAAATTTATTTTTATTGCTATCTTCCTACAGGTTTCTTTCAAAAATTTCATAGTGCCCATTGTAGAAAACTATTCAACCAATGAAAGTATTGACCTTAGGCCTGCATAGTAGGATCGAGCGCATGTGTAAGTTGTAGGAATCATGGTATCGATCCGTGTGATCCTTCGCTCATCAACTGGGCTATGTTTTATGGTAAGGGAAAAACATTATAATCAAACGGTTAAATTAATAACTTCCTAGGTTAAATGAATGCTGCTTGAGCTACCCATCATACCACCATCCACTAGCTGATTGTGTTTAGTGTTCCAGATCTCCATCAAGTGGGACCTTACAAGTGTTAAAACAAGGAGGAAGAAGATGTTTAATAATAGTGGGGATTTCAAGGATGATCGAGTAGGTTTGGGAGCCTTGATATTTGTTTGTAAAACAGTATTGTCTGCTTGATGGTATACATCAGATGATTACATTACTTTAAATTTGATACAAGGTTCTGGTGTTCTGTCTATGGTGCTTAGTAGATCTTCATCAGACTCTATTTTCATCGGTGAAGAAGAAAAAAAAGGATGATGAAGATGTTGAACTATTCAAGGCCTTGCTAACATAGGTTGAGAGAATGTGGTGGGAATCCATACAAGGGGTTTAAGAAGAAGAAGGATAATGATGCATTAAGTTATCGGGATGACATGTACTTGAATTTTGAGTATGTATTTCGTAAGAAGTTTCCTGTGGACTATTTCTAAGATGATCAGGCATTCTAGTTTTGATTCTAGTATGAGAGAGGAAATATATTTTCATAAAAATTAACGTCTAGATATGAAAAACTTACTTGTGTCGAGTGAGAAACATTTGTTTTCAACATGATAAACACTGTAGCCCATCAAGACACGTGTCTGTGATCTGTCATCTAATTTATAATTAGAGTATGGTATTGAATATGGAAAGCATAAACATCCCAATGTTCTTAATCAGGAATAATTATAAGAAATATTATAAAGAACTTCAAAGAAATACTTATTTCTTACAATGGGAGTTTCCATTCTATTGAAAATAAGAGTTGTTGTCAATAATGCTATATCCCAGAATGTGTGTGGCATACTATCCTGGTCAAACAGACTTGAAACTGTTTCCACAAGATGCCTTTGTTTTCTTTCAACAGTACCATTTTTTTCAGGTGTTTCTGCACAGTACACCCTATAGTCAATTCCATCTTGGTTAAAAACTCATTAAGGAGCTTGGGACTCTCCACCCTATTCTTATTAAACATATTTGATTTTGGCTTAGAACTGGCTTTCTACTTATTAATGAAATTCTTCGAATGTAGAGAATAAATTGCATTTCTTATTCAGTGTATAAAACCATTTGAATTTACTAAAATCATCAACAAAAATTTGAATCTATAAGTTCCATAAGTTTTTGTACAGAATGATTTGTATAAATAAAAAAAAGTTTGTGAGATTTGTTAACATAGTAAGATTCCCGCGTATAATGTTTTTGAATGTGAGAAACTGGAAGGCCAAAATTGTTTATTATAAGTTGTAAAATTGTAAAAATGAGGATGTCCAAATGGAGCATTTCAGGTGTCAGATGAAGCTTTCTCCCCAAGATAAGATTTAGGCTTGGTTGAGCTTCCAGTTTCAACGCACTAAAGTACATTTTTAATTTATCTTCAAATAAGGATCTTGTTTTTTTTCTTTTCCTTCACAAGACAGTAGGAAGAATGGAATTCAACATATAAATAATTATGCAAAGTTGATTTGCGAAGTGACTACTAATTTTTATTTGTTTCTGGAACATGAAGCACACGTTTTAAGAATAGATCATTGTCTTGGGTAAGAATTTTAGAAGATGAGACAGAAAGAATGTTCAAACCGGAGAAATTACCTAGTTGAATTTATCGTTTCTAAGATAGCTGGTAGGTTGATGTATCATGTTTTTGTTTGAGACGACATGATGTGTGGCTTCACTATCGGGATATCAAGCTTCAATTGTAAATAAACCAGCTGCCTTTGCAGTATAAGCTCGAGGTTGCCGTGGAGATGATGTTGTTCTTTATATTATTAGTGGATCTCTATTTTTCCAGGTCAGTTCACTTCTGGTGCATATTTCACTACATTTACTTGCTCAGCAGTCAAATTGGAAGCAGATTTAACATTGTAGTTGAAATCTGTTTTTCCTGCCTTTTCCTCTTCCGTGATTTTGATAGTAACCTCTATTGTAATGTCCATCTCTATGTTGCTGACTATAAGTTTGTGTATTTCAAATTTGAGTATGATTTGCACATAGACCAATTCATGCATCATGCGCTTTTAAATTCATGATGAAAGCATCCAACATTGTATTATTGATGTTAGGATTTATGCTAACAATAAGTTGTGAATATTCCGTACCAAGTCATTTGTAGAATATGCAAATCATAGTGGGTTCACTAATCACCCAAGTTGTGATCTCAGGATATTCTACTATTGATCTGAAACCAGCTATGTATTCGTCACTTGTCATAATACCTTTCTTCATGGTATGAAATTGTTGATCCAATTGCACAATTCTTGACTGACTGCCATTGCAAATGACATTTCTAGTTTCTCCCACGCTTCTTTGGACGATCTTGCTTTTCTAAGGCATGGTATGGTAAATGATTCTGACAATTTGGAATGCATAAACCCAAGTGCTTGTTGATCTAGTTTCTAACATGTTTTGAATGTCGGATTTTCTACAACATTTCCTTCAGAACCTGTAAGAGATTGGTGGAGACAAACCTTCAAGGTGATTAACTAGTCCATATCCATTCATAATTGACATAAGGGACTTCTTCCACACTTGATAGTTGTGATTTGTAAACTTGATGCACATCATTGTGCCTGAACGATTGAATGTTGGGACATCCTATGGCTGTTAATGCTCCAAAGTTAAGAATATCCAGGATGGGAATCAGTGAGTCAAATCTTGTAGTATCCTCAGGTGCCTTCAGATTGATGGCTCAGCTACGATGTCATAGTTCTTAAAAAAGAAGAATAACAGCACATGTAAGAGGATAAAAGAACGCCAGACTTAATAACTGAAGATCATTTTTATTACCCACACTATTTTAAAACAAGTTGGTTTGTATTTATAAATTATATAATATTATTATGAACAGCTAGTTTTAGGAAATTTTACTTGACCTTTATAACTTTATTTCTAAATTTCATCCCGGCCATTAGATTATCTGATTGTTTTAATAGGTTATCTAGATTTAAACCTATCTACCATATTTTATCCTATCCAGATTTAATCATAACCATCTATGTTGTGTTATATCAAATGCTGACCGCCTACATTTCATAACAAGTATAGGTACCTGTTTAATTGTTACTAACCTATGGTTATATAGGATCCTATTGGTTGATGATGATAATGGCATGGCCTTGCTTCTGCAATAACCCACTCTTTAGGCACAACATGCATGTTTAAAGATTTATTGTTTGAGTGATTTAATTGGCATGCATTTCCTCAATTATTTTGACATTATTATGTTATGATAGACCAATATGGTTGAAGGCAAACACAAACAAAACAGAAATTGATGGGGAAAGAGGGATTTGAAGTTTACAGGTATAGAGAAGTGTGAGTTGAGCCTGATGTAAATGAAAAAAATGTTATACTTCTCAAAATGTGTAACCTCCTCACTTTCAATCAGTTTCTCTTACTGTTCATTATTTCATACATACTCTCTTGACAAAGTAGTCTACTAGTAGTTGCCTAGCATCAGGCCAGCGACACATTTGGTATGAGTGTGGACAAAAGTACATTGTGCACCCATTCGCATAGCATAATACACTATCATCCATTTAATGCATATACAAAGGTTTCCAATGATGAATTTAAAGTCCTCATTTTGAAAACTATTTTCATGGATTCACTAGGGAGGGTCCACCACCGGAATTTGTCTGTTTTGCGAGGTTATATTCAGGGGGCGCCGTGGCTACTGGAGTATGATTAGATGCCCAATGCACTGCTGGGGAACAAGCATGTGCTGAGCGGGCCGATGCGCTGGGCGTGGCATGTGCCCGGGCAATGCTGCACATGATGGGGGTGGCACATGGGGATAGGCGGGGGAAGAACGTACTATTCGACGCAGTCTTCGAGCCTCACGTGTGGGGGTTCAGGCTGGGGCACGGGGAGGGGGCCGCGGGAGGGAGAGGTGGCAGGGTTAGTGGGGGTGTTGTTGGAGGTGCTGGCTGGGCCGGGGCCGGATGCGGACGGAGTGGTGGAGTGGGTATTGGGGGGGGCTCGAGAGGGGGCGCGTGGGGGAGCTGGTGTAGGTCGGGGTGCTGGGGCTAGGGCCCGGGTCGGGCGAGTGGGAGGAGTTTTTGCTGGGGCTCAAGCTCAGCCTGCTCTGCACCGCCGCCGAGTACGATGGCTGAGTGTTAGGAGTTTCTGCTTGGCCTCTTCGTCACTGTCGAGTACAATGGCAGCGTCCCCGTCCCGGACGACTCTGCTTCCTAAACCACCTGCGCCAAAAACGAGCTCTGTCAGTGGGTACTCGGGGTGGTGGCTGAAGTACCCACCGGTGACACGTTCTTCCTGTTGCCTTCGCCGGCGTTGTTGATCAAATTGTGCAAATTTGTGCGATGTGCAGTGCATGTTTGTGCACGAACAAGCACCACACATTGCACGTAGTTTCTTGTGCGGTAAAAAAATTTCAAAGTCGGTGCAATCATTTACACCACACCGCACGTCCCACCCTAAAGGAAAACATGATTCTAACCAACTCTTGACAGGAGTCCTTGAATCAGAGGTCACGGCCTTGTAACTGTTATTGATGATGGATCACGATGATCAAATCTATAGAGCAGAAAAAAAAAAAATTTGCCCAAGTTTGTTTTAGGCAAAATAATCCGATAGCAAAGTAAGTTTTGGTCGGTCCCGAGTGAGACTGGACCACCCCTTCAATCTCCTTCTTGGTCTAGCTTCTTCGTATGGACATCCTTGACGCCTAGTTGCCTCCTCATTTTAATACAGGACTATCTAGTTAAGCATGTTGATAACTTGCAAATTAACATGATTAATTAATGAATTTTATATTCTATTTATGTGTTTTGATGATCATATTTGTATGATATCATATTAAAATACAGATAAATCACTTGTACTTTCATTTTACAATTATCTCTGATTTTTTATCATTTATTACATGGAATTTAACCTCATTTCAGTGAAGAAATATTTTTTTTAGGGCCATAAATATTTGGCTAAAGGTTGGTAAGGGCTTTTCAAAATTTTCTGGATTTTTCCATATTTTTGTATAATTGTTTGACCATTATATAGCCAAGAAATGATTTTTATATATTTAAATAATACATATTTAATTCATTTGGCATTTTATAATGTATTTATATTTATACTAAAGGGCATCCACGTCAGTCGCCCGAAATTCGGGCGAAGGAGTGGATGATTATTATTAAATAATAAGAGAGGGAGAACGATTGAATTTTTTAAAAATAATAATAATAAGGCCACCAACATGCACGTGCATTAAAAAATTAAGCAGCGTGCATGTGGTGTCGAGTTGCCGCAGGCATTAATGCACGTGCAGGCTTAATTTATTTAAAAATAAAACAGGTCGTTAGCGCGTGCATTTAATGCACATGCTAACCGACATCCTTTTAGCGATCGACATTTTACGGCGTAGATTTTCCGCGTACACGCAGAAATCGACGCCGTAAAACAATAAAAAAAAACGGTAAGCTCACCGTTTTTTTTTTATTGTAATACAGGTCAAAAATTGCGGCTTAATGGGAAGAAATGCTGACGTGGCATTTTTATAGCCATTTCAAATACAGGAACTGTTTTTCAATCATTGCGGGCGGCGGACGCGAACAACCAGGTGTTAGAACGCGATCCGAGATGGAGGAAAACGAGAAAGAATGTGTCAGCCAATTAGAAAAATTGATTTTTTAAATTAAACAAGATGATCCAATGGCCTAGATTAATTGATAGTAAAACGACGATATCTAGAGATCTAGATGTCTGATTGGGCTGAAATTTTGTTATGTTCATCCATTCTCCCTCTACAATTTAGACGGTTGGATCTATAAAAAGAGGGCTGGAAATGGGAAAAAATCAGTTATTGAAGCTCGCTCCAAACAATTGGCCAGGAAGGACACAAGGGATGCTTTGGAAGTCGACAGTTCTTGATTCTGCACTCAAAGTTGTAAGTTTCTGATTTGTATTTCAATCTTCTTCTTGAACGATTCTAAAATGCCACGGCATCGGTGAAATGTACATGCCCTAGAAGTTGGTTTTGAATGAAATTAGCACTGCATTTTGATTCTGATTCAAGATCTGATTTTTTATCCTTAATTCTACATCAATTTGGAACATTTCTGCTTCTTTAGATTTTTAATTTAGGGTTGAATTTCATTTTTTCCTAAATTCTTCACTTTCTCTCTCTATGTTAATTTGTCTAGTTTCTCTATCTAGATTTTAATTTTTATTACTTAGGAATTAAGGTTAAGATATATAAAACCTAAAAATAAAATTTGATTCAAATTCATCCATCTTGAAGTCCAATTTAAAAATCCCTTTCTAGATTATTTAATTCCCAACTTTAATTCATCAAAATTGTCTTAAAATTTTATAATAATTCGGAAACTAATAATCCAAATTAAACTGATCTTAAAATTGAAATATTTATATCTTGGGGTTTCTGACCCAAAAATTTAAAATTGAAATTAAGTCTTACTTAATTTGGATTAATTAAAAACATTATTAAGCATAATTAAGATTTATTAATTGTAAATTTAATTCATCTTTAAATTAATTCATTGAAATTGGATAAAATTTCTTATTTGTTGCCTCCCTATGGTTTGACTCGTTTCTTACTCTATAATCTATATTTAGTGATTAAGGAAAATTATAAATTTTATTGTATTTGTCTAACGCCAAATTAACGACATATTTAGGTGCATTTTTAAGCTTTTTACATGTCCAGACCCGTCATCAGCCATGTCTTGGAGCGCGTGGCGGTGTAGAGAATTCTAGTTTTCACTATCTGGTTTGACAACTTCTGAATTTTTGCTTTGTCGCATTTTTGTGCGGGTTTGGACATTCTGGTTTTATGAAGGACCACTCAAGTTTTCCATCATTTTGGGTCTTACCTCTATCGTCCCTTGTTCAGTATGGAGGCCCCTCCCCATCGTCTTTGGCCTCCTCCGACGTTGTGTGTGTTTTTTCCTTTAGTTCACTTTGTTTTGATCCTTGGGGGACAGGCCTTGTTGAACCCACCCCTAACGTGGACCATTAAGATACCCATACCCTCCCCTCCTATATAAAGAGAAGGAGGTGTGAATTATATGTTTAGGGAGATTTTCTGAATGAAACTTTTGAATAAAAGATATTGAGTATGTTCAGTTAGGGTTTTCTTGCAACGCATGATGGGTTCTCTCCTAGAACCTGCGTATGATTTTCTTCACTTAAAACCATGTTTTTGGAGGCCTGGCTGATGCCCAAGCCCTTCCACCTCTCACCTTCCCGCATCCCTATTGTGGCCTAGAGACCTCAAACTTCGTTCCCCGACCGTGCTCTAGTAGCTTGCTACATGTGTGTCAGGGTTCTGTGAACGACACCCTATTGGCTGACCCCAGTCATCTCGACTTAGGTTGCATCGGGACTGCTCCAGAATACCAGGAATAGGAGCATCTCCTGGCGGGAACCGATCACCTGCCACATCCTAGGCGACTGTCTTATGTTGTGTGCAGAAGTTGCCCCATGTTGCCGACGCAACGCCAAATAATTTTCTTCCCAAAATAATTTAAAATATTTATCATTGTCAGTTGAAGTTTATTCTCTACATATAGATGTCAGGAAGTAAATGTGAATTAACGACACAAAAGAAGTATTCAAATGTAATTTGTAATCTAGCATTATAATGAATACATAAAAGTGGGTTCTGTAGGCCCAAGCACTGAATACCCAATGATCGTAATAACCCATCTCATGTACCAATGGCCATTTTTTATTAAGAGAAGTTTGTAAATTTTGTATTGTAATATTTTTGTTTATCATTTTAAATACACATATGGTCCTATAGCTGCAACAACCATTTATTCATGCTCAGGAATCTGTGCTATTCACTTTATTTATGTCCTTCTTCCAAAAACTGGGTTTATAATTCAGCCAAAACCTTTCATTATAGCATAAGTTACATTAATGTATGTATGTTTCCAAAACCTAATAAAACAATGACACAAGTCGCAAAGTACCTTCATATTTATATATGTTTCAAATATCATTACTTACCAAATTGACGACACACATATGTTATTATTAAAGTAAATAACATATTTAATTGTTTAAAAATAAAGGGCTGCTGACATTTTCTACTTCATTCAATCGTAAATGTACTTACAAAAATCCATAAGCATCCTCAAGAAACATTGCATATTAGAACACGAGTTTAAAAAAAAACATAACAGATCAACAGAAACTTTAAATTTCATCTTTCCAATTTTCACACATATTAATTATGAATAATCAATCTTTCTGCAATACATGTTTTAATGCCTTACTCAGTGGCCTATGTGATATTCCTTTCTTTAAAGTTTGGAATGAGCTGAAACATGTTTCTCTTTTATTCCTTACAAAAATAATTTCATTTACTCTTTTAGTCATATTCGTTAAATATTATCACCCACGACAGTACGATGCTGTGTCACATCACATCACCTCAACAAACGTGTCCTTTCCTAAATATTGGGGTTTATTCTTTCATGAAGTAAAAAATGAGAGTGTTAATAATGTCAATATTAGCTTTTGAATTTAATGCATAAATTTAATAAAACCTATAGTATAATTAATCTACCTAGTGATGAATACTCATCATCTCCATATGATATGTTACATAGGGACGTGTAATTCCTTGTAATGGCATATGAGAGTGCAGGACTAGGAAACCGGGGAGGTGTGACAGTGATAGTTAATATGGATGGAATGTAGATCAACCACTGCATTTTTACTTATGTCCCAACAATTTGGTAATCACACTTCCATTACATGTTTACATTTTTAGGGAGTATTTCAACCAGTTCCTCAATATGAGGTTTGGGAAGAAGAAGAGGAGACCCATCGTTGCATCGATCGTGTGGTCATGTCTAGAGCCAGGCGTGTGAGTAGCGATTCAAGAGAGGAAAACACTTCCACATAAGGCTATGTGATCATGTATAGTCTTAGTTCAATTCTGAATTGATTCACACCTTCTGTGTCATTGTGTTTAATTTCAAACACTCAATCAAACCCTATAGAACCTGTCAAACATTGAATAATGCTGACTTAGTAATCGAAACCATAAAATATAGGAGGTACTGTTGATGGGATAAAAAAGTAAAGAGATAAAAAATGAAATGAGGAGATGGTGGCAGGATTATATGATGGAGAGAGTGATATGGGTGGTTGTGAATGTATGAATAGATGTGAAGTTTACGAGAGATTAGTGATTATGGGATGACATGACAAAGTGTTAAATTAACATGATGACAAGTAGTTAAGAGGTGATCATAAAAGGGGGAATTGGCAAAACTTTGGAATTAATAATATTATAAGCAGTTGGGGATAATGGGGAATACACGTGTACCTTTGGGAAAACACCGTATAGTTCAAATGTGAAATTTTGGCTAGTGGATGGTGATACATGTCAGGCCTAAAAAATAAGTAAATATAATATTGGTGGGTCAAATAATAGTGGCTGTGTGATTAATTCTTCACAAAATGGCCATGCCTACTCCATATAAGGTCCCACTTGATGGAGATCCAGAACACTAAATATGATCATCTAGTAGATGGTTTAATTTGGGTAGCTCAAGCAGCATTCATTTAACATAGGACGATATTACTTCAACCCTTTGATTGTGATGTTTTTTCCTAGCTCTTAAACATATCCCAGCTGATGAGCAAAGGCCCACATGAGTCAAAATCATAATTCCTACCATTTAGACATGTGGTTGATCCTACTATTCAGGCGTAAGATCAATAGGTTTGTTGCTTGAATAATTTTCCACGCTTGACATTATCATATTGTTCAAAGAAACTTTTAGGAAGATAGGACTGAACATAAAGTAAAAACTTTGGTTCCCACCTGAATGAGACGAACACAATTACTGCAAAGGGATGCTTAGTTATCTTATTGGATATATAGACAAAGGACTTATTTACTTCCAAAAACATAGAGAAATATTCTAGTTTTAATAGAAAAAATAAATGTCTGGAGACCGAACTAATAATATTTAGCTAATTAACTACTGTATAATCTACATTCACGATCTTCATGAAGGTCCGCCAGAGTTTCATATGCTAATCCTTTGCGTTAAGGTATGGGTTAAAGTTCTGTCCATTTTTTGAAAAAAAATTTTAACTGTTCTACCTGTTTTGGGATCTGAAATCAAAAGAAGCCTGTATTTATTTTTTAAAGTATAAAATATTTGATCTTTTATTTTTTTTACATATCCACCATCTATATGATAAAGTTAAACCCTATGAATGGGTCTTGACTTATAAAGATACTGGAAAACAGGAGATGGACTTGAAAAAAGTAATTAAATGCTCTATTTATTTGTAAAAGGGATCCATCGTAGTGTTATTGCAAATAATATTATGATAAAGGGTCAAATTAGGTTATCAGCTATTGAAAAATCCAATCATGAATAAGTTGCATATTTTGAACAATATTTATGTTTCGGCATTGATAGAATCATAGAGTTGTACCCAAGGAAAAATTAATAGCTTTGTGGGTTAGTTTGACTAGAATTCCTAATACACTTTTAGGGTTTTGGAGGTATAGTTTGTATTCATTAGGATGAAAAGTTAAAATGATAAATAATAAGGTACTAGTTGAAATGCTCCTGGAGGAAGTGTACTTTGTTAGTCTGATTGAAGTTCATTCAAGGGAAGGAATTAAAGTTAGGCTTATGGTATAAGACGATAATAAAAATGAAATTTGCATTGAAATGAAAAGTGGTTGATATTTTAGATTTGAATTTTTTAATGTAGACAGAGCTACGAAAACAAGGCTCGAAGGGAATACCCTAAAGAATAGAGTGTGTGGAAGATACCTCTAGTTAAATTCTTGAGAATTGAAGTCAAAATGGGGACTTTATCATCATCAGTAGGAGCCTTTGTATCTAAATCAAAGATAACTATGTATTATGTTTTTATGTATTCTGGACTAACAAATGAGAGTAATGTCCCAATAAGGGAGGAATTGCACACGGGTTTAATCACTCACACTTTAAAGCTTTAAACATGCATGTTGTCACTTTCTTTATAACTTCAATTAGTTGTATGACAATGCTTAGCTATTAGTTTGACTATCAGATACTCAAGTCACCTAGTATCGATGCTTTGAAATTCAGTCATCACAATTTGAGAGTACAGATTATAAACCATATAAGATCCTTTAAATTAATCTATGAAAATACTTAGTAATCGGTACTCACATTGCCTACTGCAGTTCGAAGCTGATGTTTCTATTCTCATTATCCCAAGTGTAAGTGTTAATTCAACTTAAATCATTAATTATATCCGAAGAATGTTTTGGAACGACGATCTTTTATTTATCTTGTTTTGACCTGTTCAGTTTAGTGAAATGTTAAATACTTCGGTTGTCAATGTTTGTAAAAAGCATAACCTGAGTATTTTATTCAGAATTGTTGGGACAATAATCCTCGCAGGTCAAGCCCTTGCAGCCTTAGTCGTCTTGGCTGCTTATCAGCATCGTTTTCAGGCTACGGATATCCCGGTCAGATGGGCGCTCAGCAGATCATGCGGATACTCTTGAAGTGGTGGTGGACGCAGCGACGAGTCTCCTCGTGCAGAAGCTTAGAGAAGCATTGGCAGTGATGATCATCGTACAGCCTCCTCCTCTGGCCTTCGGTGAAAACAAAGTGGAACCCTCCCGAGAAACCGGCGAGGGAGAAGCACCCGTAGCTGTTCACATCATTTGTCATCAATTTTTGCCAGAGAAAGCCGTCAGGGTGCATGCCAACGATGGGTGGACAATTACAGCAGCGAACAGTAGCACAAGGACAAAGGCATCACTGTTAGAGTTGGCCATGGAGGACAAGAAGATCAAAGGGAGAGATGTTTAGTCTCGTGCTGAGCTGGATGAAGTTCTCTTGTAGTGGTGTCCTGCTCTCTGTCATCCCATGAATTTATAGGGGATGGAGGCAACCCAAAGGGTGTGTATGGGAAAGATCAAAACTGTGACCCGCTTGAGGGAAGCCATAGATAACTTGTCCTTCACTTTTTCTGGCAGAAAATAGTTAGCAATGTTTATCCATTACCAATTACTTAAAAACACAGCACAAGGCTATGTAAAGCGGGTATTTGACTGATGGTTCCATATGTAAAGCGAGTACCTTCGATTTTCAACCGCAAATTGGAGGATGGAGACATGCCGCGCATTTAGATTTCTAGTCGAGATGTTGCTTGCATTATTTTCAGCATTCCACTGCTGCCTGGTCAACACTTCTTAGGCGATTGGTTGCCACTGAATAAAATATATAAGCCCCTTGTTGACAATGGACCCATTTGCCTCAAGACCCATTACGTTGCAATAAAGGGTTTGCTGTTTTTATTTATTCGGGTTCTTCAATGTTCTAAATGATAAAGGAGCTAAAAACTCCCAACATATCAGCGCCAGCTAGATGGATCACGTGGCACCGAAGACACAGGTATGGACAAATAGGATTTAACATAAAAGATTAGAGTAGTAAGAATAAGACACGTACCCGTATATCCGTTATGGAAATTAGCGGCTAGGATCAAATATAGGTTCACACATAGAACGGTGAGGATTAAACTTAGAAAGGATTCAATATAGAAGTAGGATTAAATGTAGAATAGGCAAACAGATCCAACGGCTATAATTTGTTTTAATATAGCTGTTATATATCGTTATAACGGCTATGATTAAAACGTATCAACTAACCATATAACAAATAGTTATATAATTATAAATACAAACATAATGTTGGAGATCGGCTTGTGGATTAATAAAGATTCACGGCTAAGGCCATTTCTCCTCCTCGTGTTCTCTTCTTCCCTTATTTCTTTTTTCTTCCTCGTTCTTCTCTTGCACAAAGCTTCAAGATCGCACATGGTATAAGAGCCATGGCCTATTACCAACGTAATAGGGGAACATGCTTCCGCGGCAGCCCGGACTTCTTCAAGGGAAATCAGTTCTTCCTTCTCAGGCATGGGACAAGTCCCAAATGTCATTCCAATAGGAGCTATGGTGCTCAAGAAGCTCAGCGAAAATAACTTCAGCATTTGGAAGAGTGCAATGCTTCCTCTTCTTCACGGGTATGATTTAATTTGGTTTATCATAGATTTCCCTCCTCCTGTCTCCGTCATAGATGACCAAGGGAATGCCATTGAGAACCCGCATTTCAAATTGTGGTGACGTACCGGTCAGCAAGTTCTGGGATTCCTTCATCAAACAATTTCAGAAAGTATGGCTCCTTACATTAGCAAAGCTAGATCGACAAGGGAAGCCTAGGAGAAGCTTGAAGCTGTGTTTGATAGATGGGATCAGATTCGAATAATGGAGCTCCAACGGCAATTCCACAATATGAAAAAGGTACAATGACCACTGAGGAATATATAAAACATTTCAGATCTGTGGTTGAAGTCCTAGAAGCAGCCAGACAACCCCCTTACTTTTCTGCCATAGCCAGCACATTCCTCGGGGGATTAGGAGCTGCATATGCTCCCTTCGTGGTGAGCACCAATGCTAACTTGGGACACCTAAAGTTTGACAAGATCATCAAGAATCTCAAGGCGCACGATGCATACATGGCTTTTTCACAAGAAGATGACATTGGGAAGTTCCCTCCCATTGCAAACAATGCTCAGAAAACACAAGCACCAAAATCATCTTCTTGGCAAAAGGAGTATCACCAAAACCGTGGAAATTTCCAGAATCGAGGCCAAGGAAGGGGCAAGAATCAAAAGTATCAACCATGTTGTCAATTGTGCTCTCAATATGGGCATAGGTTAGAAGAATGCCCAGAACTGCTGGGAAGTTTCCAGAATTGGAAGGCTATGAATAGTCACAAAGAAGCTCATGCTGCATCAACGTCCAACAACTCTTCTCAACAAGGCTGGTATCCTGACAGTGGAGCAACTCACCACATCAGCTCCAGCCAGGATAACATATCGTCAAGGCAGGATTATTAAGGCAATGACTCACTCCATGTTGGTAATGGGACAGGTTTGAAAATTCTCTCAATTGGATCTTCTCAAATTTCTACCTCTTATCGTACACTTTACTTGAAAGATATTTTGCATGTTCCTGAAATCACAAAAAATTGCTATCCATACAAAAATTGTCTATGGATAACAATGTATATGTTGAATTTCATAAATCTTTTTGTCTTGTGGAGGACAAGGACACACATCAGATCCTTCTCAAGGGAACAGTTAGGGATGGCCTGTACTTCATCAACCCTCCATCCTGGAACAAAACTGCAATGGTTGGAGAAAGAGCATCCACAGAAACATGGCATAATAGGCTTGGGCATCCCCAACTACAGATAGTACGATCCATTGTTCAAAGATATGGTTTACCCACTTTTCACTTAAATAAAAACTTTGTATGTGATTCCTGCAATATCTCAAAATCTCACAAACTTCCATTCTCTTCGTCTAATAATTCCTCACTAGTCCCCCTAGAAATTATCCATTCGGACTTATGGGGGCCTGCTGATAACACTCCTAATTTCTCTCTTTATTTCATGTTATTAGCATGATTTTATGCATTTAAAGAGCTTAAAATGGGGTTGTTATCATATATTTACATGAAAATAGTGTTTTCTAGTGATTTCTGATTTTTCCCTAATTTTCTGTTAATTCTATGAATTTTAAAGGATTTATTGAAGCTCGAAATAATAATTTTTGAATGAAAATGGCATATTTAATATTTTATTTCGACATTTATCAGCATGGGAATGAATCAGTGATTTTTCTATAATTTTCTAGAATTTGTTACGAATTTTAGGATTTTTCTGACATTTATTTGAAGAGGAAATGTATTTATTTCAAGGAAATAAAGTATATTTATAATAGCAAAAGAAGTTTTTTTATTATTTTCAAACTTTCAAGGCCTTTTTGCAAACTTTCGTTGCAAAAAGACCCTGAAAAGAGCTCTCGGTCGCCACTGTAGGCGTAAAGATCCAATTTAAAATTCTACAGGGTTTTATTGCAATTACGCCTTTTTATTGTTTTAATGTTTAGAAAAAGGTGGAAGAGTGAGAATGCGCAAAGGGTACAGGTACAATTATTTCTGGGCGGCGTCTATCTGCAATTTCATGATTTGTAAGGGGCTTCGCTGAAAAAATTGCTTGAGGGCTTCCCGCTTGTTGACGTGGCGAAAGCGTGGCCGTTGGATAAAAATCCAACGGCAATCGCGCATACGCCAGTGGCAGGAGGTAAGTTTACCGCCCCCGCAACGCTTATAAAGAGGCACTCCTACTTGTGAGCTATATGTATACGATCAGCTTTTTACTTTTCCATCTTTTGATTTTTCTTTTTTTTTCGCCAGGGGTACGTGGCAGCAGGAGGACGCGGCCACCGGGAGAATTTGAAACGTCGCCGCCAATGAGGCGGCGACACCTCAGCGCGCAGAGAAAAAAAAATAATTAAATTATAAATTAACAAATCCAATGGTTAACATTGGTTTAACTTCATTTATTAATAACTTTCGATCCAAAAGTCCGATTGAGATGATTTTTTCATGGATTTGTTCGTCTTGATCCCCTCTTTCTATTTTGTATTGATAGATATAGATTAATTACTCATTAAGGGTAAAATGGTCATTTGCTCCATTTTACCTAGGTATAAAAGCCAAATTTCGAGAGGAGGGGGATCATTCTTGATGGTTCTCTATCACAGCTGCAAGACAGAGAGGAGTCCCATTCTGGATCAAGCTATTTGGTACTTTTTCCTTGATTGTATTTGGATTTGTGCATTTTGAATGAGATTAGTTCAATTTCTTGTTTCTTCTTCTTGGTTTTGATTTGAAATTCTAAATCGCTTGGCTTGAGCGGCATGTACAAGCCCTGATTAGGATTGAGAGGATAATTTATGGGATTCAACTAAGCATTCAACTGCATTCCAAAGAAAAACTCTTAAAAAATTTAGTTTTAATTCTTAGGAGATTAAATTACCCCCATTTCAGTTCTGAATTATCAAAGTTGCAAAAACAAACCAAACTCAAATTCAAAATTCCCTTTTAACCTCTCTAATTGACCTATTGGATCCTTTTATTAGGATCAAAGAAGCCAATTCAGAGCTCCATATTTCTTCTATTCATCTCAACTCTTCTACCCCCCTTTCTAAATTCTCATCTAATTAGGGTGACTTGATCCTCATTGAAGATCAAATTCAGTTTAATCAGAGTGAAACGACCAATACAATCACCAAATCGAATTCCTTACTAGCTTTCCTTGGACGACACTCGTACTTATCACTATACGTCTTAAGTGGAGTTCTTGTAAATTTTATTGCATAAGCCAAAATCCACAACGATAATGGCTATAAATTGCATAGTTTTTACCCCTATTTTCGGCTTATCACGTGCTCCAATAATTTCTCACTCTAGATATTCTTACTACGTGATCTTTATAGACGATTGTAGTAAGTATACCTGGTTATATCCTTTAAAAAAGAAAAGTGACTTTCTCTAGATTTTTATTGATTTTCAAACATGAGTTGTAAACCAATTTCATTATAGAATTTGGTACTTTCAATCAGTAGGGAGGGGAATACCAGTCTCTTCACGCATACCTCAAAACTAAGGGGATTGTTCACAAGGTTTCATGTCCTCATACACTAGAACAGAATGGGACTGTAGAAAGAAAACACAGGCATTTAGTGGAGGCAGCTTTATCTTTGATAAAAAATGCTTATCTACCTTCAATGTTTTGGGACGAAGCTATCTCTACTTCTGCATTTTTCATAAATCGGTTAATCACACCAAATCTTAAAAACAAATCTCCCTATGAAATTCTGTTAAAAAATCCGCCAGATTACAATTTTCTAAAAACTTTTGGCTGTCTTTATTATCCTTACCTACGACCATATTCTGCAACGAAGCTTGACTCCAGGTCAGAGAAATGTATCTTTATGGGATACAATTATCTCCATATCGGATACAGGTGCTACTCTTTGGACACAGGTAAGTTATTTATCTCTAGACATGTTATTTTCTATGAAGAAACGTTTCCGTCTCAGTATTACTCAACCTCTGGAGAAAAGGGATTACTCGGTGCAAATCCTTCTCACCAAAGTACAAGACTGCCAGCTAATCTTCAAAGTCCAGACATCAATCCTGTAACTACAATCTCATCAGCTGAGCCCTTGCAATTCTCAGAAACAGAAACAAGTGATCTTCCAGATGACAATTCTATCGGTTACTCACCTCCAGGTATGCCAGATCTCTTCCAAATTAACTCTGATGATCTTCTATCCAAATATCCCGAAATTAGCCCAACTTTAGATCAAACACCCGAGCCTGGAATAATCATGAAGACAAAAAAACTTCATACTATCCATAGCCCAAATATTTCTTTACCTAATAATGCTAGCTCTTTTTATGCATCCTCCATAAGACACCCTCTTCCAAAATGTTTTGCATCCTACCTTGTCACCCATTCTGAACCCACCTCTTTCACATCTGCATCAAAAAACGTCCATTGGATGCAGGCTATGCAAACAGAATACCAGGCTCTACTATCCAATAACACATGGACACTAGTTCCCCGACATGACAACCTTTATGTAATAGGCTGCAAATGGGTTTATAAACTTAAATATAAGCCCTTTGGCGAAATCGATAAGTACAAAGCCAGGTTGGTTGCCAAAGGTTACAACCAACAAAAAGGTTTTGACTTCCATGAGACATTCAGTCCTGTCATAAAACATTCAACTATTTGTTTGCTATTTTCCTTAGCTATTAGCCAAAGGTGGAAGATACACCAATTAGATGTATCTAATGCCTTCTTACATGGTGATTTAAACGAAAAAAATATATATGGAACAGCCCCCCAGGTTTAAAAATAAAACTCACCCACACCACGTATGTTACTTAGAAAAATCACTCTATGGTTTAAAACAATCTCCCCGAGCATGGTTTAAAAAATTAACTGACTGCCTTACTGAACTTGATTTCGTTGGTTCAAAAACAGATACATCTTTATTTTTTAAACTACAACACCATCCAATCTTTGTTTTGATTTACGTTGATGACATCCTGATTATTTGTCCAGAAACATCTGAAATTTCCAGGCTTGTAAAACATTTAAACACGCGTTTTGCAATTAAAGATTTAGGAACTGCCCATTTGTTCCTAGGAATTGAACTAATTCCCTACGAACATGGATATATACTGTCTCAATCAAAATACATTGCTTCCATCCTACACAGAGCAAATATGGAAAATTCCAAGGCTACTACAACCCCGTGTGCTGTCTCTCCAATAATTAACAATGAAATCTCCACCAACGATGTTGTATTGTATCAACAGTTAGTTGGTTCTCTTCAATATATAACCTTGACTCGACCCGACATTGCTTTTGCGGTCAACAAGGCTTGCCAAAAAATGCCCTCCCTCTCCACAAGTGATTGGCAGGCTCTCAAACATCTTCTACGGTACCTCAAAGGAAGTATAATGCATGGTCTTTTGATCATAGTTCAAATTGTACAATCAATGCTTTTAGTGATGCAGATTGGGCAGCAGATAGTACTGACAGGAGATCTACCGGGGCTTTTCTTCTCTACATTGAGAAGAATCTGGTTTCCTGGAGTTCAAAAACACAGCCCACAGTTGCACGTTCAAGCACAGAAGCTGAGTATAAAGCTCTTGCAAATTGTGCATCCGAAGTCCTTTGGGTCCAGTCTCTCCTGAGAGAAATTAATCAGCTACCAAGAGACCAACCTATTCTCTGGTGTGATAACATTGGAGCCACATATCTTGCAGCAAATCCCGTTTTCCACGCCAGAACAAAACATATCGAGATTGACTTTCATTTCGTCCGGGAACAAGTCACCAGTGGAAATTTCCGCGTCCAATTTGTTCGCAGCGAAGATCAGCTTGCAGACGCCCTCACCAAACCTCTACCCAGGACTCGTTTCGAAGTTTTAAGGGACAAGCTCAACGTCTTCCCTTCTCCGCCGCTGAGCTTGAAGGGGGGTGATAAAGGAGTTAAAAACTCCCAACATACCAGCGCCAGCTAGACGGATCAAGTGGCACCGAAGACACAGGTATGGACGAATAGGATTTACCATAAAAGATTAGAGTAGTAAGAATAAGACATGTACCCGTATATCCGTTATGGAAATTAGCGGCTAGGATCAAATATAGGTTCACACATAGAACGGTGAGGATTAAACTTAGAAAGGATTCAATATAGAAGTAGGATTAAACGTAGAATATGCAAACAGATCCAACGGCTATAATTTGTTTTAATATAGCCGTTATATATCCTTATAACGGCTATGATTAAAACGTAGCAACTAACCATATAACAAATAGTTATATAATTATAAATACAAACATAATGTTGGAGATTGGCTTGCGGATTAATAAAGATTCACGGCTAAGGGCGTTTCTCCTCCTCGTGTTCTCTTCTTCCCTCCTTTCTTTCTTCTTCCTCGTTCTTCTCTTGCACAAAGCTTCAAGATCGCACACTAAAGGTATTCATGAGAATTCTGCGCCTAAAAATCTGCTGCGATCAAGTATGAACTCATTCATGACTTTCCACCGTCCTTTCTGAGTTTTGTAATAGATAAAAAGGGAGCGCACAATTGTCCTCTACTGCATTATTGGAATAGTGGTCAGAAATTAAATGGCAGAAGATAATCAATCCCTCATAATAAGAATAATATGCCACAATGGCTCTGGAATGAATAGATGCGTTGACTATGTCTCCTTGGATTTTGGGATGCATCTCTTGATGCATTTTAGAGGAAACAGATGCGGATTCCCGCGCAAAAGAGGAGATGAAAAAAAATATCATGGCGTATGATTGGTCCCTGATCCAACTAGGCGTGTGTCTGGTATATCTAAATAGGACATTTAATTCCCAGCTTTAGACAATGAGGATAGGTCCCGCTGCACCCTGGTGTATGGTAGGTCCTGCTCCAGGCGCACAGTTAGTTCTGTCGCTGATTAGATTTATTTTGAAACGAAAAACCGGCACTTGTGTTTTCAAGACAAGTTGGAACTGCTAGGAGAACGGATAGTGAAGTTGTTCTTTCTAGCCAACCGCAAAGTGGCACTTGACGAAAAAAGGAATAAAGAAGAATAAACGACCAAATATGAAAGAGTTTCAGACCAGAGTTGTCAAACCATCTTTGAGAACTATCAGGGTGTACGTTCCCCCGAGCAAAACTCGGAAAGGGCTTCTAAATTCAAGAATATTAATTCCCAAAATATATCACTTATTTTATCTTCCAAGTAGCTCGGTACGATCGTGCTTCCTTGCGTCTCGTCTCTTGCGAAACCAAGGCTTACATCCCTCAATTGACCTGTTCTTGACACAATCGTAGAATTCTTCAAATCGGATTCAACCCATATTATTGGCCGCGCCCAATATGGTTCGTACTTTTACATTGCATCGCTATTAGATATTTTGAGATCCTTTGAATGTTTCACCCCTCCACGATATGCAAAAATGAAAAAAAATGTCAAAACTCTATTCAGAAGGCAAACCTACAACAAAATCACCCATTAGAGGTCGAGCTGGTGGCCATTTTCAGCACTAGACGGTAAGCCCGCCTGTCTGTTCGTCATTTTTTATGAAAACAAGTATATTCTAAATTTACATAAGGATAAAGTTCGTTCTGTATCAATCAAAACGTGTGTTCTCGTACTCGAATAAACATCCATATATTCAGATGTTTCTGTTAAGGAGTCAGCACCAGAGTCCGTGCGCCAACTCGCCGAACCAGCCACCGGCCTGCAAGCCAGTCAACAGATAGGGTCGTAACCAAGATTAGATAGTAAAATCGATGCATATGGTATACTCGTTAGAGACCTAGATGTTAGGATTAAATATAAGATCACATAGATGGCGAGGATTAAATATAGACCAGGATCATAACGGATAGGATTTAAAGGGCTTGCGACACCGATCAAACGGTCACGATCGGTGCGCCCCTTAGTTATAACGACTGAGATTTAATCAGTCCAACGTTACAACAAATAAGGTATACAGCACCGATCGAACGGCTACGATCGGTGCGCCCATTTTGTTATAACGGCTGGGATTAAATCTCAGCTTAAATTGAATATATCCGTTGTAAAACTGTTACAACAGATACATTCGAACAACGGTAACTTACTATTATTACCACTTATTAAAAGTATAAATACCAACCAATGTCCACTTTAACTTCTTGAGGAATAAAAACGATCTACTTGTGTCTCTTCTTGCCTCAACCTCTCTTTCTTTTCTTCTTCTTTCTTCTTCTACTTCTTCTATATCCATTGGAGAATCCTTCACAGTTTCGAGGTTAAACCAAGTAAAATAAAAGAGAACCATTAAATAACGTGATAAAACTCATTACATCTACAGTCGCATAATCCTTGTCATACCCTTCTTCCCGACTCCTAGCGCACAATAAACAGTGTTCATCAACCTTGTACCAGGACTTTCAGTCAATATAACAAACTGAACCTGTTATAAAAAGCCCTTGATGCTCGTTTGTTTCATATTTTACATAGAAAATAATGACCATACCCCAAAGACTGGAATTTAATGTGCAGAGATTAAGTGTCTACATCTCGTGCAACGAAGCAACAAAAGTTTTTTATACGTATTAAAAAATGAACTTATCACTTCGCAGGTCCTCATAAAGACAAACATTTGCAGTCTTACATAGGGGGCTATCTCTAAATATATTTTCGCTTTCATTTAGGCTGTTGGGAACAGTATCATCGCCACGGTTAAGATAATAACAAAAATCGGCGAAAGATTTCAACTATTCAAATTTCTATCGCTTCAACTTTTCCATCGACATTAAAAATACAGAACGAGTTCAATGATCAACCGTTATGGCTTCTCACGAAGCAATAACAAGGTCATTGACAATCATTGATTGTCAAATAATTTTCAAAAACCGAGCAGAGTTATGCAACACGGGATGGAAACAGATTTAGTAACGTAAAAACATAAAAGTTCCAAAAACCTGAAACAAAATTCAATTCGAGCTTTTTGAGCGTTTGAAATTTTAATTTTAAGTAAGTCCCAATGCGAGAAGCTCAAGAAAAATACCATAAAAGCAACGTAAGATATAAATATTGAAGCGAAAATGAAAGGAACCATTTTGAGCCACGAAAACTCGCTCATACAGAAAGTTTTTGTTATAATAAAAATATTTTTGTCTTCTGCATATCCATATCCAGGGCTTCTGATACCGGGTTCAGTCTGTTACATTCAATGAAAATCCTGGTGCAAGGTTGATAAACACTGTTTACTGTGCGCTAGGTTTTGGGAAGATGAGAATGACAAGGATTATGTGATTGTAAATAAAATGAGTTTTGATGATGTTATTTCATGTTTTTTTTTCATTTAACTGGTTTGATCTCGAAAGGTCTAAATAATTGATTGTTTCTTCGTGTACGACTAGACACGTTTTAAGGGATATAGAAGAGTGTTTATGAATAAGTAATATAGGATATATTGTACTTTTTATGAAAAGAAAGAACGACAGGCCGGCTTTGAAAGATTTCAGCGTCTGGTGCTAAAGAATAGCCAGCAGTTCGACTTCTAGTGTGTAATTTTCGTGTTGATTTGTCTTCCGAATAGTCGTTACACTGTTTTTCTAATTATGGATGAGTGAAGCATTCGAAGGAGCTTAAAATCGCTACCAGCGATGCAATATCAAATTTAAGTAAGAAACATAATGATGATGGAATACGTTATGAACAATTTTATAATTGTGTCAGGAATATTTGAACGGAGGGATGTGTACCGGGACTTATCATAATGCCATAAGCAAATGAAGCACTCTCGTATGGAGCTAATTAGACGAAAAAAGTTGTGGTCAATTTACGAATTGAATGAAATCCATGATTTCCGAGTTTTGTTTTCCCGAACGCAGTCCACTATGGTGTGCAAGGTAGATCAGACAACTCTGGTCAGCAGTTCTCGTATGGAGCTAAACAGCAAAAATCCTCGTCTTATCGCTCAACAATGGCGTAGGGATCACGAAATAAATTCCCAGAAACTCTATCGTACTTGGTCCTATATTACTCTTTCCTACGTCGGCGCGAAGTCCTAGTAACGTGATCGAAGAAAGAACAACGCATTGCATTTCCATGTTCATTGTCTTGTCTCCTCGCAGTAATGACTTGAAGAAATAAATTTCGCAGTTTTATTATTGCCGGGTTTTTGTTCGAAAAGAAACCCAATCACCTACAGGACTTACTGTGCGCGTGGCCTCATACGCCAGGCTGCAGGAAGACCAATACTCGCCGTCAAAAGCTGGGGGAATTAAGCGGCTTATTCGGAATACAGCAGAGACACGCCTAGTTAGATCAGGTTCTTAACACCATAACAGGACTCTGATTCAAATTACTAAAACATTTTTAAGCTCTCCTTTTAAGCGGCAATCCGCGTCCCCTTCATTTGCTGATCCGAAAGCATTAAAATGCTCCGACAAAGGCAGTCCCAAATTCAAAGCAAACAGAGTTAACATGAATACTAATTTGAATGCATTGTGGCACAATATTGTTATTACGAGGGACAATCTTCTTCGATTTTATTTCTGACGTAGTACTTTATTAAGGCAATAGAGGACAGTTTTCCTTTCTTTCTTTTTTTATTGAATGGAAGCTGATAAAAGTGTCGAATGTCACGCATGGGTTCATATTTGATCGGGACAGACTTTTATGTGCAGACTTCTGATTACCGATAAAGATGCCACACAAAGTGAAAACATTGAACGGCGTATGGCAAAGTACCAGAGCATAAGGGAATTGCGTCCGTTGTCAACCAGGGGCTTATATATTTAATTAGCAGCAATCAGACGCCCAAGAAGGGTTGACCAGGCAGCAGTGGATTGCTAAATATATGACACGCAACATTTCAAGTAGAAATCTATATGCGGGGCTCTGTTTCATCCTGCAATTCGCGCTACAAAACCGAACGTACCCCCATTTACATATGGAACCATCGGTCAAATAACATGTCGGGGTTTATAAATAATTCACAACGGATAAACATTGCTGACTAATTTTTGGCCCAAAAAGTCAAAGACAAGTTATCTATGGCTTCTCCCAGGCGGGTCACAGTTTTGATCTTTCCCATACACACCCTTTGGGTTGCCTCCATCCTCCTATAAATTCATGGGATGACAGAGAGCAGGACACCACAACAAGAGAACTTTATCCAGCTCAGCACAAGACTAAACATCTTTCCCTTTGATTTCCTTACCCTCCATGGCCAACTCTACCAGTGCTGCCTTTGTCCTTGCGCTCTTGTTCACCGCCCTCATTGTAGGCCCAGCCTCGGCAAGCACCCTGACGGCTTTCTCTGGTCCGGCTTGTGCGGGCAGGACCAAGGATGTTAACGGCTGCGGGTGCTTCTCCCTCACCGGTTTCTCGGGAGGGTTCCACTTTGTCTTCACTGAAGGCCAGAGGGCGAGGCTGTACGAAGATTATCACTGCCATGGCTTCTCTGAGCTTCTGCGCAAGGAGACCCGTCGCTGCGGCCACCACCACTTCAAGAGCATCCGCATGATCTGCTGAGTGCTCATTCCATGGGGACAGCCAAAGCGCAAAAACGAAGTTAAATAAGCAGCCAGGACGACTGGGGCTGCAAGGGCTTGAATTGCGAGGATTGTTATCCCAACAATTCTGAATAAAATACTAAGGTTATGCTTTTCAGAAACATTTAGAAGTGCAGTATTTATCATCTCACTAAACTGAATGGGTCAAAACAAATATAAATAGGAATTCCTTTTTCCGAAACATTAATAGGAAAGAATAACAATTTTAATTGACTTTATACTTCCACTTGGGATGATGAGAATAAAAACATCTGCTCCAAAGTATTGTAAAGGCAAAGTGAGTACCAATTTATTGACTCTTTTAATAGATCAAATCAAGTATCTTCTCGAGTATATAATATGTTGTGTCAAATTATGATTACTGAAAATAGTCATCTCAGAACACCATTAAGGGGCGTCTTATCGGATACTCAAAATTAACAGCTAAGGATTGTTATACAACTAAGTGAAGTTTCGAAGAAAGACATAACGTGCATGTTTAAAGCTTTAATGCATGAGTAATTCAACCCAGGTGTGTATCTTCCCTTATTGGGACATTATTCTCATATGTTAAGCAAAATGTGTTAACAACAAGGCATAAAGAAAACATAAATTGTTGGGGGATGAGAAATTTCAAGTTTACACGCATCTGGAAGTGTGGGTTGAGCAGGAACAAAATGAGGAAAAGTAATATTTCATCATATTTCTTAATATGTTGTGTCAAGAAATGTAGATGATACTTGTATCATCTCATCTCTGCAGGTCATTAGAAAAACAAGGTTCGAAGATTGATGGATCTCTCATGAGCAGAATGCCACTAACAGTTCAAGATTGATGGATCTCTCATGAGCACAATTGTCTATTGATCACATGTAAGGGGTGCAGATAACCCTAGTCTTCAGTTGTTCTTTGATGAAATGCCAATCAATGTCAACCTGTTTGGTTCGTTCATGTTGAACCGGATCATGGACCATGCTTATTGCTGATTTATTGTCACTTAATAGCTTAATTGTACCCTGAAATTTTATATTTCATTCATTAAACATAACTTTTATTCATTCAGGTTTACTTACCCCTGTTGCCAATGCTCTCAGTTCCACCTCTGCACTCCATCGAGACACTGTTTTTTGTTTCTTGTTTTCCAAGTGACTAAATTTCTTCCAAAAAATGCCCACATACCTGTAGTTGACATGCGATCTACTAACAAACTTGCAAAATCTGCGTCAGTATAAATATTTGAATCCAAAACATCATATCTATTAAAAACTAACCCATATCATATAGTTTGTTTTAGGTCTTTTAAAATTAAAAAAACAGCCTTCTTATGAATAATATTTTGTTTGTGCATGAATTAACCTTAAGTATTTACATCATAATATATATCTGGCCTAGTACGAGACAGATAAATCAATTTACCAATAAGCCTTTGATATACTCTCTGGTCAGCTGCCTCAACATCTTCTCCCAGCTTCAACTTGTGGTTGGAATCAATAAGTGTATTGATAGGTTGACAATCGACATGTGTATCAACTAGATGCTAGAGATCTATACCATAAACCTTTGTGTATCCTTCATCTACTAATCTAGCTCTGAATCTTTCAATCTTTGTATTTCATTTATATTTGATAGTAAATACCCATTTACATCCTACAGTATTCATTCTCTTGGATAAACAAACAATTTCCCATGTAGTATTTATCCTTGATGCATCCAACTCATCATCCATAGCTTGTTTCTACCTTTGATCCTTTTTTGCCTCTCCAATGCTTCTAGGTTTTTTTTGCCACCCAACTTGGTGAAGAATGATTCATGTGCTAACGAGGTACATGTCTAAGTCAGGTAATCTCCAATAGGATATAACTTTCTTGTTTTACCTAATCCTTTCCTTTTTATAAGGCTAACGGGAGATTCCATTCTGTGTTTTCACCTTCTATTACATTGTCTTCTTCGGGATTTTGTTTCTCAGCTGCAGATCCACTCATCTGATCTCCAGAGTCATTTAGCTCTTCTCTACGAGCTGATGAAGGCTAGGGAAGACTTTCCTCAAGAGTATTACTCACTGTAGAGTTCTGCACGTCTAAATTTGGGGTATCTACACACTCATTGTAGATGTCCAGGCTTCTAGGCACAACACCCTTCGTTATAGCAGTTATTATCCTGGAACTAGAATAATACATAGAATTTTCATGAAAAGTAACATCTTTTGATACGAACAATTTCCTCAAATCAGAAGAAAAACACTTATACCCTTTTTGGGTACGAGAGTAACCAACAAATATGCATTTAACAGATTTTGATTCCAACTTATTCAATCCTACAATAGGCTTACAAACAAAACATAGACATCCAAATATCCTTGGTTTGAGATTATTCTTCAGATTTACATAAGGATAAAATAAACTCATTTTATTCATAGGAAACTCAAGATTATTACTAATCGATGGTAATCTATTGATGAGATGGGTCGGAGTCAATACAGCTTCTCTCCACATATACTTTGGAGCATTGTTGTCACTCAGTAGAGCTCTCATTTTTTCAATAATATCCCTATCTTTCTTTGAACAAATCCATTTTTTGGGGTGTATAAATACATGATGTCTGATGTACAATACCCTTTGTTTTTTAAAAAAACCATTATTTTCTGATTACGATAATACTTAGCATTATGAGTTTGGAAAGCACTCGTCTTAGAATTGAATTGTTGTTCAATTAATTTGCAAAAAAATGGAATAATATTTGAAACTTCAAATTTATTACTAAGTAAAAATACACATGTTAAACATGTACAGACATCAACTAAAACAAGAAACCAACGATCATTTTCAATGAAAAGTCAGATTTTGGGCCCCATATGTCACTATGAATCAGTTGAAATTCTAAATGTTTTCGATTCATAGATGAAGGGTATTGAGACCTCTTATGTTTGAAAACTCAGACACATCACAGTCCAGTTTATTATTTGTCAGAGTCAAACTTGGAAAATAAAGTTGAAGAACTTTGAGTGAAGGATGCTCCAATTGCCGATGTATCAGTTTCAGATCTTGTTTGTTCTTCGCGTTGAGCTCCTGATTTAGTAAGTGACATGTCGACTGTGCAAAATATGGTAGAGTCCTTAGACAATTTTAGCAACTCCAATCCTCTAGTTGGACTCCTTGTCCACCAATAATGATTCACCATTGTCAAAGTGTATAGCATAGTGAGGCAAGTTAGCTAATTTCTAAACAGAACTGAGATAGATACATAGTTTAGAAATGTGTAAAACATCCTCTAATGCGCCGATGGGTTCTAATCTGATCTGTCCAATCCCTGCTACGGTCAAGAGGGTTCCATCCGCAGTTTGAAGAACCTTCTTATTGTTTGGACATGGGGTATAAGATAAAAAAATATTAGATTTTGGGTTCATATGATCTATAGCACCTGAATCTATAATCCATCTATTTCTTATTTCATGATTGTGAACTATGAAGCTCTGGTGGACATTAGATAGTTTTAAGTAGTTAGAACAGTCACCAGAATCAACCATTAAAGCAGAGCGGATGATAAAGACAGTTTCTCGATTCAGGTTTGAAATTGCTTCCGTGATCTTTCCCAATTCTGCCAAGCTCACGTTCAACCCATGACTTAGTTGGTTCAGATCAGCTGACGCATTTCCTCCTTGACCGTTAGATTCATCTGCTTCAAGTGTAAGGAAACTCTTTCCCCAGTTGTTTGGCTTTACAATTATATCCCAACATGTCTCTTTCATGTGTCTTCTCTTCTTACAATGTGTACACCAAAGGTTCTCCTTGGAACCATGTTGATATCCTCGTGTCTTCTTCCTTTGGCTCTGATTTTGATATGTCACATTGCGAGCTTTTCTTGTCCTTAGATTGACTAATAAATGCTAAGTTCAAAATATTGTCAGAATTCTGAATCTGTTATAATGATACTCTCAATCTACTCTCCTTATGATTGCAGCAGATATGGCATCTTCAATTGTTGTGTTGTTAGGCCTGTTGAAGGTTTGAACTTTAAAAGCCTCAAATTCACGGTTTAGGCCAAGTAAAAACAGGTAAACTCTATCACTACGCTTGTATTCTCTATGTACTCAGTTAGGATGTGGAGGCCTATAATGGTCTAATTCCTTCCATATATTAACCAGCTCACTTGCATATTCAAAAATAGACCTTTGACCTTGCTTGATCATATAATAATATAAAACTAATTCATATATATTCATTGGTCCCCCTTTTTTGAATGTCTTCGATCAGCCGCTTCCCACGATGCCTTACAAGAGGATTCATATTTTAAAAATTCCCCAACTCCAACGACCATAGATTCTAGAAGCCACTCATGTAGAATGGAGTCATTGCTAATCCACATGAAATATGCAGCATCATCAGTATTTGAACCATCTTTTGTAAGATAATCCATTAGATTTCATGCTGATAGTTGTCTTTCAATATAAATGGTAAATTCAAACAGATTATGGCCAGTAAATAGTTCTATTTCAGCAACCTTTGTAAGTGTATTGATCCATTTAGGGATTGCCCGTCCCGATACCGTTATCGGATTATGGGATCAAAACGGATGCTGTACTGGATACCGAAAATCAAAATTGGGTATACGTTTTTCAGATATTTCGATATTGGATATCGGCTATCGGTTGCTACACTACCGATATACAATATCGGTATCCGTCTCGATGTCGTCATCCGCCTCCATCTCTCGGGGAGGATGATGATATCGGTTATTGGAAACGAATATCGGATTTCAATATCCAACTTAGAAAGGTTGTTTGAAAAAATAATTAAGCCATCATTGTGCAGCGGTTAGAAAGGATCAACGTAGGCAAGAGGGTGATTGGAGAGCTTTTTTATTTATTAAGTGGCTCGTTTAATATATAAAGCTGAGTCTTTTTTTTCCTTTCATATGGGATAATCGGATTCGGAGTTTCACATCAAACTCTGAATCCTTTTATACCATATGGAAGAAAATACAAATTTTCAGGTGTATTTATTCGACAAGGACTTAATATATTAAATATATTGCATATATCACGGGCTGAAAATATTGTGTCTGTTTATTAAAATATTAGAATATGATTTAATGTATAGTCTCCCTTATTTTAAATATATAGTGCAGAATTTCTATTATATTCCACAAGGGATAACAGGATTCGGATCTTTCATTAAACTTTGAATCCTATTTTCACATATAGAAGAAAATATAAATTTTGCGCTGTGTATATTAACCGAGGTTGAAAATATATCAAAAGGTTATGGCTTTGATATACATAAATCATTGAATATGAAGATAAAATTTTTTATTTTTTGTCGATAGCGGATATCAATATCCAGATACCAGTTCTGATATCGGGTATCAAAATCTATTTCAGCCTTTCCCCTCTGATATCCGTCTCTCATTTCTTTCTAGACCTAAAGGATGGATATCAACCAATATCCGACATTAGACACCTTCCTAGTTTTTTTCCAGATATCGGATATCTATTGTCCGATTGCCGGATATCAGATGAATATCGGTTGGGCAATACCTAGATCCATGTGATCATATATCATTGCTTCCCTAGGTCTCATCATCTGACCTACTTGAGGTACCTGACTGGATGGATTTGGAATGTTGGATTGTGACATTCTTACCGGATTTCTAAAAAATACATTACTCTTTCGAGTTTGTTATTTCACAGGACACAAATTAAGCGGAAGCAAAATAGCTGATCATATAATTCGGCACAAAATGTATAAATCAAGAGATTCAAATAAGAAGTTGAAAGCAAAGAAATTCAAATCTGTACGATCAAATACCTAGTCAAAAAATGTAGATGATATTTCCATCATCTCATCTAGGCATGTCTTCAGAAAAACAAGGTTTCAAGAAGCTCTTACCTTGGCTTTCAGATGAACAATGATAAATCTCTCATTAGCAGAATGGCCCTAACAATTTAAGAGAGGAGCTAGCCTTTGAGCATGGAACAAGAAACTCATTCACGTCCAAGAAAGGAATACGAGGTTTTCTCTATTCATGAGGTACCCAAGAAAGCTTCAATGCAATGAATATATACATTGTCATTTATGTTCATTATAACATGAAAAAAAAATATTTTTTGCATATTGTAAATATGTCCTAAAGAACCTTGCTTTGTCGGAGTGTTCTTCTTCTAGACATTTAACTTCTCGACTTTACTCGAAAGAAATTTGTTTGTGCGAGTTCATCTCCCAGCACAGTAAGCATGCATAGTGTCCATCTTCCATGTGTTCGAAGTAATCAATGATGACTGAATGATTTGAATGAAGGTGACTGTGTACGGCACGAGAAGTTCCCGCATCTGTATGTTCAGGACTTATTGCTCCCGACCTAGATCTGTCTTGGGTTGGGCCACTACCTTCAGGTGGGTTCATGTCTCTGAAGGCATAATTTGGTAAGCGATGATTGATTAGTACGACATTGCATGATGCCGAACTACATTTTAAACTCTGAAGAAAGTATGGGCTATAACGAATATAATAAATAAATAAACAGAGCACTGAGGTAGAATGACAGATGGGTGAATTCGAAACGAGATATGTAGAGTTAGTGAGTAAAAGAGAATGAGTGGAGAGGGAGAATTTGAGAGTAACAGAGGCTGAGAGAGAATGAGGGGTAATTAGGGAGTAGGAGATAAGGAGAAGAACGAAGGAGAATTAGAGAGTGGGGGATAATGAGAGGAATACGCATAATAAGAGAGTGAGGGAGAATGAGAGTAGGGAGGGAGAAGTAGATGTTAAAATTTTTAAAAGATGGGAGGGCGATATAAACGGTAGAGGAGAGCAAAGGAGAATTAGAGAGTGTGATAAAATGAGATGAATGAGGGAGAATTGGACAGTGTGAGTGAATGAGAGGAGAGAGTCAGAATTCGAGAGTGGGAGAGAACGAGAGCGTGGACGGAGAATTAAAGGTAATAAAGTTTAAAAGAAGAGAGAGCGATAGAAAAGAGTAGCGGAGAATGAGAGGAGACAGCAACAAAAAAGAGAGTAAGAGAGGGTGAGGAAGAATGAGAGAGATTTAGAAAGTTGAAGGGAATGAGAGCAGAGATTTAGAATTAGAGAGTGGGAGAGATTGAGAGGAGAGAGGGAGAATTAGTGTTAGAAACGTAAAAATAAGAGATAGCAAGAAAAGAGAGGGTATGAGAGAGGGAGAGTTAGTGAATATGATAGAATGATCAAATAAGAGAGGGTGAGATAGGATAAGGAGAGTTATTAGTAAGAGTTTAAAAAGACCTTCGCACGAGAGAGAATGAGAGGAGAGAGGACGAAACAGAGAGTAAGTTAAAAATTTACAAGGCGTGAGAGAGAATGAGAGAGAGAGAGAGAATTAGATTGTAAGTGAGACTCAGATAGGGAGAGGGAGAATTATAGAGTAAGGGAGAATGAACGAGTGATAAAAGAGGAACGAGGGAGAATTAGAGAGCAATAGAGGGCGAGAGAAGAGAGGGAGAGTTAGAACTATAAGTTAAAAAATTACACTGCATGAGAGAGAACGAGAAAGAGAGAGATAGGATTAGATTGAAAAAGAAATTGAGAGATGGAGAAAGAGAATTATAGAGTAAGTTAGAATGGGAGAGAGAGGGAGATTTATAGAGTAAAAGAGGGTCAGAGAGAATGAGGAAGAATTAGAGATAAAAATATGAAATGTTACAGAACGTGAGAGATAATGAGAGAGACAGAGAGAATTAGATCGCAATAGAAACTGAGAGCAGGAGAGAGACAGTTATAGAGTAAGGGAGAATGAACAAGAAAGAAGAGAGGGGCGAGGGATAATTAGAGAGTAATAAAGGGTGCGAGAAGAGAGGGAGACTTAGAACTATAAGTTAAAAGTTTACAGAGCATGAGAGAAAATGAGAGAGAAGGATAGAATATGATTGTAAGCAAAACAGGGAGAGGGAGAGGGAGGATTATAGAATGAGTTATAATGATAGCGAGAGGTGGATTTATACAGTAAGAGAGGGTAAGAGAGAATGAGGGAGAATTAGAGGTAAAAATATGAAATTGTTACACAGCGTGTGGGAGAATGAGAGAGAGCGAGAGAGAATTAGATTGTAAGAGAGAGAGAGATGGAAAGGGAGAATTATAGAGTAAGGGAGAATAAACAAGAGAGAAGAGAGGGCCGAGGGAGTGTTAGAGAGTAATATAGGGTGAGAGAAGAGATGGAGACTTCGAACTGTAAGTTAAAAAGTTAAAAAGCATGAGACATAATGAGAGAGAGAGGGAGAACTAATTTGTGAGAGAGACTGAGAGAGGGAGAGGGAGAAGTATAGAGTAAGGGAGAATGAAAGAGAGACAAGAGAGGAGAGAGGGAGAATTAGAGAGCAATAGAAGGTGGAAAAAAGAAGCGAGAGTCCGAACTATAAGTTAAAAATTTACAGAGTGTGAGAAAAGAATGAGAGAGATGGAGAGAATTAGATTGTAAGAGACACTGAGAGAGGCTGACGGAGAGTTATAGCGTAAGGGAGAATCCGCGAGAGAGAAGAGAGGGGCGAGGGCGGATTAGAGAGTAATAGAGGGTGAAAGAAGAGAGGGAGAGTTAGAACTATGAGTTAAAAAATTACACAGCGTGAGAGAGAATGAGAGAAATAGATAGAATCAGATTGTAAGAGAAATAGAGAGAGGGAGAGGGAGAGTTATCGAGTAAGTTAGAACGAAAGAGAGAGGGAGATTTATAGAGTAAGAGAGGGTAAGAGAGAATGAGAGAATTAGAGGTAAAAATAAAAAAATGTTACACAGCGTGAGGGAGACTGAAAGAGAGAGAGAGAATTAGATTGTAAGAGAGGCAGAGAGGGAAAGGGTGCGCTATAGAGTAAGGGAGAATGAACGAGAGAGAAGAGAGGGGAGAGGGAGAATTAGAGAGTAATAAATGGTGAGAGAGGAGATGGAGAGTTAGAACTATAAGTTAAAATTTTAAAGAGCGTGAGAGAGAATCATAGAGAGAGAGGGAGAATTAGTTTGTAAGAGAGACTGAGATAGGGAGAGGGAGAATTATATAGTAAGGGAGAATGAGAGAGAGAGAAGAGAGAAGAGAGGGAGAATTAGAGAGTGATAGAAGGTGGGATAAGAGAATGACAGTTCGAACTATAAGTTTAAAATTTACAGAGCATAAGAGAGAATGAGAGAGAGATAGAGAATTAGATTATACGAGACACTGAGAGAGGAAGAGGGAGAATTATGGAGTAAGGGAGAATGAACTAGAGAGAAGAGAGGGACGATGGAGAATTAGAGAGTAATAGAGTGTGAGAGAAGAGAGGGAGAGTTAGAACTATAAGTTTAAAAATTATGCATCGTGAGATAGAATGAGAGAAAGACAAAAATGAGATTGTAAGATAAACTGAGAGAGGGAGAGAGAGAATGAAAGTGTGCGTTAGAATGAGAGAGAGGGGTTGATTTATAGGGTAAGAGAGTGTGAAAGCAAATGATGGAGAATTAGAGGTAAAAGTATGATAATGTTAGAGAGCGTTAGAGAGAATGAGAGAGATAGACAGAGCCATATTGTAAGAGAGACTGAGAGAGGGAGAGGGAGAATTATAGCGTAAGGGAGAATGAACGAGAGAGACGAGAGGGGCGAGGAAGAACTAGAGAGTAATAGAGGGTGAGAGAAGAGAGGAAGTGTTAGAACTATAAGTTAAAAAAATTACACGGCGTGAAAGAGAACGAGAGAGATGGATAGAATTAGATTGTAAGAGAAACTGAGAGAGGGAGAGGAAGAATTATAGATTAAGTTAGAATGAGAGAAAGGGGGAGATTTATAGAGTTAGGGAGGGTGAGAAAGAATGAGGGAGAATTAGAGGTAAAAATATGAAAATTTTACAGAGCGTCAGAGAGATTGGGAGAGAGAGAGAAATAGATTGTAAGAGAGACCGAGAGACGGAGAGGGGGAATTATAAAGCAAGGAAGAATGAACGAGAGGGAAGAGAGGGGGGGAGGGTAAATTAGAGAGAAACAGAGGGTGAGAGAAGACATGGAGATTTAGAAATATAAGTTAAAAATTTACTGAGCATGAGAGAGAATGTGAGAGAGAGGTAGAGTTAGATTGTAATAAAGACTGAGAGAGGGAGAGGGCGAATTATAGAGTACGGGAGAATGAGAGAGAGAAGTGCGGAGAGGAGGAGAATTAGAGAGTAATAGAGGGTGAGATAAGAGAGTGAAAGTTAGAACTATAAGTGAAAAATTTATAGAGCGTGAGAGAGAATGAGAGAGAGTCAATAAGATTGTAAAAGAGACTGAGAGGGAGGGAGAGGGAGAGTTATAGGGCAAGGGAGAATGAATGAGAGAGAAGAGAGGGGCGAGGGAGAATCAGGGAGTAATAGAGAGTGAGAGAAGTGACAGAGAGATAGAACTATAACTTAAAAATTTACAGGGCGTGAGAGAGAATGAGAGATAGAGGGAGAATTAGAATATAAAAGAGACGAAGAGAGGCAGAGGGAGAATTATAGAGTAAGGGATAGTGAACGAGAGAGAAGAGAGGGGCTAGGGAAAATTAGAGAGTAACAAAGGGGGAGAGAAGAGATGGAGAGTTAGAACTATAAGTTAGAAACTTACACAGCGTGAGAGAGAATTAGAGAGAGGGATTGAATTAGATTGAAACATAAACTGAGAGACGGAGAGGGGGGTATTATAGAGTAAGTTAGAATGAGAGAGAGAAGAGAGGGCCAAGGGAGAATTGGAGAGTAAGAGAGAATGAGAGGAGAGAGGGAGACTTAGAGGTAATACAGTAAAAGAAAATCAGAGAGTCAGAATTAGAGGTAAAAAATTGACAAAGAATCAGCAAATGAATAAAGAAAGAACATCTTTAATGATCTCTAAAAATAACATCTTTTAATTGCACTATAGCATTGGGATGTAATGCTATAGTGAATTGAACTGCAATAGTGAGAATCAGCGAATGAAATAGCAACAGAAAACAAAGAAAATTAAGAAATGTTAATTGGCATAGAATAAGATTAAACCGACGAACAATACAAATATTAAACCGTCGAAAATGCTGGAACGTACCCGTGAGTACGCCGTCTACCGATTCCGCCGATGCCGTCATGCGGTGACGCTGCCGTCCATCATCCGCCGTCTGCCAATTCCGCCATCCGCCGCTTTCAGCTCTCTTTCCCTCTTTCGTGTATTCTTGTTTCAGATATTCAAATAAAAAATACACAAAAATTCTTAAGTTAATGAAATTCAATGTGGATATCGAAAACTGATTGCACACACCCGATATCTGATATCGTCATCCTTCCCCCTGAGATGGAGATAGAGGCGGACATTGAGACGCGTATCGGTATTGGATATCGACACTGCAGAAACCGATATCCGACATCCGGATATCGAAAAAATGGATACCAAAAATTATCTTTCTGGTATCAGATACACCATCCCTCTTGATATCGGCATCCAGTACCAGTATCAGGACGGGCGAACACTAAATACAATATTATCTTTGATGTAGATACAATAGCTCCTAATCATGAAGTTAAATTTTTCATTTTGACTCCAATTCCCAAGGATTTTACTAGAGATATCTTCCCTCCTAGATACTCTAAGGTATTTTCTTAGAGCCTTGTCGTAGTGGCTCTGTCTACATTCATAAATTCAAATATTAAATATCAACTACTTTTCATTCAAATGCAAATTTCATTTTAATCTTATATCATGGAGTCGAACTTCAATTGCTTAACATGGAAGGACTTCAATCAGACTAACAAAATATTCTTCCTCCAGGATAATCTCAAATAGTAACTTATTATTTTTTATTTTAACTCTTCACCCTAATCAATACAAACCATACATCCAAATCCCTAAAACGTTGTTAAGAATTATAGTCAAACTCACTCGTAAATAAATTAATTATTTCCTCGAGTACAACTCTGTGACTCTGTTTATGCCTAAACATATGTAGTGCTGAAAATATACAACTTATTAATTATAAAATGTTCAATAACGGATAAGCCATATTCGACCTTTTAATATAATATTAGTAGTAATAAGGCTAAGATTAATATTTTTTACATAAATCAGAGATTTAAATGACTGTTTTCCAGCCCATCTTATGTTTCCAGTATTTTTATATATCAAGACCCTTTCTATCCACAATCCCATAATCATCATCATACATGATCACCATTTGTTATATCCACAATCCCATAATCACCATCGTACCCATCTTCCCAAATCCTCCCTGACATTAAACAGTTTCAACTATACTGTGTTTAGTGTTGTGGATCTCCATCAAGTGGGACCTTACATGGAAATGGCATGGTAATTTTGTGATGGACTAAGCCCACAATCATTATTATTTGACCCACTAATATTATATTCACATATTTCTAGACCTATTATGTATCACTCTCCACTACCCAATGTTTCATTGTTTCAACTTTAATCTGTTTATCTGCAGATAAACATTATTCACCCATTATCCCCAAATACATATATTATCCTTAATTCAATATTTTTTCTACTCCCCATTTGTGATCTGACTATTTCACGATATATTTATTGTTATCTTCATATTTGTATTTATCATCAGCTTATCAGTATGTTCCATCTTATTTGCACACACATGTGAGGAATTAAATTAATACTATTTACCTAATGCCAGCATCTTCATTTGGAAAACAAAGATTGAAGATTTCTTCATCATCTACAATAAAAATCAAAATAAGATAAAAAGAAGACATAATATTGTGATGTTTTTTTCAGAATTATGTACCGTTAAAATTATAGGATTCACTGTTACAATGCATGTATCATACCATGCATTGGTCGACACATGCCATATTATCCAACATGTGTTTTAAGGGTTCCTTTTTTTCTTCGCCTATCTAGCATATTCCTCCCTTTTTTTATTCATGTAACTAAGCTTATGCATTCCTCTGTTACGTGTTTTATAGGTTTACCCGTTATAAAGAGCTAGCCACAATTCTACTCCGCCTCTACACATCATTTTATCGGAGTCTCACCATGCATGTTTTATTAATAAATAGTTAAAATTAAATATTTCAATAAGATAAGCAACTACTATATCTTAATTCCATGCGAAGAGATGGTTAGTGGGAACTCCTAAAAACTCGGTAGTACTCCTTTCTAAGAATTGAAGTAAAAATCTATTAGACACAGCTAGAAACAATAAGAAATGGCGTACAAACAGCTAGATAGGCGTATTGTATCTATCAAAACATCATTTTACTTCCCCATGACGAGCAACCGCTACCAATTTAATGAAAATGTTTATGATGTATTTTCCAGTAGTTTATTGGGTTATTCATACTTAAGAATGTAGGGTGAATGGATAATATGAAAGACAGATAAGGCTGTTGATTAGGAACAGGCAACCAATAAAAATGACAGATGAGCTTACACGATGGTAAGGAACATATTTGGCACCACAAATAATACCTATCGGAATCAGTTTCATTTAGTTTTCTCATTGTTTCTAGAACACGTGAAAGGATGAATGAAAATTGCAGCCTTAACATGATATTATAAGCAAAGGAAAAACTCTCGTATGGAGCTGATTGGATGACAAGAGAAATAATAAATATATGAATTGAAATTAATGTATTTAAGAGCCATTTCTGAGTTCTGTTTTTGGGAACATCCATTATGATAGTTCTCAAAGAAGTTCCTCAGTTCATATGAAAGCAATCTATGAACAATACACTAATTATCACAGATATTATTTTGCTGCTAGATTTTTGTTATATTTCTGGCGTAAAGGACAGTTTCTCTTTCCTTCTTTTATTAAACGGAAGCCAGTAAAGACTGCAGAAAATGATACATGAGTCTATACTTAATCACGACAGACTTCTATGTGCAGACTTCTCCTTATTAGTCACATCCAAAACCTTTGTGATAAAAAAAATACTACAACTAGTAAACACGATATTACAAATTCAGGTGGCGCATGGCAAATGTGTCCATTATCAATTAGAGGTATAACCAAGCAGCCATGGATAATTAAAAATATAGCATGCTACATCTCAAACGGAAATCTGCAGGAGGCACTTGGCTCCATCCTGCCATCATTGTTGAAAATGGAACTCCTCCGCGCCACAGATCTTATCATTGGTGGAATAACAAGGACGAAAATACTGTGTCAGACTTGGTAATGAATTCCCACCACAGGATAGAAAATCCTGATTGTTCTCCATCCAAAATTTTCAAACAATTACTAGTCATATTAGCGTTGGCTTTTTGCTGTTTACCATACACACCCTTTGGGTCACTATCGTTCTATAAATTCAACAGATCACAGAGAACACACAACAAGTGAACTTTATCTGCCTCAACACAAGACTTAACATCTTTCCCTTTGATCTCCTTATCCTCCATGGTGAACTCTAACAGCGATGCTTTTGTCCTTGTGCTCGTGTTCGCCATTGTAATTGTCCGCCCAGCTATGGCAAGCATGGTCATGGCCTTCTCTAGTCTAGCGTGCACTTGACAGACCAAATATGATGACATTAAGCCCAGCTCGTAATCTTTGTTACTGTTTAAGGCAGTTACTTTTGCCACTATTCTCACTCTCCCACAACCTATTCTTCCAGCTATTTTGGTGTGTTTGTTGTAAGCTACATGCAAAAGTAAATCTTGCTAACTGTTACAGTTTCTCCTCTCTTTTAGCCTATAAATATGTATGGTCTTTCTTCTGAAATGTGAAGTTAAAAAGTTTGATTTTTTTGTTATCGTTTTCCCCTTGTGATCGTCATGAGTTTCTTCATTTGGTCTACCTTTCCTCCAACATTTGGTATCAGAACTCCATGTTCTAGGGGAAGGAAAATTCACCGCCATGGAGATGCTGCTGCTAAAGGTGAGAAGTATCTCATCCCTGATGGAACTATGAATGGATCCGGAGATACGAGGCATCTTGGTATGTTCCCAGTCTTATTAAATATGAATTGTGCATTGTGGGAAATGTGTATGCAGTTGCACTTGGAGGCCCAAAGTTTGTGTGAAGCTACCGATGGAAAAAATGTGGCAAGGAAGAATGACTAGCAAGCCATTTCTGTGATGTTTGGAGCTTTGAGTGAAGACAAATTCCGTTGGACATCATGAATACAGTAAAGGAGACATATGACACTTAAACGTCAATTAACTTTGGTGCTCCTCGATTTAAGAAATCAAGCTATCAAGCGTGAGTTTGAGATGCTGGTCACGGGTAATGAAGAGACGTGACTAATTTATCTGGAAAACTATCATGAGTTATAATTAGATTTAGAAGTCTTTGAGGAAAAAATGATGGAGAAGTCATTGTGTAAAATCTTATTTGTGTTGCTCTAGATAAAAAGTTTGATCCCATTACTTCTACTCCAAAACACTCGAAGAAGCGATGGAATCGCTGAAAATTTAGGGGGAGAAATTCAGGATCGCTAGATAAAGAATGAATAGCGAGCTCGCCTATCTCGTAGCATAAAAAAACCCAATGGAGATGGGTTCATGCAAAGGTCAAGATCATGGTCATGGCCGTGGGCATGGAGGAGACATAAACTTCAGATAAAGGGGTGTTGGAGATGAGAAGCCTCGTGAAGCACCAAGATAAAATGTTATAATTGTGAATACTTGTGGCATTAGGTGTCGGAATGCCATAGAGAACAAAGAGGAGAAAAGGCAAATTTGCTGAACCAAAGGGCCGCCAGCAACGACACACACCATGATGATTACGCAAGACGAATGCCTACTACTTCGATGAGAAGCTAAAGAAAGAGAGAAGGTGTTGTCGTACCCTGATAGTATAGCTACAAACCATATGAATAGGAGACACAATTTATTCCGTGACATCGTACCACATCAAGGAAATGCTTTATTTGGAGACAATTCAATCATTCATATTGGAAGTAACTCAACCATCGTACCACAGCAAGGGAGCATCGTTGTCAATGGACAAGGGGAGGAACGACTCAAGCAAAGGAGTGTACTCTATGTACCTAAGATCAAGTCAAACATTCCAAGTCTGGTCAGCTGGTTGATCTTAGACGTAGAATGTTATTGGAATCGGGCTCGCTTATAATTTATAACAAAAGCCGAAGACTCTTGGGGACAGTGAAGATGACGTATGAAATACTACATGATGCTGGATGTCATTGGTGACAACATTGGAGGGATACTTCCCAATATTTGTAAACTACGTGATGCAAGGACACTAGATGGAAATACATGCATGCCATGACGCGTGGTGTTTCGCCGAGCTTCTGGCTTTGGGTGGAACAGTAGGTGACAGTGACGGCGACCTTCTGACCCTCATATGAGGGATGCTGACATCTACGATGCCAACCATATTAGATCCATGGCACTCACACGTAACGAAAGCGCTTGTCCTATACCTAAGAACTCACTCAAGACGTAACTATCCGAATGTAATATTCTCTCGCCTCTTCTAACCCGAGCCCGGTGGAGTGCAGCCAAAAAGGATATTGAAGTAAATAAATTAACTGGGTGAGCAAGGTAATAGAGTACCTCGTTAGTGACATCACGCGTTGTCGATGTACTCAGGATGGGCTAGCCAAGGGGCAGGTTCGACGGAGTTGTGTCGGAGACATGCACGGTGTTGGTCAATTGACGGTAGGAGCGCGACATCATGAGGCATGACGTGGGGAGTAGAGTTAGGGAGCAAGGAAGCACATCATGAGCGACTAGTGGCGTAGGCAATTATGTGGGTTGCCAAGCAATGCAGATGATGTCGACGATCACTCGGTGTGGGCACGCGGGCAGCACAGTAGATGGTGTGAGCGATCGGCGGTGCGGACGTGCATGCGGTTTGGCGGGAAGTGGCTCAGGAGGCTGAGTAGTGCGAGCAGCTCATTGCACATAGCAATCGAGCGGCACGAGGCACAGGAGGCGTAAGCAATCGATGCACCAGGCGAATAGCGCGGGCATCGCTGGCGGTAGTGAGGGCAACTGAGCGGTGCTGGTGTACAGGGGGCGAGTGTAGTTGGCGACACGTGCGCACGGCTGGTGCAGCGTACCATGTGAGCAGTACTACGGGGCACCATAATGAGCCACGCAGCACGATGCACATACAACTTGACGGGCTAACGGTTCAGACGAGCAGCGCAGTCCTGCCGACGTCAACGAAGGTGGCTGGCATAGGGACTAGAGGCATTGGTGCACAGGCAGCGAGCACAGCCCGCACAATAATGCGGGGAGGGTGCACTAAACCACGTGAGCGATACTATAGCTTAAGTGACTAGTGGATTGTGTGGCTAAGTAATGGTGGTTAATACTAAGCGAAGAGATCATGGCTGCGCGGTGGCATCTCGGCGATGCAGCACAGTGGGGGGCGGTTCAATGGACAACGTGAATGGCGTGAGAGCTCGAGCAGCTGGCGGACAGTGTGGCTGCGTAACAACGGTGCGACCAGGCGTGATGAGCTCGTGGCTGCTCAGTGGCAGCTTAGTGTTGCAGCAAGACCGTCCTTTGCTTCCCCCTCCTCTCCTTAACTATCTTCTTTCATTTACTCTTACCCAAAGGAGTGTTGACCTAAGTCAAGGCAAAAAAAACCTTGCTACTGTTTTAGGGCGCCCAACCTTTACTTAGAAGCCAAGATGGCCTCCTTAAAGAGGGTTCCATATGGGGGGGCCTTATACATTAGGACCCCCTATTTAAGACAAAACAAAAAAATAAAGATATGACACACACAATACAATGACATGAAAATATAATACATGATGCACACACAAACATGAACATGGTGAATACGAAGACACACACAATAAAGATAACAAGCACATGCCGAGGAAAATCAAAATATTTGAATACGCAACTTTGCATTACACACGGTATTTGAACCAGGTGTTTGATGACTTGATAAATGAGCATATATATTTATACATTTTAGATGTATTTAGTATTGTTAATTTATAGTTTATCATGTTATTATTTGAATTAACTAAATATTTATGCATTAGCTAGAAATTCCAACCTTTGCAAATTATGATTATTTTTTCACTATCTTCATTGACTTCTATGAAGTCAATCAGTTTGATTACTGATAAATCTTTTATACTTCCAAATGTGCAGAAATTAACAGGAATTAGAAGATACAATTCTTTGGAAATTGGAGGATTTTTGGGAGCTTAGTGATTATCTAAATGGGCTGCAAATGATGAAACGGTATTGTGGGCTTTTAAAGGAGAGATCAGAGGGGCTTGGGCCACAACCTGACCTGCTTATTGGGTCTGCAAACACCTTACATAAGAAACAAAGTGGAAATTACAAGGCAAAGCTCTCAACCGATGGAGAAAAAATAGGCAAAATGACAAAAAAAGAGAATAGATAAATACCAAAGGGGTATTTTAGTAAGTCTCCCAATGTATAAATAGACTTTTCCTCCCTCATTTTCCCTCATTGTGGACGTGCTCTAGCAAGTGGCTGGCCAGGAGGACAAGGCATTTTTCAGAATCTAGGTTGTTCAACCTGCCTAATGTGAGTTTATTGAAGGTTTCTCTTAATCTCGTCTCTTGTTTGCATTGAAAAAGGCCTGATCCTGGCAAAAATATAAGGATCCATACTTGAGACGAAGCACTGAGGGCTCAGCAAACTTGCATTTAGTCGTTAGGATCTTAGATTTCTACTTTCTCCATCACTTCCCGTCCATTTACCCTTAAAGTCCATCACTTTCCCACTCCAAACACTCATTTTCTCTACGTTCTCTCTCTAAAATAGAACGTCCATCACTCCCACTCCCACGTTCTCTCTCCATCGTAAAATAGAACGTCATTTTCTCTACGTTCTCTCTCCAAACCCTTAAAGTCCATCACTCCCACTCCCACTCCATCACTTTCTCTCACTAGACCTTCATCTATATGCATAGTTACTACCCTTAAAATTTTATAAAAATTCTTCTTAACTTGCACATCCAAATTCTATCTCAAACGCCTTCTACACTCTCTCTTCATCTGCTCTCTCTATTTTCTTGTTTCGGCCGTTTCTATCTCTAGAATCTGTTCTACGTCTTATTAGACCTTCAGCCATATCCACAGTTCATCAGCTCAAAATTTCTTAAAAAATCTCCTTCGTCTACACCTTTGAATTCCGTCTCAAACTCTCTCTACACCATCTCTTCATTTTCTCCCTATATCCTCTCATTTTGACATTGTATCTCTCTAAAAACATTTTTTTCTCACTCTAAAATATTTCCCTATGTCTCTCTAGATCCTCAAGCATTCCCTGCTTCGAACCCCAAAAAAATCACATTAAAATATCATTTTTAATATTTTCAAAACCCAAGTTTTTGTCTTCTAGCTGCCACCGTGCGGTGCCATGCGGTGTAGTGCGGCAGAAACAGCCCTCTACCCGCCAGTCCGCGCGCAGCCAGCGCACACGCCCGCAAGGCACAGGGTGGCCCTGTGTAGGACATAGACAAATCGGCTAAGTCCTGGCCATTGGGTTAAGCACAATAAGGCTTAAGCCCAAATTGGCTAAGTCTTCACTCAGCCAAATTGGGCTATCCATAGTGGGCTCAACCCAGGCCCGCCGGCCCATTCGGCTTGCCGCCGCCGCCGCCGCCCCTGCCGCTCCGTCGCCACTGCTCCGCCACCGCCGCTCCGCCACCACTGCTCCGCCGCTGCCGCTCCGCCGCCGCTCCACCGCCGCCGCTGGCGCTCTGCCGCGGCCACCGTCGCTGCTCCAGCAATCGTATTTTCATATTTTTAGTATTCACAAATTATTAAAAAATAGGAACAAATCAGAAACAAATATGTTCTGCATTGAAAAACACCGAAACATTTTGGAACAAATCTTGAAAATTCATATAATCTATTTAAAGTCATTCTAACACCTAAAAATATCCAAAAGAATTTCTATCTCTCGTTTTTAATAGTTAAAGCTGTTTTTTTATGTAAATTAATTCCATAAAATTCTAAAAATATTTAATTCTGATTAATTTGCTACGAGAAAATATAAAAATTAGTTCAAAAATATTACTTTGTGTTTCTCCTTGTATTTGGCTTAACTTAAATCATAGGGAATTATGAAAATTACCTAAAAATCAAGAAAAATCCAAAAAACTGTATTTTTCACGTTTAAAATGATCTTCTTCATCCCAAGCTTGAGAAAAAATTCTGAAATTAAATTTCTGCCTCTCTGTGGATTGACCGCTTACTTGTCCTATATTAATTATGGAGTATTTAAGTGGAAAAATTTCATAAATATTATTGGCTAAGTTTGAATCAAAACAACGACATAAAACCCCTAAATTTGGACTTATCAGTGTTTTTACCTTCTGCTTGGCGTGTCAGTCAGGTTGGACACAAACCCATAGGGTTGTTGATGACGAGGATGATGCCTTTGAAAACATCTCCAATGAAGTGGGACTGCTTCCTCTATCACTATGCCTTCTTAACTATCCATTTAGGAGAAGTGCATTCTCTCTAAAGGAAATAGAGAAGAAGGGTGGCTGCGTCATAGATGGTGTGGCCATTTGAATTTCCAATCTTTGGAGAAACTCTCCTCTTAGGGTTAGTAAGGGGAAGCCCATCCCTTGACTCTCCAAAGAATATCTATCAAGAATGTGTTGCCAGCAATCAACATATGAGTTTATTTCCCCCTTATTAAAATTCTGAGCAAGCAGAGTACTCGAGTTCATCCGTGGAGATTTAGGTTGTCCTAGTTGATGATTACTTAGGATTTATGTGGCTTACTTTTTTTAAGCTAAAGCGGCATGCATTCCTGATTTTTGTAAATTGAAAACAATGGCTGAAGTTGAAATGGGAGTGATGTTGTGAATTTTTTGGACTGATCAAGGCGGAGACTTCAAAAACTCTCCAGAATTATCTTCTTACTGTACTAAAGATGGCATAAAAAGGCAGATAACTACTCCTTACTAGCCTCAGCCCAATGGAGTAGTTGAAAGAAGAAATAGACAATTATAAATACGATGAAATGTATGTTGAAAGAAAAGAATCTACTATATGAATTATGGGGAGAAGCCATCAATAACACTGTCTGCATCATGAATCCATCACCCATGAGAAGTTTGAAAGGGAAAACTCTGTATGAAGCCTACACTGGTTGCAATACAATTTTTTCTCATTTTAAAGTTTTTAGCTCTTTGTTTCATGTGAAAGGACTCAAACAAAGGCTGAAAAAACTTCAAGATAGAGGCAAGTCTATGATTTTCATATGTTATATAGTTGGTACAAAAAGATATGAATGCTAAGATCTGAACACCAGCAAAGCGCACATCAATAGGGATGTTATTTTTGAAGAAAGCAGCCAACAATGTTGGAGTTCATCTCATTTTCAAGGTACCCTTTTTATCCTAAATTTTTTTTAACCTCCTTATAGAGAAGACAAAGAGGTTGACTAGCCAACTTTGAGTCAAGAATAAAGTGAGCACAAAGAAAATGCAGATGAAGTTTTGGACCATAAAGGCACTCAACAAGCAGTTTCTGAAGAGCAAGCTTATACAAGTTACAAAGACATAAATCAAATTTTTATGCATATCGAAGACTGTCACTAGGTATACGAAGAACCCACTTTATTATCAGACACAAAAATCATGAAGTTTGAAATAATGCCACGAATGAGGAATTGTGGAATTCGCAATAGTGGATATGGGTTATGTGCAGAAATGGGGAATTGACTATGAAAAGTTTTTTCCTCCCATAGCTATGACGGAAACTATAAGAGTTTTTGGTGGCGTGGACGCCAACGCATCGACACCGGACGCGCCGCCACCATCAATCGAAGTCAACGTCTCGTCTATGGATACCCCACCATAGTCAACCAAACTCAATGCCTCTACGACGAACACGGTGCAACCGTCATCGGACAAATTCAACATACTGGCATTACGCAGGTCTCCACGCATGCACGCTCCTTCACACATCATGACACGTCACCAACGGCAAATCAACAACCACCCCTTGGCGTGACACAAAGCAAGTCCCTAGTCTTTAATTTCGCGTCTTTGATTTATTGTCGTTAAGGTGTGTTTTCTCCTTCCTCCAACGCCTATATGTATAGGCGATTGTTTTAAGAAACAGTTACGCAGTCATTATTAAAAATTTGAGTTTATTGTTAAGTCTACCTAGAGGACTGCCCAGCCTCCCTATCCCTCCTTCAAACCTGCGACTGCCGCGGCCGCCTTGTGTCACTGGTCTTCCACCTACTCGTCCTTCCTCCCCCCTTCTTCCTCTCCATTCTCTCTCTCTCTCTCCCTCCCAGGGTTGCCCTAGGGCGCCCCTCATCGCCAAGACAGGGGCCACCCAAGGCCACCCAGGTCGCCAACCCAAGGTCATCCCAGGTCGCCCATTCAGGGCCGTCCAAGGACGCTTCCAGGCCGCCCACCTCGGGGCGCCCAAAGGCCGCTCAAGCCGCCCCAACCAGGGCTGCGCAAAGGCCACCCTAGGCAGCCCACCTAGGGCCGCCCAAAGGCTGCCTAGGTCGCCACAACTAGGGCTGCCCAAGACCGGCCTAGGCCGCCCCAGGCTGCCCGCCAAGGGCCGCCCAAAGGCCGCCCTAGGCTGCCCGCCTAGGGCCGCCCAGGCCGTCCCAACTAGGGCTGCCCAAGGACGCCCCAAGGCCGCTCGAGGCCACCTCCCCAGGGCAGCCTAAAGGCCACCGGAGGCTACGCGCGTAGGGCCGCCCAAAGACCGCCCAGCCAGGACTGCCCAAGGCCACCCCAAGCCGCCCCAGACTGCCTGCCAAGGGCCACCCAAAGGGGAACCCCAAGGCTGCTCTAGGATGGCTATTCCCACCAGCCTGTCCGTCGAGCCCGTCTTGCCCGTGTCCACACTCGTCGGTCTTGCTCTCTACGAGGGCCGTACAACGCCCGGACCGCCCAGATTCCTTCGTCCAGTGGGCCGCTCAACGCTCGGATTCAGCCATTCTTGTCACGGTCAGAATTCCCCCCCAACCCCTTCATGCACTACGGTGCTGAGGTACGCCTGAACTCTTTGGTGTCAAAGTGTTCTCCATCTAGTATTCCATGAGAAGTCTCCACCATCGTCAGACTTTATTTGATTTGGATTTTCCCACTATTCTCTTTGAGAGTTTCTTTCATGACGTAAATTTGGGTTTTGATTTTGGTGCCTTGGCATCGTCGTAGTGGGTGAAGACAATACTCCCCCGCTCGACGAGGATCGGAGGTGCACCACCAGTATTTCATTGGTTTTAAAATCCGAATTCGACCGTGTGGATTTATGTGTTCTGTTTTATCCCTCCACACAAACCTGTCTAGCACCCTTTACGCGTCGTTGTTGTATCCACCCCCTTAGTCACCCCTCTCATTAGCTGCCCTACATCAGTTTTATTTGAATTTTCAGCTCATCGAGAATGGGAAATTCATCATTTGGATGTGAAATCAGTTTTTCTAACAGGTGGAATAGAGGAGGTTGTATATTTAAAGCAACATGAAGAGACAAATAAGTTGTTTTCCTAAAATTGAAGAAGGCCCTTTATGGACTGAAGCAAGTTCAACAAGCCCGGTACACAGACGTAGATAAATACTTAACTACTATTGGTTTCACTAGAAGCTCCTTCAAACATGTTGTTTATTTCATGATGTCGCAGCTTTTTTTTCCAAAACATTGGAATTATATGAATGATATCATAGTCACACGATCAAGTGTCAAGCATATTCCTAAATTCAAGACTCAGATGGGAAACTATTTTGAAATGAGGGGTCTCATATTTCTGAAATCTTACCGGGGTACTGAAGTGCATTAGCAGGAGGATCACATCAGAATAAGTCAGAAGACTTGTGCTGGAAAGCTACTTGAAGAAAGCAGACTAAGTGATTGTAACTCAGTATCTACACTTTTGAAGCACGTTTCAAATTCACTCAAGAAGATGCAACCCCTCTAGCTGATCCTACCATTTTCAGAAGCATATTTGGGACTCTTAGATACTTGACTCACATGCAACCGCATCTTATGTTTTCTTTTGGCTATCACAGCAGGCATATGGAGAATCCTACATCAGAACACACGGCAGCAGTTAAAAGGATCCTTGGATATGTCAAAGTGTCTGTGAACCTTGAATTAATTTACGAAAGAAGGAACAAGTCTCACTCTCAATGGATATTGTGGCACGGATCATGCTAGAATTATGAAAGAGCATGATTAGAGTATTATTTTATCTGGAATCAAGCTTGATAAGTTGGAATTCATAGAAACATAAAATAGGGGCCTTATCTTCATACTGAGAAAAATACTATTTGTCACTACTATAGCTTATCAAGGGATTTGGATAGCAAAGTTCATTGAAGAACTAACGAAAGAATAGCTTTACCCATAAATCTCTTGATAGACAACAAATAAGCCATCATTCTATCAAAGAATATTGTATTGCAAAATGGATCAAAGCATATTGATATACAGTAGCATTTCATACAACCGTGTCTTGACGAAAATAACATCGAAGTGGATTACATAACTACAAAGGATCAGCTCGCAGACATTCTCACGAAGGCTTTGGCAATAATTCATTTTACAAACTTTTTCAAACGCTGGGCATCCATAAGGATGGCATGAGAACTGGACCTAAAGAAGTGATTTATTACATTATGCCCAGTTCATAATCTTCGTTACGAATGAAGAAAAATTACTTATGCCACTATCCCCACTCTCCCATGGCTTATTCTTCCACCTATTTTTGTCTGCCCGTTTTAAGCTACATGGTAAAGTAAATATCGCTAGTGGTCCCAACTATCTGCTTTATTTTGGTGTATGAATATGTATCATCGTTCTTCTGAAATGTTAAGCTGGAAATTTCATTTATTCATTCTTGTCGCGCTCTTGTGATCTCCATCCATTTATTCATTCTCAACACCTATCAGAAGGTGTGAAAGCTCCAGCTTTGATCTAACAAATGATGCAAGCAGATGAGGGTGCTTCTTCCTCGCCAGTTTCTCAAGAGAGTTTCACTTCGTCTTCATTGAATGCAAGAGGGCAAGACTGCATACAAATCATTGGTGCCATGGTTACTCTAAACTTAGGCAGAAGGAGACCCTGTCGTTGTGGCCACACCACCACTTCAAGAGCATCTGCATGATCTGCTGATCGCTCACTCCATGTCACTGTTTGAAGCTTTTAATTAAATTGAATTAAGCGGCTATAATAGATGGGGCTGTAATGTCTTGAATCAACATGGCATCGTATTAGCATCGATTGAGTAGGAACCCTCGGCCGGCATTGTTATCCCAACAATGTTCCAAAAAACAAATTTGAAACTTCTACATTTAAACAACATTGAAATGTACAGTTTTTTAACATACACCTAAAGTGAACGGGTCTAAACCAAGATAAGTACAAATTCTTTCTATTTGAAATGATCCCGAGTAAATATTTTAATTAACCAAATGCTTTATGTAAAGATATATAAGAATAAAAACTCTGTTGAGCACTATCATGGATTACAATTCTTTCAACAAACCTTTATGTTTGATTTACACTACATTATAATGCAAACCAGAGAAACCCAATAGAGCATACGTAATTATAGCAATATGAATATGGTTTGTTATTTTTGTCTAAAACCACCATGGTCTTTTAAGAAATAGACAAAGGGCTACTAAACTTGTCTTTTAATAAATTGAATGCCCAAACATTAGGGACTTTAAATGTAAAATGTTTCCATTAGCTGTTTTTATATGTGACATGTGTTATAGTTGTTTCTGTCCTGAGTGGCTGATTGTTCTCGATCTTTGTTGGGAAAATAAATCTCTGATTAGAAGATTTTGGATTATCATGAACTGTTTTAGTAGAAGCAATGTAATTCATCGTCACTTGTTTGCTAATTTAACTCTACCAGATTTGGCCATAAACTATATTAATTTTCATATAATTGTATGAGGTCTCACAGATAGTCTGGGCCCATCAAGCCAATGACAGTTCCATGATTTATTTATGTTCACTATTATTGTGTGACTTTTCGAATAAAGTCAGGTAATGACATAGTTAAATATTATCATATCATGGCAATTTGATTACAAGTCTTTAACAATAGCGGGTGGATGCTCCTTACAAAAACAGTTCACTTAAACGACCAATAACATCAATTACATCTTGATATACCCAAAACGTGTCATGTAATCATACACATTTTAAAGTAACTTTGGGATCATTTCATATGCATTGTCTTCAGTTTATAAGAATTCCGCATTTCATTCACTAAATAGAGCAAGTTCTAAAAAATGCATTTTAATGGCATTTTTATACATCTTTTACATCCTAAATAATTCCTTAGTAAATATATTGTTAAGACATCACAATTTGTAATGCTCTATCTAGCGTGTCAGTTTATATTCTTCGCATGGAAGAAGTTAAAGTTGAAGAAAGAAATATAGAGAAAGAAACAGAGGGAATGAAATGAAGTAGAAAGAAAAATAAAAAACAAATGTTAGTTGGGTTGGCTAAGGAGTGACCAAGTGCATCAGCGCCCAAACCAGCCACAAGCAGGCGAGGCCAAAGACTCAAGCTGGGCGCAGTCGGCAAGGAGTAGTGCTGGCAAGCAAACCCAACGGCCACAAAGCCCAGGCAGTCCCATAGGGAGGGATCAAGTGCGAGGTACAAAAGGGAGGTATGGCGTTTCAATTGGGTAGAAAATATATGCCGACCTTTATATATCGCCTCATTTTTTTAGAAATTTCCCATATGGGATTTAGGATCTCACTATATACTTTAATGTCACAGGAGGCTAGTCCACAAATAAGCAGTAATGTGCTTGCCGCCATCGCGCCGCGATCTTAAGAAAACAAGAGTAAATTTAGACAAATCTTTGAGCCAACCCAGCCTGAAGCCCACATCTTTTCAAGCTTACATTAAATAGCGTGATATGATCTCAGCCGTTCAATCTTCTTAAAAATGATAGGACGGTCAGATCTATCATGTCCGGTTTAATCTATTTTTATTTATTTTTCAGGCTTTCCTATTGGCTGGCGAGGAGGACGACAACACGGAACCCCTCACCGAATGAATTAGAAGTGTGGATCATTGAGTGGGCAGCAGTTGGGGAGGCTGATGGGGCACCCTGACGTATCAAGATGGGGGTACACCGTAAGATGGGTCTGCGGATGCAATTTAATCACTACCTTTGGACCCAAATGAGGTTGATCGAAAAACTAGGGGCAGTTCGATCCAACACCGCCCCTGGTTGTCAACAAGGCCTGTCTAACGGTTGTTGGTTGCCGGTAGAGAAGACAGCCATGCCATTTATTGGCTTCGGAGGACCCCATGGGCCGTCCCACTCCAATGAATTGGAGTTCAGTGCCTACTCTATGTAAGGTGCCACTTGATGGAGAATTGGAACACTAAACCCAACCAGCTACTGTATGGTTGTATGATGAGTAGCTCAAGCAGCATTCATTTAACCTACAAAGATATTAATTCAACCCTTTGATTGTAAAGTTTTTTTCTACCATAAAACATATCCCATCTGATTACCAATGGATCACAGGAGTGTAAACCATGATTCCTACCACTTACACATGCGCTCGATCCTTCTATGCAGGCCTAAGGTCAGTATGTTTTTTTCTTTAATGGTTTTCTACAATTGCCACTATGAAGTTCTTGAAAGAAGCTTGTCGCAAGATATGAATGAAAAAAAAATTATTTAAATGTGGTTTGTTTTGCTCACTAAGTTTGCAGTAAGATAATGATTTTCCCTTCAAACCTCAGTGAGACAAATATAATGAATTTAAAAAGATGCTGGTTATCTTATAGGATATATATATGTATATTAACTATATATTCACTTAAAAAAGGAAAAAATTCACGAGTTAACTAAAAAACATATGTTAGGAGGCAATTCTAGTAATGTTTATCTAATTATCTTCTACAAAATGTAAAGGCTATGAAAAGGCTCTACCTCATGAAGGTGCACCTGATCTTTACTATGTAAAGGCTCTACCTCATGGTATGGGCTCAAAATTTGTCTACTTTTTAAAAATGTTTGTATCTGAAATCAGGAGAAGTCCATATTTGATATTTGAAAGGAGATAATATTTAATCATGTAACTGTTTCATATATCCACTTGCAATAGTTTATATGTAGAAGAGAAAACTGTAAGAATGGATCGTGACTTATAAAGACACATGGAAAAGGAAGCTGGGTTTGAGAGCAGTCGTTAAAGGTTTTGATTTACGTAAAAGTGAAAAATGATGCTGGGCTGCAATAGACACTTGATTATAATCTATAAAAATAGTTAATAATCGGAGCTCACTTTACCTTTCAAATAGTTTGGAGTGGATGCTTCATTCTCATTATCCCAAGTGGAAGTATTACGTCAATAAAAATTGATATTCTTTCCTAGAGATGGTCTGGCAAAATAAAATCCTATTTATCTTTGTTTTGACCCGTTCAGTTTAGTTAGATGTCAAATATTGCACTTGTTAATGTTTCTAATAAGCAGAACCTTAGTATTTTATTCAAAATTATTGGCATAACAATCCTCACAATTCAAGCCCCTACAGCCCCTTCCGACCTGGCTGCTTATTTAACTTTGTTTTCATGCTACAGATAACCTCGGGGAATGAGTGCTCAGCAGATCACGCGGATGCTCTTGAAGTGGTGGCGGCTGCAACGACGGGTTCCCTTGTGCAGAAGCTATGAGAAGCCATGACAGTGATGATCTACGTACAGCCTCGCCCTCTGGCATTCGGTGAAGATGAAGTGAAGCCCTCCCGAGAAACCAGCAAGGGAGAAGCAGCCACAACTGTTCACAGCCTTGCTCTGTCCAATGCACGCCAGTCTAGAGAAGGCCATCAACATGATTGGAGAAGCTGGACCAACAATTAGAGCCGCTAATAGGAGCGCGAGGACAAAGGCAGCACTGGTAGAGGTGGCCATGAAGGACGAGGAGATCAAAGGGAAGGATGTTTAGTCTTATTGTGGTGTCCTTCTCCCTCGCATCCCATGGATATATAGGACGATGGGGATGACTCAAAACGTGTGTATGGGAAAGGGCAAAATTGTTACCCGGCATGGGGAAGCCATAGATAACTTGTCTTTGATTTTTTCAGGAAAAAAATAGTCAGCAATGTTTATTTGTGATGAATAACATAAAAACTCTGAAATATTATTTGACCAATGGTTCCATACGTTAAGCGGGTAGGTATGGTTTTCTACGGAAAATTACTGGATGGAGCATAGATTTCTATTCAATATGGTGCGTGGTATATGTTTATGAATCCAGTGCTGCCTGGTCAACCCTTCTTGGGTGATTGGCTGCTGCTAAATTAAATCAATTGTCCCCTAGTTGACAACGGACGATACTTTGCTATACGGCATTCAATATTTTGACTTAGTGTGGCGTCTCCATCGGTAATCAGAAGCCTGGGCATAAAACTCTGTCCCGATCAGATATGAACCCATGCATGACCATCACCGATAGAAGGGGAAACTGCCCTGTATTATCTTGATAGAGTAATAAGTCCGAAATTAAACCGCAGAAGATTGTGCCACAAGGCACTGGAATGAGCAGACGTGTTAACTCTATTTCCCTCGATTTTGGGACTGCCATTGTCATAGCATTACAAAGCTTTCCAGATCGGAAACTGAACAGGGCATGCATTGCCGCTTAAAAAGAGGCCTTAAAGAAGATACAGTAATTTGAGTCAGAGTACTGTTTTTGTGTTAAGAACCTGATCCAACTAGGGGTGTCTCTGCCATATTTGGAATAGGACTCTTAATCCCCAGCCTTTGATGGCGAGGATTGGTCTTCCCTCAGCCTCGCGTATAAGGGCACGCCTATACGATTAGGTTTCTTTTGGAACAAAAACCCGGCACCAATAAAACTCCGAATTTTATTTCTTCACATCAAAACTGCGAGGAGACAAGACAACGAACATGGAATTGCTGTTGGGGTTAATCCTGTCATGTTTGAAATAAAGAGCATAGCAAAATAAACAGGAATTGTGGATTCATGTACGCTCATTTTTTCTTCTTTGAATTAGTCTTTCTTTGAGCAAGTTGAGATCCAAGTTTCTCTCTATACATGTGACTTGGTTCACACCGAAACTCTATATGTATGTTCAACGTGAATAGATTTAGGTGTGGTTGTTAATTCTCTCTTCTCTTGCTCTACACCCTTGTTCTCCTAGGTTCGTTGTCTGCTCTTTGTGTTGCAGACTGGTCCAAACTCCTTCAAGGGGTAACAGAGTGATAAGCTTGAAAATATGTTTTTATATGTCATTATTTAGGGGTTTTTCAAACTTAATCGCTGAAACTTACAGATATCCCTTAATGCGTGCGTAAGGGGTCAAACCCTAGGGAGGCGGTGGTGATATTCAATTTTCTTTATAAATCGGGTTTTGAATTCGAAACATAAATGAAATGATGTTTTAACTACTCATTTAAATGCTAATACTTGTGATTGGCAACTAAAATTCTATCCTTTTTGAACTTAAATGTTTTTAATAACCCTCTATTATTTAATAACAGAGATCTAACATCACTTAACTTTATTTTTTTGTTTGATCTAAAATCTTTAATTGTTTTGAATTATATATTTTTTTATGTCCTTTTTAATGGATTTGAAATTTATTGCTAAAATAGATTGAACCCTAATTGTTTTGTATTTCTTTAATTTGATTCATTAATCAGAAGATGTTTTTCTATTTTTTGAGAATCAGAAAACTATTTTTTATGCTAATTTTTTAGAGCATTTTTTGCATTTTTTATTTTATCTTAATTAATTAAAAAATGTACAAATGTCCTAAAAGAACAAATCGTAAATAGGGTTCACGGTTTGCTAATTTAAGAAGTACGAGATTGTGAATATGATGCACGATTTTGATGTGATCTAAGGGAGCGCTAAGATTCGAAATAGGAAATTTATAATCAATCAACACTAACTGATTTGAAAACAAACTAACGTCTACGAATAAATACAATTAAAATTGGAAATTAAGAAAAAAAATGGCGAAGATGAATGAGCTACGAGTTGAGAGAATTGAACTCACAAATGATTTGAAAATGAATTCAAAATGAACCTAGGGATACAGGGAGTTAACACGAAATCAATTTGAGCAAATCCCGAGCAACGAATATCGAATTTTTCCTTCGATTTGGCTTGAACTTGATGAAGAACAATGGCAACGGATCTACAAAATTCTTGACCCAGTCGAGCTCGAAATCGCTCCAGGAAGGGTTTTGAGTCTTCTAGGAAGGTAGGCGATCCTAGAGCTTCAAAATCAAGAACAGCCCCCTTAATTTTGATTTCTCGCCTTTTATCGCCAGGGAATTGGAAGAATGGCTTCTTTTGATTCCGTTACTATTTTTCTTCTTTTTTCGTCGTACGTTGGACGTACAACACAACGGGATTGGTTCCTTGGGCCTTTATGTAGCTACACTCCATGCAGGACATGGCCAGCGTGGGTGTCACACAGTGAAGGCACGAGGGGCCCTTCTGATATGCTTACACGTTGCTGCGTGGGGTGCGCGCCATTCGTACGCCTTGTGCCATTTACCACAGGTGAGCTCCAAAACTGGTCCAATAAGGGCCACTATAAATAAAAACATATGTAAATTCAAAAAAAAATGGATTAGATCAAAAAATTTGTTTATTAATGAAAAAAAGATGTTTTGTTACCTTCTAAAATAAGTTTTATTGTCTAATTTCTTTTTAATAATAGAAATATGTCAATTAAAAGCATTTAAATACCTATAATCCTTATTTTATAACCATTTAAAATGTGTAAATTGACCTATTATTGTTTCAAAGTATTGTTTCACATTAAGTTCAAGGAAAATTTTCTTCTAACCTAAAAGCACGATAACATGCATTAAAAATTAATGTTTAGAAGCATTAAAAGCCAAAAAAATATGACGAAATTAACAGTTTATCCGCTCTTATTTGCATGTTATCACAGAGCGTGCTCTAGAAGAACCTAAGAAGATGCCGAGGCGTGGAGAAGCAACGGCGACGGCACAGCCAGGCGATGAATCCTCCGCGGGTGCATGCATTGCTGGCAACAATTCATTCAAGACGTTGAGTGAACCTGTCTTAGTTTCTCTTCGAGTCCTCTCCAACACCAACTACCCTTTGTGGGCAATGCATATGCAGGTGTTCAAGGAAGCTCATAGACTATGGGAGATGATCAATGACGGTGGCGTGCCAAGGAAGAGGGATCGACAAGCATGTGTTCAGTGCCCTCGTTGTAGGGCGTCGGCAAGCACCCTAACAGCTTTCTATGGTACAGCTTGCGCAGGCAGGACCAAGGATGTGAACGACTGTGGGTGCTTCTGCCTTGCTGGTTTCTCGGGAGGATTCGACTTCGTCTTCACCGAAGCCCAGAGAGCGAGGCAGTACAAAGATCATCACTGCCATGGCTTCTCTGAGCTTCTGCGAAGGGAGACTTGCCGCTGCAACCACCACTACTTCAAGAGCATCCGGATGATCTTTTGAGCAGTCATTCCACGGGGATATATGTAGGGCAAAAACAATGTTTAATAAGCAGCCAGTACTACTGGGCCTGCTAGGGCTTGAATCGTGAGGATTGTTGTCCCAACAATTCTGAAGAAAATACTAAGGTGCTGCTTTTCAGAAACGTTGACCATTGTAGTAACTTAACATTTCACCTAACTGAACGAGTCGCAAATAGGATCAGTAAGAATTCGTCTTTCCAAAACGATTCTAGAAAAGAATACTGATTTTCATTTATGTAATACTTCCACTACGGATAATGAGAATAAGAACATCAGCTCCAAACCATTGTAAAGGCAGTGTAAGTACCGATTATTAACTGTTTTCATAGACTCCAATTAAATATCTGCTAGAGCCCAACATATTTTTTCGTTTTACACAAATCAGAGCCTTTAACGACTGTTCTCAAGCCTAGCTTCTTTTTTCCTTTATGTTCAGAAGTCAGGACCCATTCTTATGGTTTTCTTTTTACTAGGGAAATTATCAGAAGTGGATATATCGAAGAGTTACACAATTAAATCTTTTATGATTTAAAAAAGTAAATATGGACCTCTTGATGTAGGACGACGTCGTTGACGTGCTATGGCAGAAGTGATCTGCTTGTCCCTCTCGGCGACGATCGCCTCAGACTGCACGTCCCGCGTGGGGTGTCTCCGAAATGTTTTGCGAGGGGCCTCGATTCGATGAAGCCAATGGTGATGCTGTCTCCACATGGTCTAGGCCCACGGGGTAGTCATCGAGACATTAGTAGGCCTGATGACTATGGTTGGGTAGGTATGTCTCTGGATGACTAAAGGGCGACGAATGGTGCAGTGGCATAGGGTGACCAAAGGTGGTGGCCGAGGGTGGCGGCGGCGACGGCGGCGCCCGAGGGACGTGGCATGCACCAACCAAAAGCTACGGAGTGTGCCAGCTAAAAGTGCCGGCGGGCGGAAACCTAGGCTGGCAGCATGCAGCGGCAGAGGGAGGCGGCGTCACGGCGGCAAGAACGGCAGCGGCTCCAGCTACAAAGGCGCGGCGGCAGAAGGCGGCGGCGGCGCGAAAGCGTGCGGTGGCGTGGGCCCCGTGTGTGGCGGCGTCGGCGCCAGCGACGGCAGCGTGCCGTGCAGCGCGCGGCGCGTCGGCGTCTGAGGTGCCGGTGTGGCGGCCCGGCGGCAGCCGAGGCCGGCGACGGTAGTGGCCGAGAGCGCAACGCCGGATAGCGGCGGCGCCGAAGCGCGAGCTGGCCCGGCAGGCGGCCATGGTTGGCCTGGCAGGAGGCCGCGTCTTGGCTGCAGGCGCCACTGTAGGGCTGCGGACTAGGCCGCGGTCTGGACCATGGGTTGCCGTTAGTTGGCCCGCGGCCCAATGCAGTGTGGCCCAAATGGATGCTAGGGCTGATGTGGCTGGCTGGCCGAATCGGCGGCCGGGGCAGACGTGGCGGCTGGCCCAAATGGCAGCCAGGGTTGACATGGCGGCTTCAAGAGACGCGTTCAGGGCAGCTAACTGAAGCGGCGTCTCGAGGCACGTGCGGAAACGACTTGGGCAGGCGTGGCGCCGCGAGGCGTGGTGTGCAGCACCTCGGGGCGCGTGTGTCTAGGCAGGCAGCTGGGCCGATTAGGCCTGGCTGGCTAGCGCTGACCCAATGGGGAAGTTGGCCAGATGGGCCCATTGATCGAGCTTTCGGCCGCACGGCGGCATTTTCGATGGGCGTGCGGGCGCTCGGCAACGTGCGACGGCGCAGGTCCGATGGCGGCGGGGGCTTCAAGGGGTACACGATGGTGGCGTTTCATGGGGGGCGTGCTTGCGGCCGTAGCTGTGCGCGGGGCGAAGACTCTAAGGACGCGCGCGATAGCGAGGAGCAGCAGCTTCTAAGGCGCATGACAATGGCGGCCTCAGGGGGCGCGCGCGCGTGGCGTTAGCTGTAGGGCGCGCGCATGCCGTCCTCTAGTGGCCGCGTGGCATCATTCGCAGGTCGCGCACACGTGGCCTCATGGCGTGCGCGGTGGACTCAAGGGCGTGCGCGGTGAGCGTAGGGGTGCGCGTAGGGGCTGCAGGGGCGCACGCAGACGGCGGCGAGGAGTGGTTACTAGAAACTCAGTGAGCAAAATGAACCAAAACTTGAAATTTATATTCATTTCTCTCTTCCTACGAGTTTATTGTAAAATTTTCATACTGCCCATTGTAGAAAACTATTCAAGCAGTGAAAGTATTGAGCTTACGCTTGCATAGTAGGATCTAGTGCATGTGTAAGTGGTAGGAATCATGGTGTCAACCCATGCGATCCTTTGCTCATCAGCTGGGATATGTTATATGGCAAGGGAAAAACATTACAATCAAAGGGTTGAATTAATAACTTCATAGGTTAAATGAAGGCTGCTTGAGCTACCCATCATACCACAATCCACGAGCTGATTGTGTTTAGTATTCCAGATCTCTATCGAGTGGGACCTTACATGGATTAGGCATTGAATTCCAATTCCATGGTTAGCATCCAGTTTTTGTTCTATGAGGCCACTGGGAAAGAAGTGGAATCTAAGAAGGTGTTACACAACTGTTAAATCAACGAGGAAGAAGACGTTTAATAACAATGGGGATTTCAAGGGTGATCGAGTAGGTTTGGGAGCCTTGATATTTGTTTGTAAAACAGTATTGTCTGCTTGATTATATTCCTCAGATAATTACTTTACTTTAAATTTGATACAAGGTTCTGTTGTTCTGTCTATGGTGCCTAGTAGATCTTCATCAAACTCTATTTTCCTTGGTGAAGAAAAAAAAAAGGGATGATGACGATGTTGAGCTATTCAAGGCCTTGTGAACAGAGGTGGAGAGAATGTTGTGGGAATCCATACAAGGGGTTCAAGAAGAAGAAGGATAATGATGCACTTAGTTATCGGGATGACATGCACTTGAAAGTTGAAAATGTATTTCGCAAGAAGTTTCCTGCCGACTACTTCTAAGACGATCAGGCATTCTAGTTTTGATTCTAGTATGAGAGCGGAAAGATATATTCATAAAACTTAATGTCTAGATATGAAAACTTACATGTGTCGAGCGACAAACATTTGTTTTCAACATGATAAACACTGTACCCCTCAAGATACGTGTCTGTGATCTGTCATCTAATTTATATTTGGAATATGGTCTTGAATATAGAAAACATAAACATCCCAATGTTCTTAATCAGGAGTAATTATGAGAAATATTAAGAAGAACTTCAAAGAAATACTTATTTTTTAGATTGGGAGTCTCAGTTCTATTCAAAATAAAAGTAGTTGTCGATAATGCTATATCCCAGAATGTTTGTAGCATACTAGCCTGGTCAAGCAGAGTTGACACTCTTTCCACGAGATGCCTATGTTTTCTTTCAACGATACCATTTTGTTATGGTGTATGTGCAAAGTACACTCTATAGTCAATTCGATCTTGGTTAAAAACTCATTAAGGAGCTTGGGACTCTCCACCCTAGTCTAATTAAACATATTTGATTTTGGCACAGAACTAGCTTTCTACTTATTAATGAAATTCTTCAAATGTAGAGAATACATTGCATTTCTTATTAAGTGGATAGAAACATTTGAATTTACTAAAATCAGCAACAGAAATTTGAATATATCAGTTCCGTAAGTTTTTGTACAGAATGATTTGTATAAATAAAAGGAAATTTGTCAGATTTGTTAATATAGTAAGATTCCGGTGTATAATGTTTTCGAATGTGAGAAACTGGAAGGCCAAAATTGTTTATTATAAGCTGTAAAATTGTAACATGAGGATGTCCAAATCAAGCATTCCAGGTGTCAGATGAAACTTTCTCCCTAAGATAAGCTTTAGGCTTGGGTGAGCTTCTTGTTTCAAGGCACTAAAGTACATTTTTAATTGATCCTCAATGAAGGATCTTGTTTTTTTCTTTTCCTTCACAAGACAGTATGAAGAATGGAGTTCAACATATAAATAATTATCCAATCTTGATTTGCGAATTGACAACTAATTTTTATTTGTTTCTGGAACGTGAAGCACATGTTTCAAGAATAGATCATTGTATTGGGTAAGAATTTTAGAAGATGAGACAGAAAGAATGTTCAAACCGGAGGAATTACCTAGTTGAATTTATCGTTTCCAAGATAGCTGGTAGGTTGATTTATCGTGTTTTTGTTTGAGATGATATGATGTGTGGCTTCGCTATCGGGATATCAAGCTGCAATTGTGGATAAACCAGCTGGATTTGCAGTATAAGATCGAGGTTGCCGTGGAGATGCTGTTCTTTATATTATTTGTGGATCCCTATTTTTCCAGGTCAGTTCACTTCTGGTGCATAATTCACTTCATTTACTTGCTCAGCGGTCAAATTGGAAGCAGATTTAACATCGTAGTTGAAATCTGTTTTTCTTGCCTTTTCCTCTTCCGTGATTTTGATAGTAACCTCTAGTGTAATGTCCATCTCTATGTTGCTGAGTATAAGTTTGTGTATTTCAAATTTGAGTATGATTTGCACATAGACCAATTAATGCATCATGTGCTTTTAAATTCATGATGAACACATCCAACATTGTATTATTGATGTTAGGATTTATCCTAACAATAAATTGTGAATATTCCGTACCAAGTCATCTGTCCAATATGCAAATCATAGTGGGTTCACTAATCACCAAATTTGTGATCTCAGGAAATTCAACTATTGATATGAAATCTATGTGTTCATCACTTGTCATAATACCTTTCTTCATGGTATGAAATTGTTGATCCAGTGGCACGATTCTTGACTGACTGCCATTGCAAAATACATTTCTAGTTTCTCCAATGCTTCTTTGGACGATCTTGCTTTTCTAAGGCATGCTATGGTAAATGATTCTGACAATTTTGAACGAATAAACCCAAGTACTCGTTGATCTAGTTTCTAACATGTTTTGAATGTCCGATTTTCTACCCCATTTCCTTCAGAATCTGTAAAGGGATTGCTGGAGATAAACCTTCAAGGTGATTAACTAGCCCATACCCATTCATATTTTACATAATGTGTTTCTTCCACACGTGGTAGTTGTGATTTGTAAACTTGATGCACATCATTATGCCTGAACAATAGAATGTTGGGACATCCTATGGCTGTTAATGCTCCAAAGTTAGGAATATTCATGACGGGAATCATTGAGTCAAATCTTGTAGTATCCTCAGGTGCCTTCAGATCGATGGCTCAGCTATGATGTAAAAGTTCTTGAAAAAGAGGAATAACAACTCATGTAAGAAGATAAGAGAACACCAGACTTAATAACTAAGGATCATTTTTATTACCCACACTATTTTAGAACAAGTTGGTTTGTATTTATAAATTATATAATATTATTATGAACAGCTAGTTATTTGAAATTTTAACTTGACCGTCATAACTTCCTTTCTAAATTTCATCCCGGCCATTAGATTATCTGACTGTTTTAAAAGCTAATCTAGAGTTAAACCTATCTACCAGATTTTCTCCTATCAAGATTTAATCACAACTATCTATGTTGTGTTATATTAAATCCTGACCGCCACATTTCATAACAAGTATAGGTATGTGTTTAATTCTTACTAACCTATGGTCATGTAGGATCCCATTGGTTGATGACGATAATGGCATGGCCTTGCTTCTGCAATAACCTACTCTTTAGGCACAACATGCATCTTTAAAGATTTAATGCGTGAGTGATTTAATTTGTGTGTATTTCCTCAATTATTTTGACATAATTATGTTATGATAGACCAATATGGCTGAATACAAACACAAAGAAAACAAAAATTGTTTGGGAAAGAGGAATTTGAAGTTTACAGGCGTAGAGAGGTGTGAGTTGAGCCTGATCTAAATGAAAAAAATGTTACACTGCTCAAAATGTTCAACCCCCTGACATTCAATCAGTTTCTCTTGTTGTTCATTATTTCATATATACTCTCTTGATAAATTAGGCTACTGGTAGTTGCCTAGCATCAAGCCAGCGACATATTTGGTATGAGTGTGGGCAAAAGTACATTGTGCACCCATTCGCATAACATAATACACTATCAACCGTTTAATGTGTGTACAAAGGTTTCCAATGATGAGTTTAAAGTCCTCATTTTGAAAACTATTTTCATGGATTCTCTGGGGGGGGCTCCACCACCGGACTCTGATTGTTTTGCAGGGTTATTATCCAGGGCCGCCGTGGCTGCTGGAGTATGATTACATGCCCAATGAGACGTTGGGGGCACTACATGGGGACCAGCACGTGCTGAGCTGGCCGATGCGGCATGCAATCATGCTGGGTGTGGCATGTGCACTGGCAATGCTGCACGCGGTGGGGGTGACGCACGGGGACATGCAGGGGAAGAACGTACTGTTCAATGCAGACTTTGAGCCCGACGTGTGGGGGTTCAGGCTGAGGCACGGGGAGGGGGGGCTGCGGGAGGGAGATGTGGCGGGGTTGGGGGGGTGCTGCTGGAGTTGTTGGGCGGGCCGGGGCCGGATGTAGAGGGAGTGTTGGAGTGGGTGTGGGGGGGGGGGCTTGAGAGGGGGCACGTGGGGGAGCTGGTGCGGGTTGGGGTGCTGGGGCTATGGCCCGAATCGGGGAAATGGGAGGAGTTTCTGCTCGGGCTCAAGCTTAGGCTGCTCTGCGCCGCCCCCGAGTACGATGGCTGAGTGGAAGGAGTTTCTGCTCGGGCTCTTCTTCGCTGTCGAGTACAGTGGCAGCCTCCCCGCCTCCGATGACTCTGCTTCCTCACCCACCTGTGCCAAAAAATGAGCTCTATCGGCGGGTACCCGTGATGGTGGCCGAAGTACCCACCGGTGACACGTTCTTCTTTGTTGCCTTCGCCAGCGTCGTTGATTAAATTGTGAAAATTTGTGCCATGTGCGGTGTGAGTTTTTGCACGAACACGCACCCCACATTACATCTAGTTTCTTGTACGATAAAAAAATTTCAAAGTCGGTGAAGTTTTTTGCACCACACTACACACCCTACCAAAAAGGGAAATATGATTCTAACTAACTCTTGACAGGAGTCTTTGAATCAGAGGTCACGGCCTTGTAACTGTTATTGATGACGGATCACCTTGATCAAATCTGTAGAGCAGAAAAACAAAAAAAAATGCCAAGGTTTATTTTAGGCATAAGAATCCGACAGCAAAGTAAGTTTTGGTCGGTCCCTAGTGAGACTGGACAACCCCTTCAATCTCCTTCTTGGTCCAGCTTCTCCACGTGGGCATCCTGGAAGCCTAGTTGCTTCCACATTTTAATGCAGGACTATCTAGTTAAGCATGTCCAGACCGATCATCAGCCACGTTGTGGACCGTGTGGCGGTGTGAAGAGCTCGAGTTTTCACTATCTGGTTTGACAACTTCTGAGTTTTGCCTTTGTCGCATTTTTATGCGGGTTTGGCCATTCTGGTTTTATGAAGGACCACTCGAGTTTTCCATCATTTTGGGTCTTACCTCTATCGTCCCTTGTTCGCTATGGAGGCCCCTCCCCATTGTCTTTGGGCTCCTCCGACGTTGTGTGTGTTTTTTCCTTTAGTTCTTTTTGTCTTGATCCTTAGGAGACAAGCCTTGTTGAACCCACTCGTAAAATGGACCATTAGGGTACCCATACCCTCCCCTGCTATAGAAAGAGAAGGGGTGTGAACGATATGTTTAGGGAGATTTTTTGAATGAAGCTTTTGAATAAAATATATTGAGTATGTTCAGTTAGGGCTTTCTTGCAACCCACAATGGGTTCTCTCCGAGAACATGTGTAGGATTTTCCTCATTGAAGACCACGTTTTGGGAGGCCTGGCTAATGCCCAAGCCCTTCCACCTCCCACCTTCCGGCATCCCCTTATTGTGGCCAAGATACGTCAAACTTCTTCCTTCTATCCTCGGCCGTGCTCTAGTAGCTCGCTACCCGCGTGTCAGGGTTCTGTGAACAACACCCTATTGGCTGACCCCATTCTACTAGACTTCGGTTGCACTGAGACTCCTCCAGAATACCAGGAATAGTAGCATCTCCTGCGGGGAACCGATCACCAGCCGCATCCTAGGCGAGTGTCTTCTGCCGTGTGCAGAAGTTGCTAAATGTTGCCGACGCAACGCCAAATAATTTTCTTCCCAAAATAATTTAATATTTATCATTGTCAGTTGACATTTTTTCTCTACATATATATGTCATAAAGTAAATGTGAATCATGACACAAAAAAGTATTCAAATGTAATTTTTAATCTAGCATTATAATGAATACATAAAAGTGGGTTCTGTAGGCCCAAGCAGAGAATGCCCGATGATCGTAATAACCCATCTCATGTTCCCATGGCCATTTTTTTTTAAGAAAAAGTTTGTAAATTTTGTATCGTAATATTTTTGTTTATCATTTTAAATGTGCATAAGGTCCTATAGCGGCAACAACCATTTATTCATGCTTGCGAATCTGTGATATTCACTTTATTTATGTCCTTCTTCCCAAATCTGGGTTTATAATTCAGCCAAAAGTTTTCATTAAAACATAAGTTACATTAATTTATGTATGTTTCCAAAACCCAATAAAACAATTACAGAATGAGCAAACTACCTTGATATTTATATGTTTCAAATACCATTACTTACCAAATTGACGACACACATATGTTATTATTAAAGTAAATAACATATTTAATTTTTTTAAAAATAAAGGGCTGCTGACACGTGTTTAATTGTAAATGTAAATGTACTTTCCAAGAAATACCGAAGCATCCCCAAGAAACATTGCATATTAGAACACGTGTTTAAAAAAAACATAATAGATCAACATAAACTTTTAATTTAATCTTTTCAATTTTCACACAAATTAATTATGGATAATCAATCTTTCTCCAATACATGTTTTAATGATCAGTGGCCTATATGATATTACTTTCTTCAAAGTTTGATATGAGCTGAAACATTTTTCTCTTTTTTTCCTAACAAAAATCATTTCATTTACTCTTTTAGTCATATTTGTTAAATATTGCCACCCACAATAGTACGATGCTGTGTCACATCACATCAACAAACGTGACCTTTCCTAAATATTGGGGTTTATTCTTTCATGAAGTAAAAAATGAGAGTGTAAATAATGTCAATATTAGCTTTTGAGTTTCATGCATAAATTTAATAAAACCTATAGTAAAATTAATCTGGCTAGTAATTAATACTCATCATCTCCATATGATATGTTACATCGGGGTGTGAAATTCCTTGTAATGACATGAGAGTGCAGGACTAGGAAACCAGGGAGGTGTGACAGTGATAGTTAATATTGATGGAATGTAGATCAACCATTGCATGTTTACATGTGTCCCCACAATTTGGTAATCACACTTCCATTCCATGTTTACATTTTTACGGAGTATATCAACCAGTTCCTCAAGATGTGGTTTGGGAAGAAGAAGAGGAAACCCATCGTCACATCGATCGTGTGGACATGTCTAGAGCCAGGCATGTGAGTAGCTATTCAAGAGAGGAAAACACTTCCGCATAAGGCTATGTGATCATGTATAGTCTTAGTTCAGTGCTGAATTGATTCACACCTTTTGTGTCATTGTGTTTAATTTCAAACACTCAACCAAAGCCTATAGAACCTGTCAAACATCTAATAATACTGAGCTAGTAATCGAAAGCATAAAATGTAGGAGGTACTAATGATGGGATAAAAAAGTAAAGAGATAAAAAATGAAATGAGGAGATAGTGGCAGGATTATATGATGGAGAGAGGGTATGGGTTGTTGTGAATATATGAATAGATGTGAAATTTACGAGAGTTATGGGATGATTAGTGATTATGGGATGACATGACAAAGTGTTAAAGTAACACGATGACAAGTAGCTAAGAGGTGATCACAAATGGGGGAGTCGGCAAAACTTTGGAATTAATAATATTATAAGCAGTTGGGGATAATGGGGAATACATGTGTACCTTTGGGAAAACACCGTATAGTTCAAATGTGAAATTTTGGCTAGTGGATGGTGATACATATTAGGCCTAAAAAATATGTAAATATAATATTGGTGGGTCAAATAATAGTGACTGTGTGATTAATTCTTCACAAAATGACCATGCCTGTTCCATATAAGGTCCCACTTGATGGGGATCCAGAACACTAAACATGATGATCTAGTATATGGTTTAATTTGGGTAGCTCAAGCAGCATTCATTTAACATAGGACGATATCACTTCAACCCTTTGATTGTGATGTTTTTTCCTAGCTCTTAAAAATATCCCAGATGATGAGCAAAGGCCCACATGAGTCAAAATCATAATTCCTACAATTTAGACATGTGGTTGATCCTACTATTCAGGCGTAAGATCAATACGCTTGTTGCTTGAATAATTTTCCACTCTAGACGTTATCATGTTGTTCAAAGAAACTTTTAGGAAGATAGGACTGAACATAACCTAGAACCTTTGGTTCCCACCGGAATGAGACAAACACAATTACTGTAAAGGGATGCCCAGTTATCTTATTGGGTATATAGATAAAGGGCTTATTTACTTCCTAAAACATAGAGAAATATTCCAGTGTTAATAGAAAAAATAAATGTCTGGAGACCGAACTAATAATATTTAGCTAATTAACTACTGTATAATCTACTTTCATGATCTTCATGAAGGTCTGCCAGAGCTTCATATGCTACACATTTACCTCAAGGTATGGGTTAAAGTTCTGTCCATCTTTTAAAAAAATAATTAAAATGTTCTACCTGTTTTCGGATCTGAAATCAAAAGAAGCCAGTATTTAACTTTTTAAATCAACAAAATATTTGATCGTATAACTGTTTCACATATCCACCGTCTATATGATAAAGTTAAACCCTATGAATGGGTCTTGACTTACAAAGATATTGGAAAACAGGATATGAACTTGAAAAAAGTCATTAAATGCTCTATTTATTTTTAAAAGGGATTCCTCGTAGCGTTATTACAAATAATATTATGATAAAGGGTCAAATGAGGCTGTCATTTATTGAAAAATTTAATAATTAATAAGTTGCATATTTTGAACAATATTTATGTTTCGGCATAGATAGACTCATAGAGTTGTACTCTAAAAACAATTAGTAGCTTTGTCGGTTAGTTTGAGTAGAATTCCTAATACGCTTTTAGGGTTTTGGAGGTATAGTTTGTATTCATTAGGATGAAAAGTTAAGATAATGAATAATAAGGTACTAGTTTAAATGCTCCTGGAGGAAGTGTACTTTGTTGGTCTGATTGAAGTTCATTCAAGGGAAGGAATTGAAGTTAGACTCATGATATAAGACGACAATTAAAATGAAATTTGAATTGAAATGAAAACTGGATGATATTTTAGATTTTATTTTTTTTATGTAGACAGAGCTACGAAAACAAGGCTCAAAGGGAATACCCTAAATAATCAAGTGTGTGGAAGATACCTCTAGTTAAATTCTCGGGAATTGAAGTCGAAATGGGGACTTTATCATCATCAGTAGGAGCCTTTGTATCTAAATCAAAGATAACAATGTATTATGTTTTTGGTGTATTCTGGTCTAACAAATGGGAGTAATCTCCCAATAAGGGAGGAATTGCACCGGGTTTAACCACTCACACTATAAAGTTGTAAACATGCATGTTGTGGCTTTCTTTGAAACTTCAATTAGTTGTATGACAATGCTTAGCTGTTAGTTTGACTGTTAGATACTCAAGTCACCTAGTATCAATGCTTTGAAATTCAGTCATCACAATTTGAGAGAACAGATTATAAACCATATAAGATCCTTTATATAAATCTATGAAAAAACTTAGTAATCGGTATTCACATTCTCATTATCTCAAGTGTAAGTATTAAGTCAACTAAAATCGTTAATTCTATCCGAAGAATGTTTTGGAACGACAATCTTTTATTTATCTTTGTTTTGACCCGTTCAGTTTAGTGAAGTGTTAAATACTTCGGTTGTCAATGTTTCTAAAAAGCATAACCTTAGTATTTTAATGGGAATTATCAGGACAACAATCCTCGCAGATCAAGACCTTGCAGCCTAAGTCGTCCTGGCTGCTTATTCAACTTCGTTTTTGCGCTATGGATATCCTGGTGAGATGGGCGCTCAGCAGATCATGCGGAAACTCTTGAATGGTGGTTGAAGCTCAAGAGAAGGGCTAGCATTTGAGCAAGGAACAAGAAACTCCTTCCCTTTCGAAGAAAGAATTACGAGGGTTTTCTCTATTCATGAGGTACCCAAGAAACATCCGACGTAATGAATATATACATTGTCATTTTAAGTTCAAAATAAAATGAAAAACATTTAAGTTTTACATATTAGAAATATGTCCTAAAGAACCTTGCTTCTAGAAACATCCAGCTCCTCGTCGAAGCATTCTTCTTCTCGACATCCCCCCTCAAGTGAATCGTGGATTCCCTCCATCCGGAGGTTGTAAATATGCTTTAAAAAATGAAACCTGACCAGTCCCTTGGTGAAAATGTCAGCACAATTGTCTGTTGATCACATGTAAGGGGTGCAGATAACCCTAGTCTCCAGTCGTTCTTTGATGAAATGCCAATCAATGTCAACAGGTTTGGTTCGTTCATGTTGAAGTGGATCATGGACCATGCTTATTGCTGATTTATTGTCACTTAATAACCTAATCGTACCCTACAATTTTATATTTAATTCATTAAACATAACTTTTATTCATTCTGGTTTACTTACCCCTGATGCCAATGCTCTCAGTTCCACCACTGCACTCGATCGAGACACTGTTTTTTGTTTCTTGCTTTTCCAAGTAACTAAATTTCTTCCTAAAAATGCGCACATACCTGTACTTGACATGCGATCTACTAACAAACTTGAAAAATCTGCATTAGTATAAATATTTGAATCCAAAACATCATATCTATTAAAACTAACCCATATTATATAATTCTTTTAAAATTATAAAAGCAGCCTTCATATGAATAATATTTGGTTTGTGCATGAATTAACCTTAAGTATTTACATCATAAATATATATCTGGCCTAGTATGAGTCAGATAAATCAATTTACCAATAAGCCTTTGATATACTCACTGTTCAGCTGCCTCAACATCTTCTCCCAGCTTCAACTTGTGGTTAGGATCAATAAGTGTATTGACTGGTTGCCAATCAACAGGTGTATCGACTAGATGCTAGAGAGATAATTATCCTCGATACTCTATACCATAAACCTTTGTGTATCCTTTAGCTACTAACCTAGCTCTGAATCTTTCAATTTCTGTATTTCATTTGTATTTAATAGTAAATACCCATTTACATCCTACAGTTTTCTTTCTGTTGGGTAAACTATTAATTCCCCATGTAGTATTTCTCCTCGATGCATCCAACTCAATATCCATAGCCTGTTTCCACCATTCATCCTTTTTTGTCTATCCAATGCTTCTAGGTATTTTTCGTCACCCAACTTGGTCAATAATGATTGATGTGCTAACGAGGTACATTTGTAAGACAGATAATCTCCAATAGGATATAGCTTCCTTGTTTTGCCTAATCTTTTTCCTTTTTATAAGGCTAAAGGGAGATTCCATTCTGCATTTTCACCTTTTATTACATTGTTATCTTCGGGATTTTGGTTCTCAGGCTCAGATCCAATCATCTTATCTCCACAGTCATTTAGCTCTTCCCTACGAGCTGATGAAGGCCAGGGAGGACTTTTCTCAAGAATATTATTCACTTTTGAGCTCTGCAAGTCTAAATTTAGGGTATCTACACATTCATTGTAGATCTCCAGGCTTCTAGGCACAACACCCTTCACTATATCAGTTCATAACCCGGAACTAGAATAATACATAGATTTTTCATGAAAAGTAACATCTTTTGATACAAACAATTGCCTCAAATCAGAAGAAAAACACGTATACCCTTTTTGGGTATGCGAGTAACCAACAAATATGCATTTTACAGCTTTTAATTCCAACATATTCAATCCCACAATAGGCTTACAAACAAAACATACAAATCCAAATATTCTTGGTTTGAGATTATTCTTCAGATTTACACGAGGATAAAATAAAATCACTTCATTCATAGGAAACTCGAGATTATTACTAATCGATGGTAATCTATTGATGAGATGGATCGCAGTCAATACAGCTTCTCTCCACACATACATTGGAGCATTGCTGTCAATTAGTGGAGCCCTTGTTTTTTCAACAATATGCCCTATCTTTGTTTCAACAAGTCAATTTTGTTGGGGTGTATAGATACATGATGTCTGATGTATAGTAACCTTTGTTTTAAACAAAAAACCATTATTTTCTGATTACAATAATACTTAGCATTATGAGTTTGGAAAGTACTCGTCTTAGAATTGAATTGTTGTTCGATTAATTTACAAAAAAATTGAATAATATTTGAAACATCAAATTTATTACTAAGTAAAAATACGCATGTGAAACATGGACGGTCATCAACTAAAACTCATACACATCACAGTCCAGTTTATTATTTATCAGAGTCCAACTTGGAAAATGAAGTTGAAGAACTTTGAGCGAAGGATGCCCCAATCGCCGATGTATCAGTCTCGGATCGTGTTTGTTCTTCACGTTGAGCTCCTGATTTAGTAAGTGACCTGTCGAGTGTGCAAAATATGGTGGAGTCCTTATACAATTTTTGCAAGTCCAATCCTCCAGTTGGACTCCTTGTTCACCCATAATGATTCACCATTGCCAAAGTGTATAGCATATTGAGGCAAGTTAGCTAATTTCTGAACAGAACTGAGATAGATACATAGTTTAGAAATGTGTAAAACATCCTCTAATGCGCCGATGGGTTGTAATCTGATCTGTCCTATCCCTGCTACGGTTAAGAGGGTTCCATCAGCTGTTTGCAGAACCTTCTTATTGCTTGGACATGGGGTATAAGATAAAAAAATATTAGATTTTGGGGTCATGATCTGTAGCACCTGAATCTATAATCCATGTATTTCTTATTTCATGATTATCAACTATGAAGCTCTGGTGGACATTAGATAGTTTTAAGTAGTTAGAACACTCACCAGAATCAACCATTAAAGCACCTAGGATGATAAAGACAGCATCTCGATTCAGGTTTGAAATTGCTTCCGTGATCTTTCCCAATTCTGCCAAGCTCACGTTCAACCCATGAGTTAGTTGGTTCAGATCAGCTGATGCATTTCCTCCTTGACCGTTAGATTCATCTGCTTCAAGTGCAAGGAAACTCTTTCCCCAGTTGTTTAGCTTTCCAACTATATCCCAACGTGTCTCTTTTACGTGTCTTTCTCTTCTTACAATGTGTACACCAAAGGTTCTCCTTAGAATCATGTTGATATCCTCGTGTATTCTTCCTTTGGCTCTGATTTTGATATGTCGCATTGCGAGCTTTTTGTCCTTAGATTGACCAATAAATGCTAAGTTCAAAATCTTGTCAGAATTCTGACTCTGTTGTAACGATACTTTCAATCTACTCTCTTCATGAATTGCAGCGATATGGCATCTTCAATTGTTTATTGTTAGGCCTGGATGTAACACGATCGGGCTCTCGGACCGAACGACTCATGTTACACACAAAGGAGGGGCTAATGCGGTCATATCATAGAGCAAAGATGAATAAAGATGATGTCATGTTAAGGATAATGCGACAATAAAATCGATGGGAGGTATGAATTCGATGTCGCCAAGCGCCAACACCCACTAGGCCACGGCAAGCAGGACCTGGGAATGCCACTAGGCTCCCGATGATCCGGATATCGGGTTGAAGGCCGACGGTGCGAGCTCGGCTACTGCCACTTTAGCACACACCCTCCTTGGTCCCAACCAAGGACGTCTCAGAGGAAATCCTAGCCCTCAGAGCGTGAATCCTATCTATTACTAATCTAACCCGGCGGTGGAGAAAATGTTCGGAGGCACTGAAAGAAATAACATAACGCCAATGGGGATTTGAATGAGGGTGACTGTGTACGGCATGAGAAGTTCCCGCGTCCGTATGTTCAGGACTTATTGCTCCCGATCTAGATCTGTCTTGGGTTGGGCCACTACCTCCGGGTGGGTTCATGTTTCTGAAGGCATAATTTGGTAAGCAATGATTGGTTAATACGGCATTACATGATGCCGAACTACGTTTTAAACTCCGAAGAAAGTAAGGGCTATAATGAATATAACAAATAAATAAACAAAGCACTGAGGTGGAATGACAGAAGCGTGGAATTCACTGGGAGAGAATGACAGACAGGTGAATTTGAAAGGAGATATGTAGAGTTAGTGAGTAAAAGAGAATAAGTCGAGAGGGAGAATTGGAGAGTAACAGAGGGTGAGAGAGAATGAGGGGTAATTAGGGAGTAGGAGATAAGGAGAGGAACGAAGGAGAATTAGAGAGTGGGGGATAATGAGAGGAGATACCCATAATAAGAGAGTGAGGGAGAATGAGAGTAGGGAGGGAGAATTAGATGTTAAAAATTTTAAAAGATGGGAGGGCGATATAAACGGTAGAGGAGAGCAAAGGAGAATTAGAGAGCGTGATAAAATGAGATGAATGAGGGAGAATTGGACAGTGTGAGTGAATGAGACAAGAGAGTCAGAATTTGAGAGTGGGAGAGAACGAGAGCGTGGACAAAGAATTAAATGTAATAAAGTTTAACAGAAGAGAAAGCGATAGAAAAGAGTAGCGGAGAATGAGAGGAGACAGCAAGAAAAAGAGAGTAAGAGAGGGTGAGGAAGAATGAGAGAGATTTAGAAAGTTGAAGAGAATGAGAGTAGAGATTTAGCATTAGAGAGTGGGAGAGATTGAGAGGAGAGAGGGAGAATTAGTGTTAAAAATGTAAACAAGAAGAGAGAGCAAGAAAAGAGAGGATATAAGAGAGGGAGAGTAAGTGAATATGATAGAATGATAGAATAAGAGAGGGTGAGATAGGATAAGGAGAGTTATAAGTAAGAGTTTAAAAAGACCTTAGCGTGAGAGTAAGTGAGAGGAGAGACGACGAAACAGAAAGTAAGTTCAAGATTTACAGGGTGTGAGAGAGAATGAGAGAGAGGGAGAAATAGATTGTAAGTGAGACTGAGATGGGGAGAGGGAGAATTGTAGAGTAAGGGAGAATGAACGAGACAGAAGAGAGGGACGAGGGAGAATTAGAAAGCAATAGAGGGTGAGAGAAGAGAGGCAGAGTTAGAACTATAAGTTAAAAAATTACGCTGCGTGAGAGAGAAAGAGAAAGAGAGAGATAGAATTAGATTGAAAAGGAATTGAGAGCAGGAGAGAGACAATTTTAGAGTAAGTTAGAATGGTAGAGAGAGGGAGATGTATAGAGTAAGAGGGGGTGAGAGAGAATGAGGAAGAATTAGAGATAAAAATATGAAAATGTTACAAAACGTGAGAGAGAATGAAAGAGATAGATAGAATTAGATTGCAAAAGAGAATGAGAGCAGGAGAGGGACAATTATAGAGTAAGGGAGAATGAACAAGAAAGAAGAGACGGGCAAGGGATAACTAGAGCGTAATAGAGGGTGAGAGAAGATAGGGAGACTTAGAACTATAAGTTAAAAGTTTATAGAGCATGGGAGAGAATGAGAGAGAAGGATAAAATTTGATTGTAAGCAAAACAGAGAGAGGGAGAGGAAGAATTATAGAATGAGTTATAATGATAGGGAGAGGTGGATTTATATAGTAAGAGAGGGTAAGAGAGAATGAGGGAGAATTAGAGGTAAAAATTTGAAAATGTTACACAGCGTGAGGGAGAATCAGAGAGAGAGAGAACTAGATTGTAAGAGAGACAGAGAGGGAAAGGGAAAATTATAGAGTAAGGGAGAATGAACAAGAGAGAAGAGAGGGCCAAGGGAGTATTAGAGAGTAATGTAGGGTGAGAGAAAAGGTGGAGAGCTTGAAATATAAATTAAAATTTTAAAAAGCATAAGACAGAATGAGAGAGAGAGGGAGAAGTAGTTTGTGAGCGAGACTGAGAAAGGAAGAGGGAGAATTATAGAGTAAGGGAGAATGAAAGAGAGACAAGGGAGGAGAGAGGGGGAATTAGAGAGTAATAAAAGGTGGAAAAAGAGAGCGAGAGTTTGAACTATATGTTTAAAATTTACAGAGTGTGAGAGAGAGTGATACAGAGATAGAGAGAATTAGATTGTAAGAGACAGTGAGAGAGGGTGAGGGAGAATTATAGAGTAAGGGAGAATAAATGAGAGAGAAGAGAGGGGCGATGGAGGATTAGAGAATAATAGAGGGTGAAAGAAGAGAAAGAGAGTTAGCACTATGAGTTAAAAAATTACACAGCGTCACAGAGTATGAGAGAAATAGATAGAATCCGATTGTTAGCGAAATAGAGAGAGGGAGAGGGAGAGTTATAGAGTAATTTAGAATGAAAGAGAGAGGGAGATTTATAGAGTAAGAGAGGGTAAGAGAGAATGACAGAATTAGAGGTAAAAATATGAAAATGTTACGCAGCGTGAGAGAGACTGAGAGAGAGAGAGAGAGAATTAGATTGTGAGAGAGACAAAGAGGGAAAGGGAGAGTTATAGAGTAAGGGAGAATGAATGAGAGAGAAGAAAGGGGCGAGGGAGAATTAGAGAGTAATAGAGGGTGAGAGAAGAGATGGAAAGTTAGAACTATAAGTTAAAAATGTAAAGAGCATGAGAGAGAATGAGATAGAGAGTGGGAGAATAAGTTTGTAAGAGAGACTGATAAAGGGAGAGGGAGAATTATAGAGTAAAGGAGAATGAGAGAGAGAGAAGAGACAAGAGAGGGAGAATAAGAGAGTGATAGAAGGTGGGAGAAGAGGACGAGTCGAACTATAAATTGAAAATTTACGGAGCATAAGAGAGAATGAGAGTGAGAGGGATAGAATTAGATTGTACGGGACACTGAAAGAGGAAGAGGGAGAATTATGGAGTAAGGGAGAATGCAGTAGAGAGAAGAGTGGTGCGATGGAAAATTAGAGAGTAATAGAGGGTTAGAGAAGAGAGGGAGAGTAGAACTATAAGTTAAAAAATTCCACAGCGTCAGATAGAATGAGAGAAAGAGATAGAATGAGATTGTAAGTTAAACTCAGAGAGGGAGAGGGAGAATTATAGAGAAAGTTAGAATGAGAGAGAGAGGAAGATTTATAGGGTAAGAGAGTGTGAAAGCGAATGATGGACAATTAGAGGTAAAAATGTGAACATACTACTGAGTGTTAGAGAGAATGAGAGAGATAGAGAGAGCTATATTGTAAGAGAGACTGAGAGGGGGAGAGGGAGAATTAAAGCGTAAGGGAGAATGAATGAGAGAGAAGAGAGGGGCGAGCGAGAATTAGAGAGTAATAGAGTGTGAGAGAAGAGAGGAAGTGTTAGAACTATAAGTTAAAATATTACACGGCGTGAGAGAGAATAAGAGAGAGAGAGAGATAGAATTAGATTGTAAGAGAAACTCAGAGAGGGAGAGGAAGAATTATAGATTAACTTAGAATGAGAGAAAGAGGGAGATTTATAGAGTTAGGCAGGGTGAGAAAAAATGAGGGCGAATTAAAGTAAAGAATATGAAAGATTTACAGAGCATCAGAGAGAATGGGAGAGAGAGAGAACTCGGTTGTAAGAGAAACCGAGAGACGGAGAGGGGGAATTATAGAGTGAGGAAAAATGAACGAGAGAGAAGAGAGGGTCGAGGGTGAATTAGAGAGAAATAGAGGGTGAGAGAAGACATGCAGCGTTAGAAATATAAATTAAAAATTTACTGAGCCTGAGAGAGAATAAGAAAGAGAGGTAGAATTAGATTGTAAGAAAGACAGAGAGAGGGAGAGGACGAGTTATAGAGTAAGGGAGAATGAGAGAGAGACAAGAGAGGAGAGAGGGAGAATTAGAGAGTAATAGAGGGTGAGATAAGAGAGGGAGGGTTAGAACTATAAGTTAAAAATTTATAGAGCATGAGAGAGAATGAAACTGAGTCAATTAGATTGTAAAAGAGACTGAGAGGGAGGGAGAGGGAGAGTTATATGATACGGGAGAATGAATGAGAGAGAAGAGCGGGGCGAGGGAGAATTACAGAGTAATAGAGGGTGAGAGAAGAGAGGAAGTGTTAGAACTATAAGTCAAAAAATTACACGGCATGAGAGAGAATGAGAGAGAGAGAGAATTAGATTGTAAGAGAAACTAAGAGAAGGAGAGGAAGAATTAAAGATTAAGTTAGAATGAGAGAAAGAGGGAGATTTATAGAGTTAGGCAGGGTTAGAAAGAATGAGGGCGAATTAAAGCAAAGAATATGAAAGATTTACAGAGCATCAGAGAGCATGGGAGTGAGAGAACTAGGTTGTAAGAGAGACCGAGAGACGGAGAGGGGGAATTATAGAGTGAGGAAGAATGAACGAGAGAGAAGAGAGGGTCGAGGGTGAATTAGAGAGAAATAGAGGGTGAGAGAAGACATGGAGAGTTATAAATATAAGTTATAAATTTACTGAGCGTGAGAGAGAATGAGAGACAGAGGTATAATTAGATTGTAAGAAAGACTCAGAGAGGGAGAGGGCAAATTATAGAAAAAGGGAGAATGAGAGAGAGAGAAGAGAGGAGAGAGGGAGAATTAGAGAGTAATGGAGGGTGAGATAAGAGAGGGAGGGTTAGAACTATAAGTTAAAAATTTATAGAGCGTGAGAGAGAATGAAAGAGAGTCAATTAGATTGTAAAAGAGACTGAGAGGGAGGGAGAGGGAGAGTTATATGATACGGGAGAATGAATGAGAGAGAAGAAAGGGGCGAGGGAGAATTACAGAGTAATAGAGGGTGAGACAAGAGAGGCAGAGATAGAACTATAACTTAAATATTTTCAGGGCGTGAGGGAGAATGAGAGAGAGAGGGAGAATTAGATTGTAAAAGAGATTGAGGGAGGGAGAGGGAGAGTTAGAACTATAAGTTTAAAACTTTCACAGCTTGAGAGAGAATTAGAGAGAGGGATAGAACTAGATTGAAAGATAAACGGAGAAAGGGAGAGCGAGAATTATAGAGTAAGATAGAATGAGAGAGAGAGGAAGTTTTATAGGGTAAGAGAGTGGGAAAGCCAATGACGGAGAATTAGAGGTAAAAATATGATAATGTTAGAGAGCGTTAGAGAGAATGAGAGAGATAGAGAGAGCTATATCGTAAGAGAGACTGAGAGAGGGAGAGGGAGAATTATAGTGTAAGGGAGAATGAACGAGAGAAAAGAGCGGGGCGAGGGAGAATTAGAGAGTAATACAGGGTGAGAGAAGAGAGGAAGTGTTAGAACTATAACTTAAAAAATTACACGGCATGAGAGAGAATGAGAGAGAGAGAGAATTAGATTGTAAGAGAACCTAAGAGAAGGAGAGGAAGAATTATAGATTAAGTTAGAATGAGAGAAAGAGGGAGATTTATAGAGTTAGGCAGGGTGAGAAAGAATGAGGGCGAATTAAAGCAAAGAATATGAAAGATTTACAGAGCATCAGAGAGAATGGGAGAGAGAGAGAACACGGTTGTAAGAGAAACCGAGAGACGGAGAGGGGGAATTATAGAGTGAGGAAAAATGAACGAGAGAGAAGAGAGGGTCGAGGGTGAATTAGAGAGAAATAGAGGGTGAGAGAAGACATGGAGCGTTAGAAATATAAATTAAAAATTTACTAAGCCTGAGAGAGAATAAGAAAGAGAGGTAGAATTAGATTGTAAGAAAGACAGAGAGAGGGAGAGGACAAGTTATAGAGTAAGGGAGAATGAGAGAGAGACAAGAGAGGAGAGAGGGAGAATTAGAGAGTAATAGAGGGTGAGATAAGAGAGGGAGGGTTAGAACTATAAGTTAAAAATTTATAGAGCGTGAGAGAGAATGAAAGAGAGTCAATTAGATTGTAAAAGAGACTGAGAGGGAGGGAGAGGGAGAGTTATATGATACGGGAGAATGAATGAGAGAGAAGAGCGGGGCGAGGGAGAATTACAGAGTAATAGAGGGTGAGAGAAGAGAGGAAGTGTTAGAACTATAAGTCAAAAAATTAAACGGCATGAGAGAGAATGAGAGAGAGAGAGAATTAGATTGTAAGAGAAACTAAGAGAAGGACAGGAAGAATTATAGATTAAGTTAGAATGAGAGAAAGAGGGAGATTTATAGAGTTAGGCAGGGTTAGAAAGAATGAGGGCGAATTAAAGCAAAGAATATGAAAGATTTACAGAGCATCAGAGAGCATGGGAGTGAGAGAACTAGGTTCTAAGAGAGACCGAGAGACGGAGAGGGGGAATTATAGAGTGAGGAAAAATGAACGAGAGAGAAGAGAGGGTCGAGGGTGAATTAGAGAGAAATAGAGGGTGAGAGAAGACATGGAGCGTTAGAAATATAAATTAAAAATTTACTGAGCCGGAGAGAGAATAAGAAAGAGAGGTAGAATTAGATTGTAAGAAAGACAGAGAGAGGGAGAGGACAAGTTATAGAGTAAGGGAGAATGAGAGAGAGACAAGAGAGGAGAGAGGGAGAATTAGAGAGTAATAGAGGGTGAGATAAGAGAGGGAGGGTTAGAACTATAAGTTAAAAATTTATAGAGCGTGAGAGAGAATGAAAGAGAGTCAATTAGATTGTAAAAGAGACTGAGAGGGAGGGAGAGGGAGAGTTATATGATACGGGAGAATGAATGAGAGAGAAGACCGGGGCGAGGGAGAATTACAGAGTAATAGAGGGTGAGAGAAGAGAGGAAGTGTTAGAACTATAAGTCAAAATATTAAACGGCATGAGAGAGAATGAGAGAGAGAGAGAATTAGATTGTAAGAGAAACTAAGAGAAGGAGAGGAAGAATTAAAGATTAAGTTAGAATGAGAGAAAGAGGGAGATTTATAGAGTTAGGCAGGGTTAGAAAGAATGAGGGCGAATTAAAGCAAAGAATATGAAAGATTTACAGAGCATCAGAGAGAATGGGAGAGAGAGAGAACACGGTTGTAAGAGAGACCGAGAGACGGAGAGGGGGAATTATAGAGTGAGGAAAAATGAACGAGAGAGAAGAGAGGGTCGAGGGTGAATTAGAGAGAAATAGAGGGTGAGAGAAGACATGGAGCGTTAGAAATATAAATTAAAAATTTACTGAGCCTGAGAGAGAATAAGAAAGAGAGGTAGAATTAGATTGTAAGAAAGACAGAGAGAGGGAGAGGACAAGTTATAGAGTAAGGGAGAATGAGAGAGAGACAAGAGAGGAGAGAGGGAGAATTAGAGAGTAATAGAGGGTGAGATAAGAGAGGGAGGGTTAGAACTATAAGTTAAAAATTTATAGAGCGTGAGAGAGAATGAAAGAGAGTCAATTAGATTGTAAAAGAGACTGAGAGGGAGGGAGAGGGAGAGTTATATGATACGGGAGAATGAATGAGAGAGAAGAGCGGGGCGAGGGAGAATTACAGAGTAATAGAGGGTGAGAGAAGAGAGGAAGTGTTAGAACTATAAGTCAAAAAATTACACGGCATGAGAGAGAATGAGAGAGAGAGAGAGAATTAGATTGTAAGAGAAACTAAGAGAAGGAGAGGAAGAATTAAAGATTAAGTTAGAATGAGAGAAAGAGGGAGATTTATAGAGTTAGGCAGGGTTAGAAAGAATGAGGGCGAATTAAAGCAAAGAATATGAAAGATTTACAGAGCATCAGAGAGCATGGGAGTGAGAGAACTAGGTTGTAAGAGAGACCGAGAGACGGAGAGGGGGAATTATAGAGTGAGGAAGAATGAACGAGAGAGAAGAGAGGGTCGAGGGTGAATTAGAGAGAAATAGAGGGTGAGAGAAGACATGGAGAGTTATAAATATAAGTTATAAATTTACTGAGCGTGAGAGAGAATGAGAGACAGAGGTATAATTAGATTGTAAGAAAGACTCAGAGAGGGAGAGGGCGAGTTATAGAAAAAGGGAGAATGAGAGAGAGAGAAGAGAGGAGAGAGGGAGAATTAGAGAGTAATGGAGGGTGAGATAAGAGAGGGAGGGTTAGAACTATAAGTTAAAAATTTATAGAGCGTGAGAGAGAATGAAAGAGAGTCAATTAGATTGTAAAAGAAACTGAGAGGGAGGGAGAGGGAGAGTTATATGATACGGGAGAATGAATGAGAGAGAAGAAAGGGGCGAGGGAGAATTACAGAGTAATAGAGGGTGAGACAAGAGAGGCAGAGATAGAACTATAACTTAAATATTTTCAGGGCGTGAGGGAGAATGAGAGAGAGAGGGAGAATTAGATTGTAAAAGAGATTGAGGGAGGGAGAGGGAGAGTTAGAACTATAAGTTTAAAACTTTCACAGCTTGAGAGAGAATTAGAGAGAGGGATAGAACTAGATTGAAAGATAAACGGAGAAAGGGAGAGCGAGAATTATAGAGTAAGATAGAATGAGAGAGAGAGGAAGTTTTATAGGGTAAGAGAGTGGGAAAGCCAATGACGGAGAATTAGAGGTAAAAATATGATAATGTTAGAGAGCGTTAGAGAGAATGAGAGAGATAGAGAGAGCTATATCGTAAGAGAGACTAAGAGAGGGAGAGGGAGAATTATAGTGTAAGGGAGAATGAACGAGAGAAAAGACCGGGGCGAGGGAGAATTAGAGAGTAATACAGGGTGAGAGAAGAGAGGAAGTGTTAGAACTATAAGTTAAAAAATTACACGGCATGAGAGAGAGAGAGAATTAGATTGTAAGAGAAACTAAGAGAAGGAGAGGAAGAATTATAGATTAAGTTAGAATGAGAGAAAGAGGGAGATTTATAGAGTTAGGCAGGGTGAGAAAGAATGAGGGCGAATTAAAGCAAAGAATATGAAAGATTTACAGAGCATCAGAGAGAATGGGAGAGAGAGAGAACTCGGTTGTAAGAGAAACCGAGAGACGGAGAGGGGGAATTATAGAGTGAGGAAAAATGAACGAGAGAGAAGAGAGGGTCGAGGGTGAATTAGAGAGAAATAGAGGGTGAGAGAAGACATGCAGCGTTAGAAATATAAATTAAAAATTTACTGAGCCTGAGAGAGAATAAGAAAGAGAGGTAGAATTAGATTGTAAGAAAGACAGAGAGAGGGAGAGGACGAGTTATAGAGTAAGGGAGAATGAGAGAGAGACAAGAGAGGAGAGAGGGAGAATTAGAGAGTAATGGAGGGTGAGATAGGAGGGGGAGGGGTAGAACTATAAGTTAAAAATTTATAGAGCGTGAGAGAGAATGAAAGAGAGTCAATTAGATTATAAAAGAGACTGAGAGGGAGGGAGAGGGAGAGTTATATGATACGGGAGAATGAATGAGAGAGAAGAAAGGGGCGAGGGAGAATTACAGAGTAATAGAGGGTGAGACAAGAGAGGCAGAGATAGAACTATAACTTAAATATTTTCAGGGCGTGAGGGAGAATGAGAGAGAGAGGGAGAATTAGATTGTAAAAGAGATTGAGGGAGGGAGAGGGAGAGTTAGAACTATAAGTTTAAAACTTTCACAGCTTGAGAGAGAATTAGAGAGAGGGATAGAACTAGATTGAAAGATAAACGGAGAAAGGGAGAGCGAGAATTATAGAGTAAGATAGAATGAGAGAGAGAGGAAGTTTTATAGGGTAAGAGAGTGGGAAAGCCAATGACGGAGAATTAGAGGTAAAAATATGATAATGTTAGAGAGCGTTAGAGAGAATGAGAGAGATAGAGAGAGCTATATCGTAAGAGAGACTAAGAGAGGGAGAGGGAGAATTATAGTGTAAGGGAGAATGAACGAGAGAAAAGACCGGGGCGAGGGAGAATTAGAGAGTAATACAGGGTGAGAGAAGAGAGGAAGTGTTAGAACTATAAGTTAAAAAATTACACGGCATGAGAGAGAGAGAGAATTGGTTTGTAAGAGAAACTAAGAGAAGGAGAGGAAGAATTATAGATTAAGTTAGAATGAGAGAAAGAGGGAGATTTATAGAGTTAGGCAGGGTTAGAAAGAATGAGGGCGAATTAAAGCAAAGAATATGAAAGATTTACAGAGCATCAGAGAGCATGGGAGTGAGAGAACTAGGTTGTAAGAGAGACCGAGAGACGGAGAGGGGGAATTATAGAGTGAGGAAGAATGAACGAGAGAGAAGAGAGGGTCGAGGGTGAATTAGAGAGAAATAGAGGGTGAGAGAAGACATGGAGAGTTAGAAATATAAGTTATAAATTTACTGAGCGTGAGAGAGAATGAGAGACAAAGGTATAATTAGATTGTAAGAAAGACTCAGAGAGGGAGAGGGCGAGTTATAGAAAAAGGGAGAATGAGAGAGAGAGAAGAGAGGAGAGAGGGAGAATTAGAGAGTAATGGAGGGTGAGATAAGAGAGGGAGGGTTAGAACTATAAGTTAAAAATTTATAGAGCATGAGAGAGAATGAAACTGAGTCAATTAGATTGTAAAAGAGACTGAGAGGGAGGGAGAGGGAGAGTTATATGATACGGGAGAATGAATGAGAGAGAAGAGCGGGGCGAGGGAGAATTACAGAGTAATAGAGGGTGAGAGAAGAGAGGAAGTGTTAGAACTATAAGTCAAAAAATTAAACGGCATCAGAGAGAATGAGAGAGAGAGAGAATTAGATTGTAAGAGAAACTAAGAGAAGGAGAGGAAGAATTATAGATTAAGTTAGAATGAGAGAAAGAGGGAGATTTATAGAGTTAGGCAGGGTTAGAAAGAATGAGGGCGAATTAAAGCAAAGAATATGAAAGATTTACAGAGCATCAGAGAGCATGGGAGTGAGAGAACTAGGTTGTAAGAGAGACCGAGAGACGGAGAGGGGGAATTATAGAGTGAGGAAGAATGAACGAGAGAGAAGAGAGGGTCGAGGGTGAATTAGAGAGAAATAGAGGGTGAGAGAAGACATGGAGAGTTAGAAATATAAGTTATAAATTTACTGAGCGTGAGAGAGAATGAGAGACAAAGGTATAATTAGATTGTAAGAAAGACTCAGAGAGGGAGAGGGCGAGTTATAGAAAAAGGGAGAATGAGAGAGAGAGAAGAGAGGAGAGAGGGAGAATTAGAGAGTAATGGAGGGTGAGATAAGAGAGGGAGGGTTAGAACTATAAGTTAAAAATTTATAGAGCGTGAGAGAGAATGAAAGAGAGTCAATTAGATTGTAAAAGAGACTGAGAGGGAGGGAGAGGGAGAGTTATATGATACGGGAGAATGAATGAGAGAGAAGAAAGGGGCGAGGGAGAATTACAGAGTAATAGAGGGTGAGACAAGAGAGGCAGAGATAGAACTATAACTTAAATATTTTCAGGGCGTGAGGAGAATGAGAGAGAGAGGAGAATTAGATTGTAAAGAGATTGAGGGAGGGAGAGGGAGAGTTAGAACTATAAGTTTAAAACTTTCACAGCTTGAGAGAGAATTAGAGAGAGGGATAGAACTAGATTGAAAGATAAACGGAGAAAGGGAGAGCGAGAATTATAGAGTAAGATAGAATGAGAGAGAGAGGAAGTTTTATAGGGTAAGAGAGTGGGAAAGCCAATGACGGAGAATTAGAGGTAAAAATATGATAATGTTAGAGAGCGTTAGAGAGAATGAGAGAGATAGAGAGAGCTATATCGTAAGAGAGACTGAGAGAGGGAGAGGGAGAATTATAGTGTAAGGGAGAATGAACGAGAGAAAAGACCGGGGCGAGGGAGAATTAGAGAGTAATACAGGGTGAGAGAAGAGAGGAAGTGTTAGAACTATAAGTTAAAAAATTACACGGCATGAGAGAGAATGAGAGAGAGAGAGAATTAGATTGTAAGAGAAACTAAGAGAAGGAGAGGAAGAATTAAAGATTAAGTTAGAATGAGAGAAAGAGGGAGATTTATAGAGTTAGGCAGGGTGAGAAAGAATGAGGGCGAATTAAAGCAAAGAATATGGAAGATTTACAGAGCATCAGAGAGAATGGGAGAGAGAGAGAACTCGGTTGTAAGAGAAACCGAGAGACGGAGAGGGGGAATTATAGAGTGAGGAAAAATGAACGAGAGAGAAGAGAGGGTCGAGGGTGAATTAGAGAGAAATAGAGGGTGAGAGAAGACATGCAGCGTTAGAAATATAAATTAAAAATTTACTGAGCCTGAGAGAGAATAAGAAAGAGAGGTAGAATTAGATTGTAAGAAAGACAGAGAGAGGGAGAGGACGAGTTATAGAGTAAGGGAGAATGAGAGAGAGACAAGAGAGGAGAGAGGGAGAATTAGAGAGTAATAGAGGGTGAGATAAGAGAGGGAGGGTTAGAACTATAAGTTAAAAATTTATAGAGCGTGAGAGAGAATGAAAGAGAGTCAATTAGATTGTAAAAGAGACTGAGAGGGAGGGAGAGGGAGAGTTATATGATACGGGAGAATGAATGAGAGAGAAGAGCGGGGCGAGGGAGAATTACAGAGTAATAGAGGGTGAGAGAAGAGAGGAAGTGTTAGAACTATAAGTCAAAAAATTACACGGCATGAGAGAGAATGAGAGAGAGAGAGAATTAGATTGTAAGAGAAACTAAGAGAAGGAGAGGAAGAATTAAAGATTAAGTTAGAATGAGAGAAAGAGGGAGATTTATAGAGTTAGGCAGGGTTAGAAAGAATGAGGGCGAATTAAAGCAAAGAATATGAAAGATTTACAGAGCATCAGAGAGCATGGGAGTGAGAGAACTAGGTTGTAAGAGAGACCGAGAGACGGAGAGGGGGAATTATAGAGTGAGGAAGAATGAACGAGAGAGAAGAGAGGGTCGAGGGTGAATTAGAGAGAAATAGAGGGTGAGAGAAGACATGGAGAGTTAGAAATATAAGTTATAAATTTACTGAGCGTGAGAGAGAATGAGAGACAGAGGTATAATTAGATTGTAAGAAAGACTCAGAGAGGGAGAGGGCAAATTATAGAAAAAGGGAGAATGAGAGAGAGAGAAGAGAGGAGAGAGGGAGAATTAGAGAGTAATAGAGGGTGAGATAAGAGAGGGAGGGTTAGAACTATAAGTTAAAAATTTATAGAGCGTGAGAGAATGAAAGAGAGTCAATTAGATTGTAAAAGAGACTGAGAGGGAGGGAGAGGGAGAGTTATATGATACGGGAGAATGAATGAGAGAGAAGAAAGGGGCGAGGGAGAATTACAGAGTAATAGAGGGTGAGACAAGAGAGGCAGAGATAGAACTATAACTTAAATATTTTCAGGGCGTGAGGGAGAACGAGAGAGAGAGGGAGAATTAGATTGTAAAAGAGATTGAGGGAGGGAGAGGGAGAGTTAGAAGTATAAGTTAAAAACTTAGAAAGCTGGAGAGAGAATTAGAGAAAGGGATAGAATTAGATTGAAAGATAAAGTGAGAAGGAGAGGGAGAATTATTGAGTAAGTTAGAATGAGAGAGAGAAGAGAGGGCCAAGGTAGAGTAGGAGAGGAAGAGAGAATGAGAGGAGAGAGGGAGACTTAGAGGTAATACAGTGAAAGAGAATGAGAGAGTTAGAATTAGAGGTAAAAATTTGATAAAGAATCAGCAAATGAATAAAGAAAGAACATGTTTAACGATCTCTACAAATAACATCTTTTAATTGCACTATAGCATTGGGATCGAATGCAATACTGAATGGAACTACAATAGTGAGAACCAGCGAAGGAAATAGCAAAAGAAAAAAAAGAAAATTAATAAATATTAATTGGCATAGAGTAAGATTAAACCGATGAACAATACATAGATTAAATCGTCAAAAATGCTGGAACGTACCCGTGAGTCTGCCATCTGCCGATTCCGCCGATGTCGTTGTCCGCTGATGCTGCTGTCCACCATCCGCCATTTGCCGATTCCACTGTCCGCCGCCTTCAGCTCTCTTCCCCTCATTCGTGTATTTTTGTTTCAAAGATTAGAATAAAAAATACACAAAAATTCTTAAGTTCATGAAATTCATTGTGGATATCAAAAACAGATATCCACACCCGATATCCGATATCGTCACCATTCCCCTTCAGACAGAAACAGAGACGAACATCAAGACTGATAAGCCAAAAACAGGGGTAAAAACTATGCAATTTTTAGCCCTTGTCGTTGTGGATTTTGGCTTATGCAATAAAATTTATAAGAACTCCACTTAAGACGTATAGTGATAAGTACGAGTGTCGTCCAAGGGAAGCTAGTAAGGAATTCGATTTGGTGATTATTGGTCGTTTCACTCTAATTAAACTGAATTTGATCTTCAATGAGGATCAAGTCACCCTAATTAGATGAGAATTTAGAAAGGGGGGTAGAAGAGTTGAGATGAATAGAAGAATTATGGAGCTCTAAATTGGCTTCTTTTATCCTAATAAAAGGATCCAAGAGGTCAATTAGAGAGGTTAAAAGGGAATTTTTAATTTGAGTTTGGTTTGTTTTTGCAACTTTGATAATTCAAAACTGAAATGGGGGTAATTTAATCTCCTAAGAATTAAAACTAATATTTTTAGAGTTTTTCTTTCGAATGCAGCTGAATGCTTAGTTGAATCCCTCGAATTCTCCTCTCAATCCTAATCAGGGCTTGTACATGCCGCTTAAGCCAAGCGATTTAGAATTTCAGATCAAAACCAAAAAGAAGAAACAAGAAATTGAACTAATCTCATTCAAAATGCACAAATCCAAATACAATCAAGGAAAAAGTACCAGATAACTTGATCCAGGGTGGGACTCCTCTCTGTCTTGCAGCTGAGATAGAGAACCATCAAGAATGAGCTCCCCCTCTCGAAATTTAGCTTTTATACTTAGGTTATTTGGTAAAAATCACCAGTTTACCCCCGTTTAGTACTTAATATTTATCTATCAATGTAGGCAAGATCTGAATGATCCATCCATACAGATAGAAATAGGGGATCCAGACGAACAAATCCATAAAAAAATCATCTCAATCGGACTTCAGGATCAAAAGTTATTAATAAATCAATTTTAAATCAATTTAATCCATTGGATTTAAAATTGATTTATTTATTAGTTTCGTTTTTAAACACGCAATGACGTGTCGCTCTCTCATTCGCTGGCCCATTTTGAATCCTCCTTTTTGTAGAAAAGTCCTTAAAAAGCCTAGAATTGCTTTTGGACGCCGCCCAAAAGTAATTACGTATATGCCCATGGCGCACACTCTCTCCTCCGATTTCTCCTAAAACATTAAAAATACATATTAAAAATTGCAATAAAACCCTGTAAAATTTTAAATTGGATCTTTACGCCTGCAGTGGCGACCGAGAGCTGTTTTCAGGGTCTTTTTGCAATGAAAGTTTGCAAAAAGGCCCTTGAAAGTTTGGAAATAATAAAAATACTTCTTTTTCTATTATAAATATACTTTTTTCCTTGAAATAAATACATTCCATCTTCAAATAAATCTCAGAAAAATCGTAAAAATTCGTAAAAAATTCTAGAAAATTCACTGATTCATTCCCATGCTGATAAATGTCGAAATAAAATATTAAATATGTCGTTTTCATTGAAAAATAATTATTTCGTGCTTCAATAAATACTTTAAAATTCATAGAATTAACAGAAAATTAGGAAAAAATCAGAAATCACTAGAAAACACTATTTTCATGTAAATATATGGTAACAATCCCATTTTATGCTCTTCAAATGCATAAAATCATGCTAATAACATGAAATAAAGACAGAAATTAGGGTGTTATCAGAGACGCGTATCAGTATTTGATATCCGCACTATAGAAACCGATATTCGATACTGATATCAGACATCCAGACATCCAAAAAACGGATACCAGAAATTCCCTTTTCGGTATCCGATACAGCATCCCTTGCGATACTGGCATCCTGTACTGGTATCAGGACGGGCAAACACTAAATACAATATTACTTTTGATGTAGATACAATGGCTCCCAAACACGAAGTTAAAGTTTTCATTTTGACTCCAATTCCCAAAGATTTTACTAGAGATATCCTCCCTCATAGATACTTTAAGGTATTTCCTTAGAGCCTTGTCTTAGTGGCTCTGTCTGCATTTATAAATTCAAATATAAAATATCAACTAATTTTCATTCAAATGCAAATTTCATTTTAATCATTGTCTTATAACATGGAGTCGAACTTCAATTGCTTAAGCTGAAAGGACTTCAATTGGACTAACAAAATATTCTTCCTCCAGGATAATCTCAAATAGTAACTTAATATTTGTTATTTTAACGCTTCACCATAATCAATACAAACCCTACATCCAAATCCCTACAATGTTGTTAAGAATTATAGTCAAACTCACTCGCAAATAAATAAATTATTTCCTCGAGTACAACTCTGTGACTCTGTTTATGCCTAAACATAAATAGTGTTCAAAATATACAACTTATTAATTATAAAATGTTCAATAACGGATAAGCCATATTCTACCCTTTAATATAATATTAGTAGTGATAAGGCTAAGATTAATCATTTTTACATAAATCAGATATTTAAATGACTGTTTTCAACCCATCTTCCGTTTCCAGTATTTTTATATATCAAGACCCTTTCTATCCACAAACCCATAATCATCATCGTACATTATCACCATTTGTTATATCCACAATCCCATAATCATCATTGTACCCATCTTCGTAAATCCTCCCTCACATTAAACAGTTTCAACTATACTGTGCTTAGTGTTGTCGATCTCCATCAGCTGGGACCTTACATGGAAATCGCATGGTAATTTTGTGATGGATTAAGCCCACAATCATTATTATTTGACCCACTAATATTATATTCACATATTTCTATACCTATTATGTATCGCTCTCCACCACCCAAAGTTTCGTTGTTTCAACTTTACTCTGTTTATCTGCAGATAAACATTATTCCCCCATTATCCCCAAATACATATAATATCCTTAATTCAAAAAAAACTTCTACTCCCCATTTGTGATCTGACTATTTCACGATATATTTCTTGTTATCTTTATATTTGTATTTATCATCATCTAATCAGTATATTCCATCTTGTTTGACACACATATGAGGAGTAATTTAATACTATTTGCCTAACGTCGTCATCTTTGTTTGGAAAACAAAGCTTGATGATTTCTTCATCATCTACGAAAAGAATAAAAAATAAGATAAGAAATAAGACACAATATTGTGGTGTTTTTTCAGAATTATGTACCGTTAAAATTATAGGATTCACTGTTACAATGCATGTATCATACCATGCAGTGGTCGACACATGCCATATTATCCAACATGTGTTTTAAAGGGTTCCTTTTTTTCTTCGCCCATCTAGTTTATTCCTTCCCTTTTTCTTTCATGTAACTAAGCTTATGCATTCCTCTGTTACATGTTTAATAGGTTTACCCGTTATAAAGAGCTCGCCACAATTCTACACCGCCTCTACACATCATTTTATTGGAGTCTCACCAGGCATGTTTTATTAATAAATAGTTAAAATTAAATATTTCAATAAGATAAGCAAATATTTCACCAGGCATGTTTTATTAATAAATGGTTAGTGGGAACTCCTAAACACTTGGTAATACTCCCTTGTGAGAATTTAAGTAAAAATCTATTAGACACAGCTAGAAACAATAAGAAATGTCGTACAAACTCCTAGATAGGCGTCTCGTATCTATCAAAACATCATTTTACTTTCCCATGACGAGAAACCGCTACCAATTTAATTAAAACGTTTATGATGTGTTTTCCAGCATTTTATTGGGTTATTCATACTTAAGAATGCAGGGTGAATGGATAATATGAAAGACAGATAAGGCTGTTGATTAGGAACAGGCAACCAATAAAAATGACAGATGGGGTCACACTATAGTAAGAAACATATTTAGCACCACAAATAATACCTATGGGAATCAGTTTCAATTAGTTTTCTGATTGTTTATACAACACGTGGAAGGATGAATGTAACTTGCAGCCTGAACATGATATTATAAGCAAAGGAAGAACTCTCGCATCGAGCTGGTTGGATGAAAAGAGAAATAATAAATATATGAACTCAAATTAATGTATTTAAGAGCCATTTCTGAGTTCTGTTTATGGGAACATCCACTATGATAGTTCTCAAAGAAGTTCCTCAGTTCATATGAAAGCAATCTACGAACAATACACTAATTATCACAGATATTATTTTGTTTCTAGATTGTTGTTATATTTCTGACGTAAAGGACAGTTTCTCTTTCCTTCTTTTATTAAACAGAAGCCGGTAAAGACGGCAGAAAATCATACATTAGTCCATACTTAATTACGACAGACTTCTATGTGCAGACTTCTTCTTATTAGTCATGTGCAGAACCTATGTGATATAAAAAATACTACAACTTATAAACATGGTATTACAAATTCGGGTGGCGCACGGCAAATGTGTCCATTGTCAATTAGAGGTATCACCAAGCAGCCATGGATAGATAAAAATATAACAAGCTCCATCTCAAACAGAAATCTGTAGGAGCCGCTTGGCTCCATCCTGCCATCATTGTTGAAAACGGAACTCCTCCCCGTCATAGATCTTATCATTGGTCAAATAACAAGGATGAAAATACTGTGTCAGACTTAGTAATTAATTGCCACCACCGGATAGAAAATTCTGATTCCTCTGCATCCGAAATTGTCAAACAATTGGTAGCCCTATTAGCGTTGGCTTTTTGGTGGCTAGCGCGTCACAATTTTGCTGTTTACCGTACACACCCTTTGGGTCACTATAATTCTATAAATTCAACAGATGACAGAGAACACCACAACAAGTGAACTTTATCCGCCTCAGCATAAGATTTAACATCTTTCTCTTTGATCTCCTTCTCCTCCATGGTCAACTCTAACAGCGATGCTTTTGCCCTTGTGCTCGTGTTTGCCATGCTAATTGTCCGCCCAGCCATGGCAAGCATGGTCATGGCCTTCTCTGGTCTGGCGTGCACTTGACAGTCCAAATATGATGACATTAAGCCCAGCTCGTAGTCTTTGTTACTGTTTAAGGCAGTTACTTTTGCCACTATTCTCACTCTTGCACAACCTATTCTTTTAGCTATTTTTGTGCATTTGCTGTAAGCTACATGCAAAAGTAAATCTCGCTAACTGTTATAGTTTCTCCTTTCTTTTAGTCTACAAATATGTATGGTTTTTCTTCTGAAATGTGAAGTTAAAAAGTTTGATTTTTTCGTTCTTGTTTTCCACTTGCAATCGCCATGAGTTTCTTCATTTGGTCTACCTTTCCTCCAACATTTGGTATAAGAACTCCATGTTCTAGGGGAAGGAAAATTCACCGCCATGGAGACGCTGCTGCTAAAGGTGAGAAGTATCTCATCCCTGACAGAACTATGAGTGGATCCGGAGATACGCGGCAACTTGGTATGTTCCCAGTCTTATAGAAGATGAATTAAGCATTGCGGGAAATGTGTATGAAGTTGCACTTGGAGGCCCAAAGTTTGTGTGAAGCTACCGATGGAAAAAATGTGGCAAGGAAGAATGACTAGCCAGCCATTTCTGTGATGTTTGGAGCTTTAAGTGAAGACAAATTCCGCTCGACATCACGAATACAGTAAAGGAGCCATAGGAGAGTTAAACGTCAATTAACTTTGATGCTCCTCAATTTAAGAAATCAAGCTATCAAGCGTGAGTTTGAGATGTTGGTCACGGGTAATGAAGAGACGTGACTAATTTATCTGGAAAACTATCATGAGTTGTCACTAGAATCAGAAGTCTTTGAGAAAATTTGACGGAGGAGTCATTGTGTAAAATGTTATTTGTATTGCTCTAGATAAAAAGTTTGATCCCATTACTTCTACGCTAAAGCACTAGAAGAAGCGATGGAATCGCTGAAAATTTAGGGAGAGAAATTCAGGATCGCAAGGTGAACAATGAATAGCGAGCTCGTCTAACCATAGCATCAAAAAACCCAATGGAGATGGGTTCATGCAAAGGCCAAGATCATGGTCATGGCCGTGGCCGTGGAGGAGACATAAACTCCACATAAAGGGATGCTGGAGATGAGAAGCCTTGCAAAACACCAAGATAAAATGTTATAATTGTGAATTTTTTGGGCATTAGGTGTCGGAATGCCATAGAGAACAAAGAGAAGAAAAAGCGAATTTGCTGAACCAAAGGGCTGCCAGCAACGACACTCACCATGATGATTACGCAATAAGAATGCTTGCTAATACTTCAAGAAGAAGCTAAAGAAAGAGAGAAGGTGTTGTTGTACCTCGATAGTATAGCTACAAACCATATGAGTAGGAGACACAATTTATTATGTGACATCGTACCACATCAAGGACATGCTATATTTGGAGACAATTCAATCATTCATATTGAAAGTAACTCAACCATCGTACCACAGCAAGGGAGCATCATTGTCAATGGACAAGGGGAGAAACGAGTGAAGCAAATAAATGTACTTTATGTACCTAAGATCAAGTCAAACATTCCAAGTCTGGTCAGCTGGTTCATCTTAGACGTAGAATGTTATCGTAATCGGGCTCGCTTATTATTTATAACAAAGGCCGAAGACTCTTGGGGATTGTGAAGAGGACGGTTGGAATACTATATGATGCTGGATATCATTGGTGACAACGTTCGACGAGCGCGGTGGAGTGCTGTACCTAAGAACTCACTCAAGACGTAACTATCCAAATGTAATATTCTCTCACCTCTTCTAACACGAGCACGGTGGAGTGCAGCCGAAAAGGATACTGAAGTAAATAAATTAACTGGTAAGCAAGGTAATAGAGTACCTCGTTAGTGACGTCACCCGTTGTCGATGTACTCAAGATGGGCTAGCCAGCGGGTAGGTTTGGCGGAGTTGTGTCGGAGACACGCACAGTGTTGGTCGATTGACAGTAGGAGCGCGACATCATGAGGCATGACGTGGGGAGCAGAGTCAGGGAGCAAGGAAGCACATCATGAGCGACTGGTGGCATGGGCAATTATGCGAGTTGCCAAGCAATGCAGATGATGTCGACGATCGCTCAGTGTGGACACGCGGGCAGCACGGTGGATTGTCTGACCGGTCGGGGGTGCGGACGTGCATGCGGTTTGGCTGGAAGCGGCTCAGGAGGCTGAGTAGTGTGGGCAGCTCATCGCACATAGTGCTCGAAGGACACGAGACACAGGAGGGCAATAGGGTGGTGCCAGGCAAGAAGCGCGGGCAACGCTAGCAACAGTGAGGGCAATAGGGCGGTGCTGGTGTACAGGGGGCGAGTGTAGTTGGCGACACGTGCGCATGGCTGGTGCAACATACCAAGTGAGCGGTACTGCGAGGCAGCATAATCGGCCGCGCAACAAGATGCACATACAACTTGAGGGGCTGGTGGATCAAACGAGCAGCACGGTCAATGTCGACGTCCACGAAGGTGGGTGGCACAGGGACAAGTGGCATTGGTCCACAGGCAGCGAGCACAGGCGGCGCCACAATGTGAGGATAGTGCACTGAACCACCTGAGCGGCACGATAGCTTGGGTGACTAGTGGATTGTGTGGCTAAGTAACGCTCGTGTGATACTAGGCGAAGAGATCATGGCTGCGGGGTGGCATCTCGATGATGCAGCACAGTGGGGGGGCGACGCAATGGACAACGTGAATGGCGTGAGAGCTCGAGCAGGTAGGGGACAGTGTGGCTGCGTAACGGTGGTGCGACCAGGCGTCATGAGCTCGTGGCTGTCCAATGGTGGCTTAGTGTTGCAGCAAGACCGTCCTTTGCTTCTCCCTCCTCTCCTTAACTCTCTTCTTTCATTTACTCTTACCCAAAGGAGTGTTGACCTAAGTCAATTAAAAAAAAACCTTGCTAATGTTTTAGGTGGCCAACCTTTGCTTAGATAAAGGCCAAGATGGCTCCTTAAAGTGGGGGGCTCTTATATATTGGGACCCTCTATTTAAGACAAAACAAAAAAATAAAGATATGACACACACAATACAATGACATGAAAATATAATACACAACGAACACACGAACATGAACATGATGAATACATAGACACACACAACAAAGATAACAAGCACATGCCAAGGAAAATCAAAATATTTGAATACGCAGCCGTGCTTTACACAGGGTATTAGAACCAGTTGTTTGATGACATGATCAATGAACATATATTTTCATACATTTTACATGTTTTTAGTATTATTAATTTATGCTTTATCATGTTATTATTTGAATTAACCAAATATTTATGCATTACCTAGAAATTTCAACCTTTGCACATTATGATTATTTTTCACCAACTTTATTGAGTTGTATGAAGTCCACCAGTTTGATTACTCATGTGTCTTTTATAATTCCAAATGTGCAGAAATTTACCAGAATTAGAAGATACAATTCTCAGGAAATAGGATTATTTTTTGGAGTTAGTGATTATCTGAATGGGCTGCAAATGATGAAATGGTATTGTGGGCTTTGAAAGGAGAGATCAGAGGGGCTTGGGCCACGACCTGACCTACCTATTGGGCGTGCAAACACCTTACACAAGAAACAAACTGGAAATTACAAGGCAAAGCTCTCAACCGATGGAGAAAAAAGAGGCAAGATGACAAGAAAAGAGAATAGATAATACCCAAATGGGTATTTTAGTAATTCTCCCAATGTACAAATAGACATTTTCTCACTCATTTTCCGTCATTCTGGACATGCTCTAGCAAGTGGCTGGCCAGCAGGACAAGGCATTTTTTAGAATCCAAGTTGTTCAACCTGCTTAATGTGAGTTTATTGAAGTTTTCTCTCAATCTCGTCTCTTCTTTGCATTGAAAAACACCTGATCCTGGCAAAATATAAAGATCCATACTTGAGAGGAAGCATTGAGGGCTCAGTAAACTTGCATTGAGGCTTTAGGATCTTAGATTTCTACTTTCTCCATCACTTCCCATCCATTTACCTTTAAAATCCATCACTTCCCCACTCTAAACACTCATTTTCTCTACTTTCTCTATCTAAAATAGGTTTTTTATCGCAGTAGACCTTCATCTATATCCATAGTTACTCCCGTAAACATTTAATAAAAATTCTTCTTCATTTGCACATCCAAATTCTATCTCAAACTCCTTCTGCACTCTCTCTTCATTTTCTTTCTCTATTTTCTCATTTTGGCCCTTTCTCTCTCTATAACCTGTTCTATGTCTCTCTAGACCTTCATCCATATCCACAGTTCATTAGCTGAAAATTTCATAAAAGATCTCCTTCGTCTACACCTTCAAATTTCCTCTCAAACTCTCTCTACACTATCTCTTCATTTTCCCTCTCTATCTCTTCACTTTCTCTCTCTATCTTCTCATTTTGACATTCTATCTCTCTAAAAACATTTTTTCTCACTCTCAAATATCTCCCTATGTCTCTTTAGATCCTCTAGCATTCCCTACTTCGAACCCCAAAAAAATAGCATTAAAATATTATTTTTTACCTTTTCAAAACCCAAGTTTCTGTCTTCTAGCTGCCACCGTGCGGTGCCATGCGGTGTCCGGCGGTGCCCGTGTGGCAGAGATAGCCCTCTGTCCGCTGGTCCGCGCGCAGCCAGTGCACACAACCGTAGGGTATAGGGTAGCCCTGTGTAGGACTTAGACAAATCAGCTAAGTCGTGGCGCCCAATAGGGCTTAACCCCAATTTGGCTAAGTCTTCACTTAGCCAAATTGGGCTATCCTTACTAGGCTGACCCACTAAGGGCAGCCCTCTACCGGCCAACCCAGGCCCACCGACCCATTTGGCTTGCTGCCACCTTCGTTACTGCCGCAGCCGTTGCTGTCGCCGCCGCCGCCGCTTCGGCGATCGTCGTTGGTAAATTTCATATTTTTAGTATTTAAAAAATATTAAAAATAAAAAAAAAACAGAAAAAATCAGAAAAATTATTTTCTGCATTGAAAAACTGCGAAAAAATTTGGAACCAATCTAGAAAATTCATATAATTTATTTAAAGTCATTTTAACACCTTAAAAAAGTCAAAAAGAATCTCTGTCTCTCGTTTTTAATACTTATAGTTGTTCCTTTTTATGTAAATTAATTCCAGAAAATTCAAAAAATATTTATTTCTGATTAATTTGCTAAGAGAAAATAGGAAAAAAAGTTTTAAAATATTATTTTGTGTTTCTCCTTGTATTTTGGCTTAACTTAAATCACAGGGAATTATGAAAATTAACTAAAAATCTAGAAAAAATCCCAAAAAAATTTGTATTCTTCACATTTAAAATCATCTCCTCCATCCTAAGCTTCAGAAAATTTTCTGAAATTAAATTTCTGCCACTCTATGGATCGACCCCTTACTTGCCCTATATTAATTATAGAGTATTTAAGTGGAAAATTTTCATAAATATTGTTGGCTAAGTCTGAATCAAAAGAACGACATAAAACCCCTAAATTTGGACTTATCACTGTTTTCACCTTCTGCTTGGCGTGCCGATCAGGTTGGACACAAACCCATAGGGTCGTTGATCACGAGGATGACGGCTTCGAAGACATCTCCAATGAAGTGGGACTGTTTCCTCTATCACTATGCCTTCTAAACAATCCATTTAGGAGAAGTGCATTCTCTCAAAAGGAAATCAAGAAGAAGGGTGGCTGCGGCATAGATGGTGTGGCATTTGAATCTCCAATCTCTGGAGAAACTCTCCTCTTAGGGGTTAGTAAGGGGAAGCCCATCCTTTGACTCTCCAAAGAATCTCTATCAAGAATGTGTTGCCAACAATCAACATATGAGTTTATTTCCCCCTTATTAAACAAATTGAGCAAGCAGAGTACTCGAGCTCATCCATGGAGAGTCAACATATGAGTTTTTTTCTCATCTAGTTGATGATTACTTAGGACTTATCTGGCTTACTTTTTTGAAGCAAAAGCGGCATGCATTCCAGGTTTTTGTAAAATTGAAAACAATGGCTGAAGCTGAGAAGGGAGTGAAGTTTTGACCTTTTTGCACTGATAAAGGCAGAGACTTCAACAACGCTTCAGAATTATCTTCTTACTGTACTAAAGATGGCATAAAGAGGCAGATAACTGCTCCTTACTAGCCTCAACCAAATGGATCAGCTGAAAGAAAAATAGGACAATTATAAATATGATGAGATGCATGTTGAAAGAAAAGAATCTACTATATGAATTATGGGACGAAGCCATCAATAACAGTGTCTACATCTGAATGCTATGATCTGAACACCAGCAAAGCGCACATCACTAGGGATGTTATTTTTGAAAAAAACAGCCAACACTGTTGGAGTTCTTCTCATTTTCAAGGTACCCTTTTTATCCTAAATTTTTTCTAACCTCCTTATAGAGAAGACAAAGAGGTTGACTAGCCAACTTTGAGTCAAGAATCAGGCGAGCACAAATAAAATGCAGATGAAGTTTTGGACCACAAAGGCAATCAACAAATAGTTTCTAAAGAGCAAGCTCATGCAAGTTACCAAGACATAAATCAAATTTTCATGCATACCGAAGACTGTCACTAGGTATATGAAGAACCCACTTTATTATCAGACACAAAAAGCATGAAGTTTGAACTAATGCGATGAAAGCGGAATTGCGGAATTGGCAATAGTGGAAATGGGTTATGTGCAGAAATGGGGAATTGATGATGAAGAGTTTTTTGCTCCCATAGCTATGATGGAAACTATAGGAGTTTTATTTGCATTTTCAGCTCATGGAGAATGGGAAATTCCTCATTTGGATGTGAAATCAGTTTTTCTAACAGGTGCAATAGAGGAGGTTGTATATTTAAAGCAACGTGAAGAGACAAAGAAATTGTTTCCCTAAAATTGAAGAAGGCATTTTATGGAATGAAGCAAGTTACACAAGCACGGTACACAGACCTTGATAATGCTTAGCAACTATTGGTTTCACCAGAAGCTCCTTCAAACATGTTGTATATTTCATGACATCTCAGCTCTTTTGCCAAAACATTGGAATTTATATGAATGATATCATAGTCACAAGATCAAGTGTCAAGCATATTCCTAAATTCAAGACTCAGATGGGAAACTATTTTGAAATGAGAGGTCTCATATTTCTGAAATCTTACCGGGGGTACTAAACTGGATCAGGAGGAGGATCACATCAAAATAAGTCAGAAGACTTGTGTTGGAAAGCTACTTCAACAAAGCAGACTAAGTGATTGTAACTCAATATCTACACTTTTGAAGCACGTTTCAAATTCTGTCAAGAAGATGCAACCCCTCTAGCTGATCCTACTGTTTTCAGAAGCATATTTGTGACTCTTAGGTACTTGACTCACATGCCACCACATCTTATGTTTTCTGTTGGATATCGCAGCAGGCATATGGAGAATCCTACATCAGAACACATGGCAGCAGTTAAAAGGATCCTTAGGTATGTCAAAGTGTCTGTGAACCCTGGATTAATTTATGAAAGAAGGAAGATGTCAAACTCTCAATGGATATGTGACAGTGATCATGCTAGAGATATGAAAGATCAATATTAGAGGATTATTTTTTCCGGAATCAAGCTTGATAAGTTGGAATTCATTGAAACATAAAATAGTGGCCTTATCTTCATGCCGAGAAAAATGCTATCTGTCACTACTACAGCTTATCAAGGGATTTGGATAGCAATAGCTTTACCCATAAATCTCTTGATAGACAACAAATTAGCTATCATTCTATTAAACAATATTGTATTGAAAAATTGATCAAAGCATATTGATATAAAGTAGCATTTCATACAACCGTGTCTTGACGAAAACAACATCGAAGTGGATTACATAACTACAAAGGATCAGCTCGCAGACATCCTCATGAAGGCTTTGGAAAGAATTCATCGTACAAACTTTTTTCAAGAGCTGGGCATCCATGAAGATGGCATGAGAATTGGACCTAGAGAAGTGATTTATTACATTATGCACAGTTCATAATCTTTGTTACTAATGAAGACAATGACTTCTGCCACTATCCCCACTCTCCCATGACTTATTCTTCCACCTATTTTTGTCGGCCCGTTGTAAGCTACATGGGAAAGTAAATATCGCTGGTGGTCCTCATTATCTGCTTTATTTTGGTCTATGAATATGTATCATCCTTCTACTGAAATGTTAAGGTGAAAAATTCATTTATTCACTCTTGTCACGCTCTTGTGATCTCCATCCATTTCTTCATTCTCAACACCTATCAGAAGGTGTGAAAGCTACAGCTTTCCTCTAACAAATGATGCAAACAGATGCGGGTGTTTCTTCCTCGCCAGTTTCTCAAGATAGTTTCGCTTCATTTTCACTAAAGGAAAGAGGGCAAGACTGCATACAAATCATCGGTGCCATGGTTACTCTGAACTTATTCACAAGGAGACCCTGTCGTTGTGGCCACACCACCACTTCAAGAGCATCTGCATGATCTGCTGATCGCTGACTCCATGTCAATGTTTGAAGCTTTTAATTAAATTGAATTAAGCGCTTAGAATAGATGGGGCTGCAATGTCTTGAATCAACACAGCATCGTATTAGCATCGATTGAGCAGGAACCCTCGCCCGGCATTGTTATCCTAACAATGTTCCAAAAACCAAATTTGAGAGTTCTACATTTAAACGACATTCAAGTGTGCAGTTTTTTAACATACAACTAAAGTGGACGGGTCTAAACCGAGATAAATACAAATTCTTGCTATTTGAAATGTTCCCGAGTAAATAGTTTAATTAACCAAATACTTTCTGTAAAGATATATAAGAATAAAAAGTCTGTTCACTACTGTCATGGATTACATTTCTTTCAACAAAACTTTGTTTGATTTACACTACGTTATAACACAAACCAGAGAAACCCAATAGAGTATACGTAATCATATCACTATGAATATGGTTGGTTCTTTTTGTCTAAAACCACCATGGTCTTTTAATGAATACATAAAGGGCTACTAAAGTTATATTTCAATAAATTGAATGTCCATGCATTAGGGACTTTGACTGTAAAATAGTTTCATGAGCTGTTTTTATGTGTGACATGTGTTATAGTTGTTTCTGTCCTAAGCGGCTGATTGTTCTCGATCTTTCTTGGGAAAAGAAATCTGTGGCTAGAAGATTTTGGATTATCATGAACTGTTTTAGTAGAAGCAATGTAATTCATCGCCACTTGTGTGCTAATTTAACTCTGCCATATTTGGCCATAAACTATATTAATTTTCATATAATTGTATGAGATCTCACATATAGTCTGGGGCCATCAAGCCAATGTCAATTCCATGATTTATTTATGTTCACTATTATTGTGTGACTTATGAATAAAGTTCAGGTAATGAAATAGTTAAATATTATCGTATCATGGTAATTTGATTACTAGTTAACAATAGCAAGTGGATGCTCCTTACAATAAGAGTTCACTTAAGCGACCAAAAATATCAGGTACACCTTGATAGACCCAAAATGTGACATGTAATCATACACATTTTAATGTAACTTTGGGATCATTTCATATGCATTGTCTTCAATTTATAAGAATTCTGCATTTGGTTCACTAAACAGAGCAAGTTCTAAAAAATGCATTTTAATCTCATTTTTATACATGTTTTACATACTAAATAATTTCTTGGTAAATATATTGCTAATACATCGTAATTTGTAATGCTCGATCTAGCGTGTCAGTTTATATTCTTCACATGGAAGAAGTTAAAGTTGAAGAAAGAAATATAGAGAAAAAAACAGAGGGAATGAAATGAAGAACAAAGAAAAATATAAAAAACAAATGTTAGTTGGGTTGGCTAAGGAGGGACCAAGTGCATCAGCGCCCAAGCCAGCCACAAGCAGGCGAGGGCGAGGACTCAAGCTGGGCGTAGTCGGCAAGGAGTAGTGCTGGCAAGCAAGCCCAACGGCCAAAAGAAGCTCAAAGCCCAGGCAGGCCCATAGGGAGGGATCAAGTGCGAGGTACAAAAGGGAGGCATGGCGTTTCAATTTAGTAAAAAATATAAGCGGACATTTATATATCGCCTCATTTTTAAGAAATTTTCCATATGGGATTTAGGATCTCACTATGTGCTTGCCGCCATCGCGCCGTGATCTTAAGAAAACAAGAATAAATTTAGACGAATCTTTGAGCCAACCCAGCCTGAAGCCCATGTCTTTTCGAGCTTACATTAAATAGCGTGATGTGATCTCAGCCGTTTAATCTTCTTAAAAAGGATCGGACGGTCACAAATATCATGTCCGGTTTAATCTATTTTTATTTGTTTTCCAGGGTTTCCTATTGGCTGGCGAGGAGGACGACAACACGGAACTCCTCACCAAATGAATTAGAAGTGTGTATCATTTAGTGGGCAGCAGTTGGGGAGGTTGATGGGGCACCCGGACGTATCAAGATGGGGGTATACCGTAAGATGGGTTTGCGGATGCAATTTAATCACTACCTTTGGACCCATATGAGGTTGATCGAAAAACCAGGGGTAGTTCAATCCATCACCGCCCCTGGTCGTCAACAAAGCATGTCTAACCATTGTTGGTTTCCAACAGATGGGACAGCCATGCCATTGATTGGCTTGGGAGGACCCCAAGGGCCGTCCTACTCCATTGAATAGGAGTTCAATACCTACTCTATGTAAGGTGCCACTTGATGGAAATTTGGAACACTAAACGCAACCAGCTAGTGTATGGTGATATGATGAGTAGCTCAAGCAGCATTCATTTAACCTAGCAAGATATTAATTCAACCCTTTGATTGTAAAGTTTTTTTCTACCATAAAACATATTCCGTTTGATTAGCAATGGATTACAGGAGTGTAAACCATGATTCCTACCACTTACATATGCGCTCGATCGTACTATGCAGGCCTAAGGTCAGTACATTTTTTTCTTGAATGGTTTTCTACAACTGGCACTATGAAGTTCTTGAAAGAAGCTTTTCGCAATACATGACTAAAAAAAAATTGAAAATGTGGTTCGTTTTGCTCACTAAGTTTGTAGTAAGATAATGATTTTCCCGTCGAACCTCAGTAAGACAAAGAAAATGAATGTAAAAAGATGCTGGGTATCTTGTAGTATATATATATGTATATTAACTATATATTAACGCAAAAAAGGAAAAAAATTAAAGAGTTTACTAAAAAACATATGCCAAAAGGCAAATATAGTAATGTTTATCTAATTATCTTATGCAAAGTGTGTTTCCATTCTCGCCATGAAGGTGCACCTGATATTTACTATGTAAAGGCTCTACCTCATGGTATGGGCTCTGTCTATTTTTTAAAAATGTTTGTATCTGAAATCATGAGAAGTCCATATTTGATATTTGAAAGGAGATAACATTTAATCATGTAACTGTTTCATATATCCACTTGCAATAGTTTCTATGTTGAAGAGAAAACTGTAATAATGGATCCTGACTTATAAAGATACAGGGAAAAGGAAGCTGGGCTTGAGAGCAATCGTTAAAGGTTCTAATTTACGTAAAAGAGAAAAATGATGCTGGCCTGCAATAGACAACTGATTTTAATCTATAAAAACAGTTAATAATCGGAGTTCACTCTGCCTTTAAAATAGTTCGGAGTGGTTCTCTTTATTCTCATTATCCCAAGTGGAAGTATTAAGTCAATAAAAATCGTTATTCTTTCCTAGAGATGGTCGGGCAAAACAAACTCCTATTTATCTTTGTTTTGACTCGTTTAGTTTAGTGAAATGTCAAATATAGCTCTCATTATTGTTTCTAATAGCAGAACCTTAGTATTTTATTAAGAATTGTTGGGATAACGATCCTCACAATTCAAGCCCTTGCAGCCCCAGCCGACCTGGCTGCTTCTTTAACTTTGTTTTCATGCTACAGATAACCTCAAGGAATGAGTGCTCAGCAGATCACGCGGATGCTCTTGAAGTGGTGGCGGCTGCAACGACGGGTTCCCTTGTGCAGAAGCTATGAGAAGCCATGACAGTGTTGATCTACGTACAGCCTCGCCCTCTGGCCTTCGGTGAATATGAAGTGAAACCCCCCCGAGAAATCAGCGAGGGAGAAGCAGCCGCAACCGTTCACATCCTTGGTCTGTCCAATTCACGCTGGAATAGAGAAGAACGTCAACGTGCTTGGTGAAGCTGGACCGACAATTACACCCGCTAATTGGAGCGCGAGGACAAAGGCAGCACTGGTAGAGGTAGCCATGAAGGACGAGGAGATGAAAGGGAAAGATCTTTAGTCTTGTACTAAGTTAGAGGAAGTTCTTTTGTTGTGGTGTCCTGCTCTCTCGCATCCCATCGATTTATAAGACAATGGGGATGACCCAAAACGTGTGTATCCGAAAGGACAAAATTGTGACCCGGCATGGCGAAGCCATAGATAACTTGTCTTTGATTTTTTCGGGCGGAAAATAGTCAACAATGTTTATCTGTGATGAATAACTTTAAAACTCTGAAATATTCTTTGACCGATCGTTCCATACGTAAAGCGGGTAGGTATGGTTTTCGACGGCAAATTACTGGATGGAGCATAGATTTCTATTCAATATGTTGCGTGGTATATGTTTATCAATCTAGTGCTGCCTGGTCAACCCTTCTTGGGCATTTGGCTGCCGCTAAATTAAATAAATTGTTCCCCGGTTGACAACGGACGATACTTTGCCATACGGCGTTCAATATTTTGACTTACTGTGGCGTCTTCATCAGTAATATGAAGTCTTCACATAAAACTCTGTCCCGATCAGATATGACCCCATGCATGACCGTTATCGATTTCATCAGCTTACAATTAATAAAAAAAAGAGGAAAGGGAAACTGCCCTGAATTGCCTTGATAGAGTAATAAGTCCGAAATTAGACCGCAAAAGATTACCCCGAAATTGCCTTGATAAAAGTATTGTGCCACAAGGCACTGGAATGAGTAGAAGTGTTAACTTTATCTCCTTTGCTTTTGGGACTGCCATTGTCATAGCATTTGAAAGCTTTTCAGATCGAAAACTGAACAGGGCATGCATTGCCGCTTAAAAGGAGGCCTTAAAGAAGATACAGTAATTTGAGTCAGAGTATTGTTTTTGTGTTAAGAACCTGATCCAACTAGGGGTGTCTCTGCCATATTTGGAATAGGACTTTTAATCCCCAGCCTTTGACGGTGAGGATCGGTCTTCCTCCAGCCTGACGTATAAGGGCACGTGCACAATTAGTCCTGTAGCTGATTAGGATTATTTTGAAACAAAACCCGGCACCAATAAAACTCCGATATTTATTTCTTCACGTCAAAACTGCAAGGAGACAGGACAATGAACATGGAATTGCTGTTGGGGTTAATCCAGTTATGTTTGAAATAAAGGGCGTCGCAAAATAAGCGGTAATCATGGATTCATGTACGCTCATTTTTTCTTTTTTTAATTAGTATTTCTTTGAGCAAGTTGAGATCCAAGTTTCTCTCTATATGTGTGCCTTGGTTCACACGGAAACTGTATATGTATGTTCAACGTGAATAGATTTAGGTGTGGGTGTTAATTCTCTCTTCTCTTGCTCTCCACCCCTGTTCTCCTTGGTTCATTGTCTGCTCTTTGTGTTGCGGACTGGGCAAAACTCCGTCAAGTGGTATCAAAGTGATAAGCTGGAATATATGTGTTTATATGTTGTTATTTAGGGGTTTTTCAAACTTAATCACTGAAATTTATAGATATCCCTTAATGTGTGCGTAAGGGGTCGAACCCTAGGTAGGCGGTGGTGATATTCAATTTTCTTTCTAATTAGGGTTTTGAATTCCAAACATGAATGAAATCATGTTTTAACTACTCCTTTATATGCTAATACTTGTGATTCACAACTAAAATTCTATCCTTTTTGAACATAAATGATTTTAATAACTCTCTATTATTTAATAACAAAAACAAAACAGCGACGAATGGTGCAGCGACATACAACAGCCAAAGGCGGCGACAGGCGACGACTAAGGGCGGCGGAATGCGATGGCCGAGGGCGGCGGCGTGCGGCGGCCGAGGGCTGCCACAGCACCAGCCGGGCAGCCACAGCGGCCCGCGGCGGCGGCGTGCGACGGATGAGGGCAGCGATGGCGGTGGCGGCGGTCGGGGGCGGCGGCATGCGGCGGCCGGGGGCGCCAACGTGTAGCGGCCGGGGGCGCCAACGTGTAGCGGCCGGCGGAGGGCGGCAAAGGGCGATTGAAACAGCCCCGATTGTTGTCGGAGTGCGGGATGGCGGCGGCGCTGCTGGTGCGAGCTGGCCCGGCGGGCAGCCGCGGGTGGGCCGTGGTCGCCACGGTTGGGCTGCGGAGGCCACGGTGGGGCCGTGGATTGGGCTGCGGTCGACCGTGGTCTGGACCGCGGGTTGCCGTTAATTGGGCCGCGACCCAACGCGGACTGGCCCAAATGGCGGCTAGGGCAGATGTGGCGGGCTGGCCCAATTGGTGGGTAGGGCACATGTGGCAGCTAGCCCAATTGGCAGCAAGGGTTGATGTGGTGGCTTTAGGAGACGCGTTCAGGGGCAGCTAGCTGAAACGGTGTCTCGAGGTATGTGCCAGGGCATCTTGGGCAGACGCGGCGCCAAAGGACGTGGATTGCGGTGCCTCGGGCGCGTGTGTCCAGGCTGGCGATTGGGCCGAATAGGCCTGGCTGGCTAGCGCCGACCAAACGGGCAGTTGGCCCGATGGGCCTGTTGATCGAGCTTCCGGCCGCGGGGCGGTGGCTTGGATGGGCGCGCGGGGGCTCGGCACTAGGCGCACTGCGGTGGCTTAAAGGGGTACGCAACGGTGGCTTCAAGGGCATGCGCAGGCAATAGTCTTCAAGGGCGTGCACAGCGGCGCGGTTTGGCGCATGGCGGCATTTCATGGGGGCGCTGTGGCGGGCGTAGGTCCGCATGTGACGGAGACTCTGAGGCCATGCACGATGGCGAGGAGCAGCAGGTTCTACGTCGCGGGATGACGGCGGCCTCAAGAGGACGCACGCGCGTGGCATCAATTGCAGGGCGTGCGCACGCCGGCCTCTATGGGCCGCGTGGCGGCATTCGCAGGTCGCGCGTGCACAGCGGCCTTATGGGCCGCGCGTGCGGTGGCCTTAGGGGCACACGCGGCGGCCTCAAGGGCGTGCGCGGTGCAAGCGCGCACACAGGTGGCGGCGAGAAGTGGGCCGGCAGCGGCCGCGCCACCTTCTTCAAGCTTTCTCTCTAACTTCTCTCTCGTTCCAAACATTTCCATGTCAAAAGACAGTCTCTTCTTTCTTCTTAACGTAGGGGTCCGATATGTAGGCCCCACGAGGAACAAAGGGAAACCCTAACTAGAAATGAAAAATTAACTTAAACCTATGGAAAAAAAAAATCCTAGATAACTTGAGGGCATCGCCAGCACCCCTTATGGTCTCAGATCCAAACATTGGTCGGAAATTTCAACAAAATAGACAGAACTTGATCCCATGCCTTTAGGTAGAGTCTTAACATAGTGAAGATCCGGTGTACCTTCATGACGACCATGAATCTGGATTATGCCTAAGTTAATTAGCTAAAAGTTACTAGATTTGCCTCCTGATATATATTATTCCTATTAACGCTGGAATATTTTTCTAATTCTTTTGAAATGAATAAATACTAAATACTACATATATATATGTCCTATAAGATAACCCAGCATCCTTTGTAGTCACTATGTTAGTCTCATTAAAGTTGTAAGGATAAATTATTATATTACTAAAAACTCAATGAGCAAAACGAACCAAAACTTGAAATTTATTTCCATTTCTATCTTCCTACAAGTTTCTTTCAAAAATTTCATAGTGCCAATTCTAGAAAACTATTCAAGCAACAAAACTATTGACCTTAGGCCTCCATAGTAGGATCGATTGCATGTGTAAGTGGTAGGAATCATGGTATCGACCCATGTGATCCTTTGCTCATCAGCTGGGATATGTTTTATGGTATGCAGAAACATTACAATCAAAGGGTTGAATTAATAACTTCCTAGGTTAAATGAATGCTGCTTGAGCTACCCATCATATCATCATCCACTGGCTGATTGTGTTTAGTGTTCCGGATCTCCATCAAGTGGTCCCTTACATGGATTAGGCATTGAATTCCAATTCCATGGTTAGCATTCATGTTTCGTTATTTGAGGCCACTGAGAAAGAAGTGGAATCTAAAGAAGGTGTTAAACAAGTGTTAAAACACAGAGGAAGAAGACGTTTAATAATAGTCGGGATTTCAAGGGTGATCGAGTAGGTTGGGAGTCTTGATATTTGTTTGTAAAACAGTATTGTCTGCTTGGTGATATACATCAGATAATTACTTTACTTTAAATTTGGTACAAGGTTCTGGTGTTCTGTTTATGGTGCTTAGTAGGTCTTCATCAAACTCCGTTTTCCTTGGTGAAGAAGAAAAAAATGGATGATGACGATGTTGAGTTATTCAAGGCCTTGCTAACAGAGGTTGAGAGAATGTGGTGGGAATCCATACAAGGGGTTTAAGAAGAAGAAGGATAATGATGCATTAAGTTACCGGGATGACATGCACTTGAAAATTGAGAATGTATTTCTCAAGAAGTTTCTTGCGGACTACTAAGACGATCAGGCATTCTAGTTTTGATTCTAGTATGAGAGAGGAAATATATATTCATAAAACTTAATGTCTAGATATGAAAACTTACATGTGTCGAGCGACAAACATTTGTTTTCAACATGATAAACACTGTACCCATCAAGATGTGTGTCTGTGATCTGTCATCTAATTTATATTTGGAATATGGTCTTGAATATAGAAAACATAAACATCCCAATGTTCTTAATCAGGAGTAATTATGAGAAGTATTACGAACTTCAAAGAAATACTTATTTTTTAGATTGGGAGTCTCAGTTCTATTGAAAATAAAAGTAGTTGTCGATAATGCTATATCCCAGAATGTTTGTGGCATACTAGCCTGGTCAAGCAGAGTTGACACTCTTTCCACGAGATGCCTATGTTTTATTTCAACAGTACCATTTTGTTATGGTGTATGTGCAAAGTACACTCTATAGTCAATTCCATCTTGGTTAAAAACTCATTAAGGAGCTTGGGACTCTCCACCCTAGTCTAATGAAACATATTTGATTTTGGCACAGAACTGGCTTTCTACTTATTAATGAAATTCTTCAAATGTAGAGAATACATTGCATTTCTTATTAAGTGGATAGAAACATTTGAATTTACTAAAATCATCAACATAAATTTGAGTATATAAGTTCCGTAAGTTTTTGTACAGAATGATTTGTATAAATAAAATGAAATTTGTGAGATTTGTTACTATAGTAAGATTCCGGTGTATAATGTTTTCGAATGTGAGAAACTAGAAGGCCAAAATTGTTTATTATAAGCTGTAAAATTGTAACATGAGGATGTCCAAATCAAGCATTCCAGGTGTCAGATGAAGCTTTCTCCCTAAGATAAGCTTTAGGCTTGGGTGAGCTTCTTGTTTCAAGGCACTAAAGTACATTTTTAATTGATCCTCAATGAAGGATCTTGTTTTTCTCTTTTCCTTCACAAGACAATATGGAGAATGGAGTTCAACATATAAATAATTATCCAATCTTGATTTGCGAATTAACAACTAATTTTTATTTGTTTCTGGAACGTGAAGCACATGTTTCAAGAATAGATCATTGTCTTGGGTAAGAATTTTAGAAGATGAGACAGAAAGAATGTTCAAACCGGAGGAATTACCTAGTTGAATTTATCATTTCCAAGATAGCTGGTAGGTTGATTTATCATGTTTTTGTTTGAGATGACATGATGTGTGGCTTCGTTATCGGGATATCAAGCTTCAATTGTAGATAAACCAGCTGCATTTGCAGTATAAGATCGTGGTTGCCGTGGAGATGATGCTGTTCTTTATATTATTTGTGGATCTCTATTTTTCCAGGTCAGTTCACTTCTGGTGCATAATTCACTTCATTTACTTGCTCAGCGGTCAAATTGGAAGCAGATTTAACATCGTAGTTGAAATCTGTTTTTCTTGCCTTTTCCTGTTCCGTGATTTTGATAGTAACCTCTATTGTAATGTCCATCTCTATGTTGCTGAGTATAAGTTTGTGTATTTCAAATTTGAGTATGATTTGCACATAGACCAATTAATGCATCATGTGCTTTTAAATTCATGATGAACACATCCAACATTGTATTATTGATGTTAGGATTTATCCTAACAATAAATTGTGAATATTCCGTACCAAGTCATCTGTAGCATATGCAAATCATAGTGGGTTCACTAGTCACCAAATTTGTGATCTCAGGAGATTCAACTATTGATAGGAAATCTATGTATTCATCACTTGTCATAATACCTTTCTTCATGGTATGAAATTGTTGATCCAGTGGCACGATTCTTGGCTGACTGCCATTGCAAAATACATTTCTAGTTTCTCCAATGCTTCTTCGGACGATCTTGCTTTTTCTAAGGCATGTTATGGTAAATGATTCTGACAATTTTGAAGGAATAAACCCAAGTACTCGTGGATCTAGTTTGTAACATGTTTTGAATGTCCGATTTTCTACCCCATTTCCTTCATAATCGGTAAAGGGATTGGTGGAGATAAACCTTCAAGGTGATTAACTAGCCAATACCCATTCATATTTGACATAATGGGTTTCTTCCACACGTGGTAGTTGTGATTTGTAAACTTGATGCACATCATTGTGCTTGAACAATAGAATATTGGGACATCCTATGGCTGTTAATGCTCCAAAGTTAGGAATATTCATGACGGGAATCACTGAGTCAAATCTTGTAGTATCCTCAGGTGCCTTCAGATCGATGGCTCAGGTATGATGTAAAAGTTCTTGAAAAAGAGGAATAACAACACATGTAAGAAGATAGGAGAACACCGAGACTCAATAACTGAGGATCATTTTTATTACCCACACTATTTTAGAACAAGTTGGTTTGTATTTATAAATTATATAATATTATTATGAACAGCTAGTTATTTGAAATTTTAACTTGACCGTCATAAATTCCTTTCTAAATTTCATCCCGGCCATTAGATTATCTGACTGTTTTAATAGCTTATCTAGAGTTAAACCTATCTACCAGATTTTCTCCTATCAAGATTTAATCACAACTATCTATGTTGTGTTATATTAAATCCTGACCGCCACATTTCATAACAAGTATAGGTATGTGTTTAATTCTTACTAACCTATGGTCATGTAGGATCCCATTGGTTGATGACGATAATGGCATGGCCTTGCTTCTGCAATAACCTACTCTTTAGGCACAACATGCATCTTTAAAGATTTAATGCGTGAGTGATTTAATTTGCGTGTATTTCCTCAATTATTTTGACATAATTATGTTATGATAGACCAATATGGCTGAATACAAACACAAAGAAAACAAAAATTGTTTGGGAAAGAGGAATTTGAAGTTTACTGGCGTAGAGAGGTGTGAGTTGAGCCTGATCTAAATGAATAAAATGTTACACTGCTCAAAATGTTCAACCCCCTGACATTCAATCAGTTTCTCTTGTTGTTCATTATTTCATATATACTCTCTTGGTAAAGTAGGCTACTGATAGTTGACTAGCATCAAGCCAGCGACATATTTGGTATGAGTGTGGGCAAAAGTACATTGTGCACCCATTCGCATAACATAATACACTATCAACCGTTTAATGTGTGTACAAAGGTTTCCAATGATGAGTTTAAAGTCCTCATTTTGAAAACTATTTTCATGGATTCTCTAGGGGGGCTCCACCACTGGACTCTGATTGTTTTGCGGGGTTATTATCCAGGGCCGCCGTGGCTGCTGGAGTATGATTACATGCCCAATGGGACGTTGGGGGCACTACTGGGGGACCAGCACGTGCTGAGCTGGCCGATGCGGCACGCAATCATGCTGGGTGTGGCATGTGCACTGGCAATGCTGCACGCGGTGGGGGTGACGCACGGGGACATGCAGGGGAAGAACCTACTATTCAATGCAGACTTTGAGCCGCACGTGTGGGGGTTCAGGCTGAGGCACGGGGAGGGGGGGCCACAGGAGGGAAATGTGGCGGGGTTGGGGGGGTGCTGCAGGAGCTGTTGGGCGGGCCGGGGCCGGATGCAAAGGGAGTGTTGGAGTGGGTGTGGGGGGGGGCTTGAGAGGGGGCGCGGGGGGGAGCTGGTGTGGGTTGGGGTGCTGGGGCTATGGCCCGGATCGGGAAAATGGGAGGAGTTTCTGCTCGGGCTCAAGCTTAGGCTGCTCTGCGCCGCCCCCGAGTACGATGGCTGAGTGGAAGGAGTTTCTGCTCGGGCTCTTCTTCGCTGTCGAGTACAATGGCAGCCTCCCCGCCTCGGATAACTCTGCTTCCTCAACCACCTGTGCCAAAAAATGAGCTCTATCGGCGGGTACCCGTGATGGTGGCCGAAGTACCCACCGGTGACACGTTCTTCTTTGTTGCCTTCGCCAGCGTCGTTGATTAAATTGGGAAAATTTGTGCCATGTGCGGTGTGAGTTTTTGCACGAACACGCACCACACATTACATCTAGTTTCTTGTACGATAACAAAATTTCAAAGTCGGTGAAGTTTTTTGCACCACACTGCACACCCTACCCAAAAGGGAAATATGATTCTAACTAACTCTTGACAGGAGTCTTTGAATCAGAGGTCACGGCCTTGTAACTGTTATTGATGACGGATGACCTTGATCAAATCTGTAGAGTAGAAAAACAAAAAAAAATGCCAAGGTTTATTTTAGGCATAAGAATCTGACAGCAAAGTATGTTTTGGTCGGTCCCTAGTGAGACTGGACTACCCCTTCAATCTCCTTCTTGGTCCAGCTTCTCTGTGTGGACATCCTTGACGCCTAGTTGCTTCCACATTTTAATGCAGGACTATCTAGTTAAGCATGTCCAGACCCATCATCAGCCACGTTGTGGACCGTGTGGCGGTGTGAAGAACTCGAGTTTTCACTATCTAGTTTGACAACTTCTGAGTTTTGGCTTTGTCGCATTTTTATGCGGGTTTGGTCATTCTGGTTTTATGAAGGACCACTCAAGTTTTCCATCATTTTGGGTCTTACCTCTATCATCCCTTGTTCGCTATGGAGGCCCCTCCCCATTGTCTTTGGGCTCCTCCGACGTTGTGTGTGTTTTTTCCTTTAGTTCATTTTGTCTTGATCCTTAGGGGACAAGCCTGGTTGAACCTACTCGTAACATGGACCATTAGGGTACCCATACCCTCCCCTCCTATACAAAGAGAAGGGGGTGTGAACGATATGTTTAGGGAGATTTTCTGAATGATGCTTTTGAATAAAAGTATTGAGTATGTTCAGTTAGGGCTTTCTTGCAACCCACAATGGGTTCTCTCCGAGAACATGTGTAGGATTTTCCTCATTGAAGACCACATTTTGGGAGGCCTGGCTGACGCCCAAGCCCTTCCATCTCTCACCTTCCGGCATCCCCTTATTGTGGCCAAGATACCTCAAACTTCTTTCTTCTATCCTCGGCCGTGCTCTAGTAGCTCGCTACCCGCGTGTCAGGGTTCTGTGAACAACACCCTATTGGCTGACCCCGGTCTACTGGACTTCGGTTGCACCGAGACTGCTGGAAAATACCAGGAATAGTAGCATCTCCTGCCGGGAACCGATCACCAGCTGCATCCTAGGCGAGTGTCTTCTGCCGTGTGCAGAAGTTACTACATGTTGCTGACACAACACCAAATAATTTTCTTCCCAAAATAATTTAATATTTATCATTGTCAGTTCACATCTTTTCTCTACATATATATGTCATAAAGTAAATGTGAATCATGACACAAAAAAGTATTCAAATGTAATTTTTAATCTAGCATTATAATGAATACATAAAAGTGGGTTCTATAGGCCCAAGCACAGAATGCCCAATGATCGTAATAACCCATCTCATGTTCCCATGGCCATTTTTTATTGAGAAAAGCTTGTAAATTTTGTATTGTAATATTTTTGTTTATCATTTCAAATATACATAAGGTCCTATAGCTGCAACAACCATTTATTCATGCTCGCGAATCTGTGATATTCACTTTATTTATGTCCTTCTTCCCAAATCTGGGTTTATAATTCAGCCAAAAATTTTCATTATAACATAAGTTATATTAATGTATGTATGTTTCCAAAACCCAATAAAACAATTACAGAATGAGCAAACTACCTTGATATTTATATGTGTCTCAAATACCATTACTTACCAAATTGACGACACACATATGTTATTATTAGAGTAAGTAACATATTTAATATTTAAAAAATAAAGAGCTGCTGACATTTTCTACTTCATTCAATTGTAAATGTACTTGCAAAAAATACTTAAGCATCCTCAAGAAACATTGCATATTAGAACACATGTTTAGAAAAAGCATAATAGATCAGCAGAAACTTTAAATTTAATCTTTTCAATTTTCACACAAATTAACTATGGATAAACAATCTTTCTCCGATACATGTTTTAATGCCTTAGTCAGTGGCCTATATGATATTACTTTCTTCAAAGTTTGATATGAGCTGAAACATTTTTCTCTTTTTTTCCTTACAAAAATCATTTCATTTACTCTTTTAGTCATATTTGTTAAATATTGCCACCCACGATAGTACGATGCTGTGTCACATCACATCAACAAACGTGACCTTTCCTAAATATTGGGGTTTATTCTTTCATGAAGTAAAAAATGAGAGTGTAAATAATGTCAATATTAGCTATTGAGTTTCATGCATAAATTGAATGAAACCTATAGTAAAATTAATCTGGCTAGTAATTGATACTCATCATCTCCATATGATATGTTACATGGGGACGTGAAATTCCTTGTAATGACATATGAGAGTGCAGGACTAGGAAACCAGGGAGGTGTGACAGTGATAGTTAATATTGATGGAATGTAGATCAACCATTGCATGTTTACATATGTCCCCACAATTTGGTAATCACACTTCCATTCCATGTTTACAATTTTAGGGAGTATATCAACCAGTTCCTCAATATGTGGTTTGGGAAGAAGAAGAGGAGACCCATTGTCACATCGATCATGTGGAGATGTCTAGAGCCAGGCATGTGAGTAGCTATTCAAGAGAGGAAAACACTTCCGCATAAGGCTATGTGATCATGTATAATCTTAATTCAGTGCTGAATTGATTCACACCTTCTGTGTCATTGTGTTTAATTCCAAACACTCAACCAAAGCTTATAGAACCTGTCAAACATCTAATAATACTGACCTAGTAATCGAAAGCATAAAATATAGGAGGTACTGATAATGGGATAAAAAAGTAAAGAGAAAAAAAATGAAATGAGAAGATAGTGGCAGGATTATATGATGGAGAGAGTGATATGGGTGGTTGTGAATGTATGAATATATGTGAAATTTACGAGAGTTATGGGATGGTAAGTGATTATGGGATGACATGACAAAGTGTTAAAGTAACATGATGACAAGTAGCTAAGAGGTGATCACAAAAGGGGGAGTCGGCAAAACTTTGGAATTAATAATATTATAAGCAGTTGGGGATAATGGGGAATACATGTGTACCTTTGGGGAAACACCGTATAGTTCAAATGTGAAATTTTGGCTAGTGGATGGTGATACATATTAGGCCTAAAAAATAAGTAAATATAATATTGGTGGGTCAAATAACAGTGACTGTGTGAGTAATTCTTCACAAAATGACCACGCCTATTCCATATAAGGTCCCACTTCATGGGGATCCAGAACACTAAACATGATCATCTAGTATATTGTTTAATTTGGGTAGCTCAAGCAGCATTCATTTAACATAGGACGATATTACTTCAACCCTTTGATTGTGATGTTTTTTTCTAGCTCTTAAAAATATCCCAGCTGATGAGCACAGGCCTACATGAGTCAAAACCATAATTCCTACAATTTAGACATGTGGTTGATCCTACTATTCAGGCGTAAGATCAATACATTTGTTGCTTGAATAATTATCCACTCTAGACATTATCATATTGTTCAAAGAAATTTTTAGGAAGATAGGACTGAACATAAAGTAGAACCTTTGGTTCCCACCTGAATGAAACGAACACAATTACTGTTAAGGGATGCCCAGTTATCTTATTGGGTATATAGATAAAGGGCTTATTTACTTCCAAAAACATAGAGAAATATTCTAGTGTTAATAGAAAAAGTAAATGTCCAGAGACCGAACTAATAATATTTAGCTAATTAACTACTGTATAATCTACTTTCATGATCTTTATGAAGGTCCGCCAGAGCTTCATATGCTAAGCATTTACCTCATGGTATGGGTTAAAATTCTGTCCATCTTTTAAATTTTTTTAAAAAAATGTTCTACCTGTTTTGCGATCTGAAATAAAAAAAAGCCAGTATTTAATTTTTTTAATCAATAAAATATTTGATCGTATAACTGTTTCACATATCCACCGCCTATATGATAATGTTAAACCCTATGAATGGGTCTTGACTTATCAAGATACTGGAAAACAGGAGATGAACTTGAAAAAAGTCATTAAATGCGCTATTTATATGTAAAAGGGATCCCTCGTAGCCTTATTACAAATAATATTGTGATAAAGGGTCAAATCAGGCTGTCAGTTATTGAAAAATTCAATAATTAATAAGTTGCATATTTTGAACAATATTTATGTTTCGGCATAGATAGACTCATAGAGTTGTACTCTAGGAAAAATTAATAGCTTTGTGGGTTAGTTTGAGTAAAATTAATAGCTTTGTGAGTTGTACTCTACGCTTTTAGGGTTTTGGAGGTATAGTTTGTATTCATTAGGATGTAAAGTTAAGATAATGAATAATAAGGTACTACTTTAAATGCTCCTGGAGGAAGTGTACTTTGTTAGTCTGATTGAAGTTCATTCAAGGGAAGGAATTGAAGTTAGACTCATGATATAAGACGATAATTCAAATGAAATTTGCATTGAAATGAAAACTGGTTGATATTTTAGATTTGAATTTTTTAATGTAGACAGAGCTATGAAAACAAGGCTCGAATGGAATACCCTAAAGAATCAAGTGTGTGGAAGATACCTCTAGTTAAATTCTCAGGAATTGGAGTCGAAATGGGGACTTTATCATCATCAGTAGGAGCCTTTGTTTCTAAATCAAAGATAACAATGTATTTTGTTTTTTGTGTATTCTGGTCTAACAAATGAGAGTAATGTCCCAATAAGGGAGGAATTGCACTTGGTTTAATCACTCGCACTATAAAGTTTTAAACATGCATGTTGTGGCTTTCTTTGAAACTTCAATTAGTTGTATGACAATGCTTAGCTGTTAGTTTGACTATCAGATACTCAAAACACCTAGTATCGATGCTTTGAAATTCAGTCATCACAATTTGAGAGAACAGATTATAAACCATATAAGATCCTTTATATAAATCTATGAAAAAACTTAGTAATCGGTATTCACATTTCCTACTGCAGTTCGGAGCTGATGTTTCTATTCTCATTATCCCAAGTGTAAGTATTAAGTCAACTAAAACCGTTAATTCTATCCAAAGAATGTTTTGGAACGACGATCTTTTATTTATCTTTGTTTTGACCCGTTCAGTTTAGTGAAATGTTAAATACTTCGGTTGTCAATGTTTCTAAAAAGCATAACCTTAGTATTTTAATGGGAATTGTTAGGACAACAATCCGCGCACAGTAAGTCCTGTAGGTGATTAGGTTTCTCTTGGAACAAAAACCCGGCAATAATAAAACTGCGAATTTATTTCTTCAAGTCATTACTGCGAGGAGACAAGACAATGAACATGGAAATGCAATGCGTTGTTCTTTCTTCGATCACGTTACTGGGACTTCGCGCCGACGTAGGAAAGAGTAATATAGGACCAAATTCGATAGAGTTTCTGGAAATTTATTTCGCGATCCCTATGCCATTGTTAAGCGATAAGACGAGGATTTTTGCTGTTTAGCTCCATACCAGAACTGCTGACCAGAGTTGTCTGACCTACTTTGCACACCATAGTGGATTGCGTTCGGGAAAACAAAACTCGGAAATCATGGAATTCATTCAATTCGTAAATTTACCACAACTTTTTTCGTCTAATTAGCTCCATACGAGAGTGCTTCATTTGCTTATGGCATTATGATAAGTCCCGGTACACATCCCTCCGTTCAAATATTCCTGACACAATAATAAAATTGTTCATAACGGATTCCATCATTATTTCTAGAGCCAATTATGTTTCTTACTTAAATTTGATATTGCATCGCTGTTAGCGATTTTAAGCTCCTTTGAATGCTTCACTCATCCATAATTAGAAAAACAGTGCAACGACTAATCAACACGAAAATTAACACACTAGAAGTCGAACTGCTGGCTATTCTTTAGCACCAGACGCTGAAATCTTTCAAAGCCGGCCTGTCGTTCTCTCTTTTCATAAAAAAGTACAATATATTCTATATTACTTATTCATAAACACTCTTCTATATCCCTTAAAATGTATCTAGTCGTACGCGAAGCGACAATCAATTACTTAGACCTTTCGAGATCAAACCAGTTAAATGAAAAAAAACCATGAAATAACATCATTAAAACTCATTATATTTACACTCACATAATCCTTGTCATTCTCATCTTCCCAAAACATAGCGCACAGTAAACAGTGTTTATCAACCTTGCACCAGGATTTTCAGTGAATGTAACAGACTGAACCCGGTATCAGAAGCCCTGGATATGGATATTCAGAAGACAAAAATATTTGTATTAAAACAAAAACTTTCTGTATGAGCGAGTTTTCGTGGCTCAAAAAAGTTCCTTTCATTTTCGCTTCAATATTTATATCTAATGTTGCTTTTATGGTATTTTTCTTGAGCTTCTCGCATCGAACTTAAATTAAAATTATATTTTCAAGTGCTCAAAAGCTCGAATTGAATTTTGTTTCAGGATTTTGGAATTTCTATGTTTTTACGTTAATATACTTAATCTTTTCCCACCCCGTGTTGCATAACCCTGCTCGGTTTTGGAAAATGATTTGACGATCAATGATTGTCAATGATATTGTTATTGCTTCGCGAGAAGCCATAACGGTTGATCATTGAACTCGTTCTGTATTTTTAGTGTCGATGAAAACGTTGAAGCAATAGAAATTGAATAGTTGAAATCTTTCGTTGATTTTTGTTATTATCTATGCCGTTGCGATATTACTGTTCCCAACAGCATAAATGAAAGCGAAAATAAATTTAGAGAGAGCCCCATATGTAAGACTGCAAATGTTTGTCTTTATGAGGATCTGCGAAGTGATCAGTTCATTTTTTAATACGTATAAAAAAATTTTGTTGCTTCGCTGCGAAAGATGTAGACACCTAATCTCGGCACATTAAATTCCAGTCCTTGGGGTGTGGTCATTAGTTTCTATGTAAAATATGAAACAAACGAGCATCAAGGGCTTTTTATAACAGGTTCAGTTTGTTACATTGACCGAAAGCCCTGGTACAAGGTTGATAAACACTGTTTAATGTGCTCTAGGCGTCGGGAAGAAGGGTATGACAAGGATTATGCGACTGTAGATATAATGAGTTTTATCACGTTATTTAATGGTTCTGTTTTATTTTACTTGGTTTAACCTCGAAACGTCTGAATATATGGATGTTTATTCGTGTACGAGCACACACGTTTTGATTGATATAGAAAGAACTTTATCCTTATGTAATTTTCGAATATACTTGTTTTCATAAAAAACGACAAACAGCCAGGCGGGCTTACCGTCTACTGCTGAAAATGGCCAGCAGGTCCGATCTCTAATGGGTGATTTTATGGTAGGTTTGCCTTCTGAATAGAGTTTTGACATTTTTTTTCGTTTTTGCATATCGTGGACGAGTGAAACATTCAAAGGATCTCAAAATATCTAACAGCGATGCAATGTAAAAGTACGAAACATATTGGGCACGGCCAATAATATAGATTGAATCCGATTTGAAGAATTTTACGATTGTGTAAAGAACAGGTCAACTGAGGGATGTAAGCCTTGGTTTCTCAAGAGACGAGACGCAAGGAAGCACGATCGTACCGAGCTAGTTGGAAGATAAAAGAAGTCATATATTTTGCGAATTAATATTCTTGAATATAGAAGCCCTTTCCGAGTTTAGCTCGGGGGAACGTACACCCTGATAGTTCTCAAACATTGTTTGACAACTCTGGTCTGAAACTCTTTCACATTTGGTCGTTTATTCTTCTTTATTCCTTTTTCCGCCAAGTGCCACTTTGCGGTTGGCTAGAAAGAACAACTTCACTATCCGTTCTCCTAGCAGTTCCAACTTGTCTTGAAAACACAAGTGCCGGTTTTTCGTTCCAAAATAAATCTAATCAGCGACAGAACTAACTGTGCGCCTGGAGGAGGACCTACCATACGCCAGGGTGCAGCGGGGCCTATCCTCATTGTCTAAAGCTGGGAATTAAGTGTCCTGTTTAGATATACCAGACAAACGCCTAGTTGGATCAGGGACCAACCATACGCCATCATACTTTTTTTCACCTCCCCTTTTGCGCGGGAATCCGCATCTCTTTCCTCTAAAATGCATCAAGAGATGCATCCCAAAATCCAAGGAGACATAGTCAACACATCTATTCATTCCAAAGCCATTGTGGCATACTATTCTTATTATGAGGGATTGATTATCTTCTGCTATTTAATATCTGACGACTATTCCTATAATACAGCAGAGGACAATTGTGCGCTCCTGTTTTATATATTACAAAACTCAGAAACGACGGCGGAAAGTCGTGCATGAGTTCATACTTGATCGCGGCAGATTTTTATGCGCAGAATTCTCCTGAATACCTTTAGAACATTGACGAACCCAAATAAATCAAAACAGCAAACCCTTTATTGCAACGTAACGGGGCCTGAGGCAAATGCGTCCATTGTCAACAAGGGGCTAATATATTTTATTCAGCGGCAACCAAACGCCTAAGAAGTGTTGACCAGGCAGCAGTGGATTGCTGAAAATATTGCAAGCAACATCTCGACTAGAAATCTACGTGCGCGGCACGTCTCCATCCTCCAATTTGCGGTAGAAAATCGAAGGTAACCGCTTTACATATGGAACCATCAGTCAAATACCCGCTTTACATAGTCTTATGCTTTGTTTTTAAGTAACTGGTATTGGATAAACATTGCTGACTATTTTCTGCCAGAAAAAAGTCAACAACGAGTTATCTATGGCTTCCCCCAGGCGGGTCACCGTTTTGATCTTTCCCATACACACCCTTTGGGTCGCCTCCATCGTCCCATAAATTCATGGGATGACAGAGAGCAGGAAACCAGAACAAGAGAACTTCATCCAACTCAGCACAAGACTATACATCTTTCCCTTTGATCTCCTTGCCCTCCATGGCCAACTCTAACAGCGCTACCTTTGTCCTCGCGCTCCTGTTCGCTGCTGTAATTGTCGGCCCAGCCTCGGCAAGCACGCTGACGGCCTTCTCTGGTCCGGCGTGCGCTGGACAGACCAAGGATGTGAACGGCTGCGGGTGCTTCTCCCTCGCCGGTTTCTCGGGAGGATTCCACTTCGTCTTCACCGAAGGCCAGAGGGCGAGGCTGTACGCAGATCATCACTGCCATGGCTCCTCGGAGCTTCTGCGCAAGGAGACCCGTCGCTGCGGCCACCACCACTTCAAGAGCATCCGCATGATCTGCTGAGCGCTCATTCCCCGGGGATATCTGTAGCGCGAAAACAAAGTTAAATAAGCAGCCGAGAAAGCTGGGGCTGCAAGGGCTTGAATTGCGAGTATTGTTATCCCAACAATTCTGAATAAAATATTAAAGTTCTGCTTTTCATAAACATTGACAAACGCAGGACTCGGATTCCGATCACTATATTGTCTCCAAGTTTCTGTTTTGATCGGGAATCCGCATCTTTTTTCATTTAGCGCACGTAAAAGTTTAAAAATGCACCGAGAAAGGCAGATCCAAAATCTAAGGAAACGGAGTTAACACGTCCATCAGTTCTAAAAGCATAGTCGCACAATATTCTTATTACGAGGGATTATCTTCTGCTATTTAATTTCTGACGTATTATTCTACTGAGGCAGTAGAGGACAGTTTTCCTCTACATTTTTTATAAAATGGAAGGCGGTTCCGATGGTGAAAGCGATGCATCATTTCAAACCTGCTCGGGCAGACTTTTATGCGCAGATCTTTAATTAACGATGAAGACGCCACAGTGAGGCAAAAGAATGAACGCGGTATAGCAAAGTAGCAGGGCCCAAAGGAAGTGAGTCCATTGTCAACCAGGGGCTAATAGATTTAATTTAGCAGCAACCAAACGCCCAAGAAGGGTTGACAAGGCAGCAGTGGATTGCTGAAATATGGCACACAACATGCGACTAGAAATCTAGATGCGCGGCTCGGCTCCATCCTGCAATTTGCGGTAGAAAATCAAAGGTACCCGCTTAACATATGAAAACCATCGATCAAAGAACATGTCAGAGTTTATAAGTAGTTGATAACGGATAAACATTGCAGACGGTTCTCTGTCCGAAAAAGTCAAAGACAAGTTATCTATGGCTTCCCCAAGGCGGGTCACAGTTTTGCTCTTTCCCATACACACCCTTTGGGTCGCCTCCATCGTCCTATAAATTCATGGGATGACAGAGAGCAGGAAACCACAACCAGAGAGCTTCATCCAACTCAGCACAAGACTATACATCTTTCCCTTTGATCTCCTTGCCCTCCATGGCCAACTCTAACAGCACTACCTTTGTCCTCGCGCTCCTGTTCGCTGCTGTAATTGTCGGCCCAGCCTCAGCAAGCACGCTGACGGCCTTCTCTGGTCCGGCGTGCGCTGGACAGACCAAGGATGTGAACGGCTGCGGGTGCTTCTCCCTCGCCGGTTTCTCGGGAGGATTCCACTTCGTCTTCACCGAAGGCCAGAGGGCGAGGCTGTACGCAGATCATCACTGCCATGGCTCCTCGGAGCTTCTGCGCAAGGAGACCCGTCGCTGCGGCCACCACTACTTCAAGAGCATCCGCATGATCTGCTGAGCGCTCATTCCCCGGGGATATCTGTAGCGCGAAAACAAAGTTAAATAAGCAGCCGGGAAGGCTGGGGCTGCAAGGGCTTGAATTGCGAGGATTGTTCTCCCAACAATTCTGAATAAAATACTAAGGTTATGCTTATCAGAAACATTTAGAAGTGCAGTATTTATCATCTCACTAAACTGAACGGGTCGAAACAGATATAAATAGGAATTCCTTTTTCCGAAACATTAATAGGAAAGAATAACAATTTTAATTGACTTTATAGTTCCACTTGGGATAATGAGAATGAAAACATCCGCTCCAAAGTATTGTAAAGGCAAAGTGAGTACCAATTATTGACTCTTTTAATAGATCAAAATCAAGTATCTTCTCGAGTATATAATATGTTGTGTCAAATTATGATTACTGAAAATAGTCATCTCAGAACATCATTAAGGGGCGACTTATCGGATACTCAAAAGTAACAGCTAAGGATTGCTATACAACTAATTGGAGTTTCGAAGAAAGACACGACGTGGATGTTTAAAGCTTTAATGCATGAGTGATTCAACCCAGGTGTATATCTTCCCTTATTGGGACATTATTCTCGTATGTTAACCAAAATGTGTTAAAAACAAGGCATAAAGAAAACATAAATTGTTGGGGGACGAGGAATTTCAAGTTTACACGCATCAGGAAGTGTGGGTTGAGCAGGATTAAAATGAGGAAAAGTAATATTTCATAATATTTCTTAATATGTTGTGTCAAGAAATGTAGATGATATTTGTATCATCTCATCTCTGCTGGTTTTTAGAAAAACAAGGTTTCAAGATTGATGGATCTCTCATGAGCAGAATGCCACTAACAGTTCAAGAGAAGGAGCTAGCATTTGAGCAAGGAACAAGAAACTCCTTCCCTTTCGAAGAAAGGATTACGAGGGTTTTCTCTATCCATGAGGTACCCAAGAAACATCCGACGTAATGAATATATACATTGTCATTTAAGTTCTAAATAAAATGAAAAACATTTAAGTTTTACATATTACAAATATGACCTAAAGAACCTTGCTTCTAGAAACATCCAGCTCCTCGTCGAAGCATTCTTCTTCTCAACATTTAACTTCTTGCTTTTCATCCATTTGTCCAACTTTACATTATTTCTTTCAGACTTTCATGATAAAGTAGGCGATTAATAGTTCTGTAGCGTAAGGCCTACCCGACATTAATTAGGAGAAATGTAGACAAAAGTACACTGTGTGCTCATTTGCATAACATAATACACTATATCTTTGATGCAGATATAAAGACACACAATGATGAAGGTAAAGTTCTCATTGTGACTCCAATTCTCAAGGATTTAACTGGAGATATATTTCCCATATAGATACTTTAAGGTATTCCCTTAGAGCCTTGATTCGGTAGATCTGTCTACATTCAAAAATGCATATCTAAAATATAAACCATTTTTCATTTAACTTGAAATTTCATTTTAACCGTTGTATTATATCATGCAGTCTAACTTCAACTGATTCACTTAAAAGGATTTCAATTATACTAACAAAATATTCTTCCTCCAAAAACATCTTAAATAGTAACTTATCATTTGCATTTAACTCTCCATTCTAGTCAATATAAACCATACATCCAAAGCCCTGAAATTTATTAAAGTCAAAGAAGTTTAACTGATTTCAATTTTCCCTCGAGTACAATTCTATGACTCTATCTATACCGAAACTTAAATATTGTTAAAATATAAAAGTTATTAATTATTGAATTGTTCAAAAACAGATAGGCGAGATTTTATTCTTCATCATGATATTAATAGTAATGTGGCTGTGATGAATCACTATTACATAAATCAGAGCCTTTAATGACTGTTTTCAAGCCCACTTTTTATGTTTCAGTATCTTTATAAGTCGAGACCCATTCTTAGGGTTTAACGTTATTAGAGAAATTATTGGTAGTCGATATGTGAAACAATTATACACTTAAAAAATTTAATACGGACCTGTTTTGATTTCAGATCCCAAAACAGGTAGAGCATTTAAAAACAATTGACAGAATTTGAACCCATAACTTGAGGTAGTCTTTGTATAGTGAAGGTCCGATGGACCTTCATGAAGATCATGAAAATAGATTTTGCATTAGTTAATTAGGTAAGTATTATTAGATTGGCCTTTAAACATTATTCCCCATTATCCCCAACTACATATAATATTCTCAATTCCAAAGTTTTTGCTAGCCTTCTTTTTGTGATATCACAATTTCACGATATATTTTCTTGTTATCTTCCTGTTTGCATTCATCCACATCTCATCAATCTATTCCATATTTTTGGCACAAAAATGTGGCAAATTAAATCAATACTGTTTACTTTGTGACAACCTCCTTATTTGGAAAATCAAGCTTGAAGTTTTCTTCATCCTCTGTGAAAAACTAAAAAAATAATATAGAAAATAGGACAAAATATTTGTGGTATTCTTTCACAAAGCATGTAACATGCCAAACATTGGTCAACACATGCCATGTTATCCAACATGTGTTTTATAGGGATCTTTCTTCTCATTGCCCATCAAGCATATTCATCCTCTTCTTCTATTCTTGGGACTAAGCTTATGTATTTATCTGCTATCTGTTTTATATGTTTACCCATTCTTAACAGCTACCCACCATTCTTCTCCACCTTTGCCAATCATTATATAGAGCCTTAACACCCATGTTTTATTGATAAAAAATTAACATTAAATATTTGAACAAGACAACCAAAATCACTGTCTTTTAATTCCAAGTTCAAGGATGGTTAGTGGGAAACCTGAAACACGTATTATTAATCCCTTGCGAGTGATCGACCTAAAAGCTCTTAGAAGCTGCTTGAAACAATAAGAAATATCATATAATCTCTTAGACAGGAGTATCATATCCATCAAAACATAGGTTTACTTGCCCATGACCAGCAGCCCCTACCAAACTAATAAGAATGTTTATCATGTGTTCTTCAGCATTTCCGTGGGATATTCATGCTTAAAGATGTAGGGTGAATGGATAATGTAAATAACAGATAAGGCCGCTGCTTAGGAACTAAGAACCCATAAAAATGACCGATGAGATCACACGCAAGTAGGAAACATATTTGGCACAACCAATAATACGGAGGAGAATCAGTTTCCATTAGTTTTATGATTGTGTCTACAATATGTGAATGGAGTGATGTAAGCCTCAGCCTTAGCATGATATCATACGCAAGGCAATATCTCCAGTATGGAGCTAATTAGATTAAAAGAGAAATAATAGATGTAAAAATTGAAATCAATGTATTTAAGGGCCATTTCTGAGTTCTGTTTAAGGGAACGTCCACTATGATAGCTCTCAAAGCAATTCATCAGTTCATTCCAAAACGAATCACTATGAAATCAATGTATCACGGATAATATTTTGCTTATAGATAGTTGTTAGAATTCTGACCTAGGGGACAGTTTCTCTTTCCTTCTTTTATTAAATGGAAGCCGTCAAAGAGACCGGAAAATCACGCATTAGTTCATATCTTATCACGACAGACTTTTATGTGCAGACTTCTTCTTATTAGCCACATGCAGAAACTTCAAGATACCACAATACATCAAAATAGTAAACACGGTATTGCAAATTGGGGTGGTGCATGCCAAATGTGGCCGTTGTCAATGAGGGGCAATTTATTTTTAATTTAACAAAAACCAAATGCTTACAAACTAGAGTACCAGCAGCCATGGACAATTTAAAAAGTAGCATCCCACATCTCAAATACAAATCTCCTAGAGCGGCTTGGCTCTGCCCTGCCATCGTTGTCAAAAATGAAACTCCTCTACGTCACACATGTGGTCATTGGTTGAATAATGAGGATGAAAACTGATGTGTCATAGACATAAATGAATTGACACCGCCAAATAGAAACTGCTGACCATTATCCATCCAAAAAAGTCAAACGATTAGCTAGACATGATAGCTCTGGCTTTCTGCCGGCTAGTGGGGCACAGTTTGGCGCTTTAACATACACACCCTTTGGGTCACCTTCATCGTTCTATGAATTCAATGGATACAGAGAGCAGGACATCACACAAGGAGAACTTTATCCGACTCAGCACAAGACTTCACATCTTTCTATTTGATCTATTTACCCTCCATGGCCAACTCTAACAACAATGCCTTTGTCCTTGCGCTCATGTTGGCTGCTGTAATTGTCCACCCAGCCTCGGCAACCATGCTGACGGCCTTATCTTGTCCCGCATGCACTGGACAGATCAAGGATGATGACATTAAGCCTAGTTCGTAATCTTAGTTATTGTTGAAGGCAGTTACTTTTGCCACTACTCCTAGTCTCCCACAACTTATTCTTGGTGCTATTTTTGTCCTCTCTTGAAAGCTACGTGGGAAAGTAAATCTCACTAACAGTTATAGTTTTCTCCATTCTTTTGGTCTATAAATATGTACCGTCTTTCTTCTGAAATGTTCAGTTGAAAAGTTCTTTTTTTCACTCGTCTTCCTCTCGTGATCACCATTATTTTGTTCATTCTCAATACCTATCGGAAGGTGTATAAGCTCCAGCTTTCCTCCAACATTTGATATCAGAACTCCATATTCCGAGGGAAGGAAAATACCATGCTCTGGAGACGCTGGTGCTGTTGTTGCAGGAGGTGAGAAGGATCTCATCCCTATTGGAGCTACGAATGAACCTGGAGATACTAGGCACCTTGACACATTCCCAGTCTTATCAAAGATGAATTATGCATAGGGGGCAATGCTTATGGAGTTGCACTTGGATGCCCATAGTTTATGACAGGCTACCGATGGAGAAAATGTGGCGAGGAAGGATTGGTAAGCCATGTCCGTGATGTTTGGAGGTTTGAGTGAAGACATTCAAACTCAGCTCGATATCACGAAAACAGCAAAGGAGACATGGGAGATTCTCAAGTCAATCAATGTTGTGTTGGGTTCTAGAGGCCTAGATCTAGATGAACAGAACAAAATGATGCACAGCGAAAGACTTTTGCGAATCGAACAACATCTAAAAAAACCATTAAACGAAGTACCTTTGCACGAATCTCATTCGTGATTTCTTTGATCCCGGAGCGAGACGAGTCATGCTGCTCAAGTGTGCAGCCTCTAGACATATCCACGCGGTCCTCTGCATGTCAGATCTCCTCCTTCTCATTGACAAGCCCCGTTCTTTCTCCATCGACATCGTTACGTCCTCCCAATCAAATCAGGGATGGAGAGGGGGTGTGGGGAGAGTGGAGAAGAAGGGGAAAGGCCCCTGAACAATTCTGGCCTGGGTGAATATCGTTCCAGGCCTACCCCTATTTATACTAAGTGGGTATTTTTCATAAAAACCCCCAAAACTTAAGTATATCTTCAAATGTCCGAAAGACCATTTGCGTGTGACCCTCTAGGCCCGTGTATCAGTCTAGTTAATGAGTCCAGCAGCCCAATACCCTATATTGGCCTTCCAAATTAATTAACTATATCATCATATAGATTAATTAATGTCGGATCGATTTGACCCAATCGATAGGTCGAGACTCTAACACGTGGGGTGCCAAGCTACACCTCGTGTCTTAGAAGATACAAAGGAGTGTGTATCGACTCACTCATGGAACCTGTTCGTCATCAGATACCGTGTATGTATAATCCCTCATCCACTTGGTGCTCCTTTGACGACTTAGCGTATGGTCAACTGTCATACCCTAATCGATCATCCGAGTTAGTACTAATGCATTCGGAAATCATCGGAGAACTCTTCTCCAATATTTCACTGCCTTGGCCAAGGACTTCATCGCATCATCTTCCTTGAGCTGTCACCTCTTATACCGAGGGTGGACGATCCCATCTTGACCACTCAATCGCCTTCGTGTACTTCTTAATGCACCCAAACTAAGACCATTTAGAATCCCATGATTAGTGACTCGTTGGCCATAGCCAAAGTACAGCCGTTCGTCCACAAGACGTCTTTGGTGTCTCAGGTCTAAGGACCGTTTACACAACCGTGACGTGAATCAACCTGATTGACAGTTTGGTATAATACCATTCAGGGATTTGTACGGATCAATTCAGTGAACTCTTTCCACTAAAGAGCAACCATTGTCTATCCTTAGTGTCGCCACAGTAATGGCTACGGGACCAGCAATACTCATCATATGAGTGAGGCTAGATAGTGCTACTCTATCTGGATACTTTGATGTCCTTCTCACGTATCCTTCCAATAGGAATGTTTAGAACACATGCTTAAAGACTAGAGATCTCCGTATTACGATTTCATCATAATTCACTAAGTCTGATCATGTATTCATGGACTTCATTAAATGCATCACACGTGCACTATAATGAATATGTTCTATTAATGAACATGGAACGAGATGTGGAATGTGTGATTGGCTTGCAGGCCACATATATCGCCATCATGTTGGTGCAGCTTGGGTTAATAAATCACGCCTTCAAGCCCTCAAGCGTGAGTTTGAGATGTTTTTCATGGGTGATGAAGAGAGAGTGACTTACTTTTCTAGAAAACTATCACTAATTTTCACTCAAATGGGAAATCTCGGAGAACAAGTTGATGGAGTCACTATGTCAAAGCTTCTTCATGCTAGTCCAGATAAGTTTGATCCCATTACTTCTACTATGGAACAATTCAGCGATATTGTCTTGATGTCACTTGAGGGAGCGGTGGGATCACTGATGATCTATGAAGTTAACTTTAGGATGGTCAGACGAAGAAAGAGGAGCGAGCTCTTCTATCTCATGGCATCAAGAAACCCAAAGGAGATGGGTTTCATGGCAAAGGTCAGGGTCGTGATTGTACCATGGCCGTGGTAGAGGCAGAAACTTTGGAGGAAGGGGAGCTAAAGATGAGAAGCCTCGCAACAAATCCAAGGTACACTGCTATAATTGTGAAAAGTTTGGGCATTATGCTTCAGATTGTTATAGAGCACAGAGAGAAGAAAAGGCAAAATTTGCTGAAGCAGAGGAGAAACCATTAATGAATCTCCTCATGACAATTATGCAAGAATAAACCCAGCTACTGTTTCAAGAAGAAGCTAAAGAGAGAGAGGAATTGTTGTGGTACCTCGACACTAGAGTTACAAACCATATGACTGGGAGATGTAGGCTATTTGGTGACATCATATCACATCAAGGAAAAGTTAGATTTGGAGACAATTCAAGCATTGATATTGAAGGCAAAGGGATCATCATTGTCAATGGTCAAGGCAGGAGAAGACTGAAACTGAGGAATGTACTCTATGTACCTAAGCTCAAGTCAAACATTCTAATTCTGGGTCAACTGGATGATCCTGGATGCAGAATGATATTGGAATCAGGCTCACTTATTATATATGATAAAGATCGAAGACTCTTGGCAACAATGAAGAAAATGGTTGGAAGACTATACCTTCTTAAACTATACATCAAGGAGAAGTTTTTTCTCTCAAAAGGAAATCCAAAAGAAGGGTGGATGTGGAATAGAAAATATGGCCATTTGAATTTCCAATCTCTGGAGAAACTCTCCTCTCATGGGTTAGTTAGGCGAATTGCATCCCTTGACGGTCCTAAGAATCTCTGTCAGGAATGTGTTGCCAGCAAGCAAGATAGGAGTTCATTTCCCCCTTTTCAACATTCAGAGCAAGTAGAGTACTCGAGCTCATCCATGGAGATATATGTGGTCCTATCTCACCCACCACTTATGGACGAAACAAGTACTTTTTTCTTCTAGTCGACGATTACTCAGGACTAATGTGGGATGTTGTTTTGAGGCAAAAGAGAGAGGCATTCCAGACTTTTGTAAAGTTAAAGACAATGTCTAAAGCTGAAAAGGGAGTGAAGTTGGGAATTGTTTTGCACAAATCAAGTAGGAGAGTTAACTCTTTAGAATTCTCTTCTTATTGTTCTAAGCATAGCATAAAGAGGCAGCTAACTGCACCTTACTCACTTGTGCAAAATGGAGTTGTTGAAAGAAGAAACAAGACAGTTATAAATATAGTGAGATGCATGCTGAAACAAAAAAAATTACCTTGTGAATTATGGGGAGAAGCCATCAATACCAGTATCTACATCTTCAATCGATCACCTAGAAGAAGCTTGGAAGGAAAAACTCCATATGAGGCCTGGACTAGTCTTAAGCCCAAATTTTATCATTTTCGAGTATTTGTCTCTATAATTCATGTAAAAGAACTTGGACAAACGCTGTCAATGCTTCAGGACAGAAGCAAGCCTATCATTTTGATAGGTTATGAAGTAGGTACAGAAGGATATAAATGCTATAATCCGAAGACCAGAAAAGTGCACTTAGTAGAGATGTGATTTTTCTAACAAAACAGCCAATTGGATTGGAGTTAATCTCAACTTTAAGGTACCCTTTGTATGAAAAATTTTCCTCAACCTCCTCATGCAGAAGGAGAAGAGGTTGACCAGCCATCTTTGAGTCAAGAATCAAGTGAGCATGAAGAAGATGCAGATGAAATTTCAGGCCACAAAGAAACTTAACAAGTAGTTTCTCAATAACAAGCTCATAAAATGCACAAAGATATAAAGAAAATTTATATGGATACCGAAGAGTGTCACTTGATATTTGAATAACCCAATTCATACTCAGAAATAACAAAGCATGAAGTTTGAAATAATGCCATGAAAGAGGACATTGATGCTATCGAAAGAAACGATACTTGGAGTCTTGTCTTACCGCCAAAAGAATGCAAGCTCATGGAGGATGGGGTCTACCACGTAAAACAAACTCAAAAGGAGCAATAATCTGTCACACGGCTAGACTGGTGGCAAATCGCTATGAGCAGAAATGGGGAATCGACTATGAAGAGGTATTTGCTCCCGTAGCTAGAATGGAAGCCATACGGGTTTTATTTGAACTTGCAGCTCACGAAGAGGATGGGAAATTCATTGTTTGGATGTCAAATCAGCTTTTCTAAATGGTGAAATAGAAGAGAATGTATATGTAAAGAAATCTGAAGGTTTCATCAAGAGAGACAAAGTAAATTTGTCCCAAAATTGAAGAAAGCCCTTTATGGGTTGAAGCAAGCCCCAAAAGCCGGGTACACTAAAGCTTGATAAATGCTTATCTACTCTTAGTTTCATTAGAAGCTCCTTGGAATAAGCTGCTTATTTCAAGTTACCTCAGATTTTTTAGCTAAACATTGGAGTTTATGTAGATGATATTATAGTCCCAGGATCAAGTGTCAAGCATATTGAGAAATCCAAGACTCACATGGAAAGCTATTTTGAAATGAGTGATCTCGGATTGCTGATGTTTATTTGGGTATTGAAGTGGATCTGTGGAAGGATCACGTCAGAATAAGTCAGAAGACTTGTGCTCCAAAGCTACTTCAACAAAGTGGAATGAGTGATTGTAACTAAGTCTCCACACCTCTTTAAGCAGGTTTCAAATTCAACCAAGAACATGCAACTCCTCCAGCTGATCCTAAAGTTTTCAGAAGCATGATTGGGAGTCTGAGGTACTTGACTCACACACGACTTGATCTTATGTTTTTTGTTGGCTATCTCACCAGGCATATGGAGAAGCCTACATGAGAACACATGGAAGTAGTAAAAATGTCAAAGGGACTGTGAACCTGGGATAAATCTACATAAATAAGGAAGAAATATCTCTCTGTGGATAATGTGACAATGATCATGCCAGAGATTCCACTGATTGAAAGAGTACCGCTGGAGTATTATTTTTTATCCTATCAAGCTCGATAAGTTGGGCTTCACATAAATAGAAAATAGTGGCCTTATCTTCATGCGAAGCAGAATATGTAGCTGCCCCTCCTACAGTTTGTCAAAGGATTTGGTTAGCAAGACTCATTAAAGAACAAATGGCAGAAACCATTTTTCCTATAAGGCTCATGATAGAAAACAAATCAGTCATTTCTCTGTCAAATAATCTTGTATTCCATAATCGGTCAAAGCATATTGATAAAAAGTACCATTTCATACGGTCATGTCTTGAAGAAAAGAAAACCAAAGTGGATTACGTAACTACAAATCATCAGCTCACAGACATTCTCACGAAGGCTTTTTGAAGAATTCATTTTTACAAACTTCGCCGAGAGCTGGGCATCCATGAAGATGGCATGAGAACTGGCTTAGAGTGAAGATTGATGAAATTAAGCACTGTTTGTAATCCTCATTACCATTGAAGGCAGTTATTTCTATCACTCTACCTAATTTCACAATACTTATTCTTCCACCATTTTCATTCGTCCGCTATAAGCTGTGGGAAAGTAAATCTTGCTAGCTGTTACAACTGTCTCCTTTCTTTTGGTCTATAAATATATACCATCTTTCTTCTGAAAAGTTCATGTTTTCACTAGGTTGAATTCAAAGGGAAGAGTTTTGATAAATCAAAGGCAAATGATAAACCAGAATTTGGCTTCAATAAGTCATTTTAAGGCCCTGATTTATGGAACAGTATTTATAAATTTTCCTTACTTTTAATTGGACAAGTGTCAAATCCATATGGAGCAGGTAATGAGAGAGTATATTTAATTTTCAATATATTTAAAAATATACTTTATTTTTCTTGATTTTTAAAAATATTTTCTAAATAGGAAAATTAATGAAACAAATGAAAACTAGCCAAAAAATATTTTAAAAAATGAAATACATGTTTATTTTGTTTTATATATGTTATAATAATTAAATGTGATTTTTAGAAATTTTTGGGGACTGTTTAAGGAAATAAATAATATTTAATTTTAAAGCGGACATTTCAGTGCAGTTTGTGGCGGCGCTTTGCCTAGTTGGAGAATTGGGGACTAACAGGTAGTAGACTGAAAACACTATAACTCTTGCTATAGAAGGAATGTTTTAGTGCCATTTTATGGGTTGGAAAGCCTGAACTCTATTATATCCACTTGAGTGTTTACCTAGGGAAAAAAATTAGAAAATTCAAATCAAACATTCACGAGATCACAAGAACCTTGTTGTCACTTCCCCAAGGGCAAAGTGGTGCACTTTCTCCAAGAACCTTGATCACCCTTTAACTCTATGTTCCACACTCTTTTCTAACAAAAACAAGTTGGGAGCAGAAATCAAAGGTGGGATACCAAGAGAGGAGAAAGAGATAAAACAGACCTAACTTTTCAGCCATTGGATTTAATTCAAAGAGTTTGGATGGCTAGAATTACTTGTTCCATCCCGGATCCCCGTTCTCTCCTTCCTAGATTTGAAAACAGGCCCTTCAAATTCAAAGTGTGGGTTAGTTCCACAATTCTTGCGCTTAGTTGACCCAAATCTTAAGGAGGTTTGAATCAGATTCAAGAATAGGCTTCTTGTGTATGGGGCCTCTTCCTATTATCTATTTGATGGCATAGGTTTCTACTTTCCTCCCATTGTTATCTCAAATTCATCGTTATATTTACCTAAGTCTTGTTTTTGAAATAAAATTCCAAGAAGATGTGAGAAATCCACTTGACTCAAAGGAGTCAAGTGGGGTTAGTCGAAAAAAATAATAAAATATATAACAACAGAGCTTAGGAAAATAAATCACCCAATTCTCAATTTTTATAATTTAATGGTAAATAATATTAGTGCAAGCCTGAAAACATGTGGTAAAAAAGAAGTATAACAGCATAATTTTATTGATCTAATTTTATGTTACCAAATAATATGTTCTTCTCCACTTCAACTTTGCTTCCTTTTGATAACTTATGTCAAGATGATTCTGATACTTAAGCTGTTAGATTTGGCACACTATTTTTTGGGCAAGTTCATATTATTGCTTTCTGCATTGAACAGTTATCTGATGCAAGAAATTTAATTGATGCAAAATAAACGTGAACTAACCTTGTTCTTGAGTAGTTGTGTTTCAAAAGAAGGTGTTCATCGCATTTGGGACTTCTAGGCATCCATTGAGGTAAATTTTTTGCTTGGATTTTTTATTCTCATACGCTCATATTATAGAAAGGGAAGACCATCTCAGAGGAGAAAATGGGACATAATAAAAGTTTGACAAGCAATTCAATCCTTGGACAATGTACAAACCGTAAAACGATTAGGAAACTGATGGAATTGAATAACTGTTTAAATAATTGTACACTTCCATTAGTTTATCATGGAGATACCGCTCGTAGGAAACTTAGAGAATTTTATGAGCCACCAAGTTTCGTAGAATATCTTGCACTTAAGGAAAACTCTTATAGGAATCATGGAGAAGGGAATTCTAGAGATGATCCTACGGAACTCTTTAAAGGATTGTGAAGAATGAAAAGCTGAATCTTTTAAAACCCTAATTTTGACTTTGAGGATCCTCTTGATTATCCTAGATATCAGAAGTCACCATCTCCTACAGCCATAAATCAAGATATAGGCTCCTCTAGTAAATGCATATATACGATTGCTCCTATCCCTGTTAGTAGTAGCTGATAACTTGCAAATTAACATGATTAATTGATGAATTTTACATTATATGTATGTGTATTAATGACTATATTTGCATGTTATCATATAAAAATAAAGATAAATGACTTATACTTTGATTTTATTATTATTTCTAATTTTTTATCATTTTTTACATGGTATTTAACCTCATTTTATTGAATAAATATTTTTACAGGCCTTTAAATACTTGCCTAAAGGTTGGTCAGAGCTCTCATAATTTTTCTGGAATTGTTCCATATTTTTATACAATTTGCTGACCAATATTTAGCCAAGAAATGAATTTTTCCTATTTAAATAATACATATTTTATTTATATGACATTTAAGAATTTTTTTAATATTTTATATTTATTAAATGGCATCCACATCATTATTTATAATAATAAGAGAGAGAGAGAGAGAGAGAGAAAGCGATATAGGGTCATTATGGCATCGCGATTCGCGATGCCAGAATGAGCAAAATTATTGAATCAATGGAAGTATGTGGCACGGTCGGCGACAAGGTATTTTTTGTGTGTGCAATAAATGCACGTGGAGAATCAATCTCCGCGTGCATTTATAACGTACTTCCTCGTACGTTTAGTCGGTTAGCCGCGTGCATTCATTGCATGCGGCAACCGACATGTACGAGAAAAAAAGACTTTAAAAGTCTTTAATTATATGCGGCATTGATTCGCCGCATGCATTAAATGCACGCGAAAATCACCGCCGCGTATATCAAATAAACGGTGGTGACTCACCTTTTTTTTATTTCTTTATTTCCAAGGGGCAATGATGAGGGCGACGTGGCATCTTCTCAGCCATTCAAAAGGAGCTTCAATCATCCCATGATTGCGGGCGACAAATGCGAACAATCACATGTCAGAACGTGATCCGAGAAGGCAGAAAACGAGAAAATAATGCGTCAGTCAATCAGGAAAATTGATTTTTTTAAAAATAACAAGATGATCCAACATCCTAGATTAATTTATAGTAAAATGACGATATCTAGAAATCTAGATGTCCGATTGGGCTGAAATTTTGAGGGTAGGTTTCTCTTTTCTCCCTCTACAATCCAGATCGTTGGATCCTTAAATAGAGTTCTGGAAAAAGGTGAAATTCACTTTTTGAAGCTCTCTCCAAGGATTTGGCCGGGAAGGACACAAGAGTTGCTTTGGAAGTCGACCGTTCTTGATTCTGCACTCAAATTTGTAACTTTCTGATTTGTATTTCAATCTTCTTCTTGAATGATTCAAGACCCCAAGGCATGGGCGAAATGAACATGCCCTAGAAGTGGTTTTGAATGAAATTAGCACTGCATTTTGATTCTCATTCAGGATCTGCTTTTTAATCCTTAATTCTACATCAATTTTGAACAATTCTGCATTATTACATTTTTGATTTAAGGACCGATTTCATCATTTCCCCAAATTCTTCACTTTCTCTCTCTATGTTAATTTGTCTAGTTTCTCTCTCTAGATTACAATTTTTATTGTTTGGAAATGTAAATTAAATATATAAAAAACTTAAAAATAAATTTTGATTTGAAAATTCATCCATCTTGAAGTCTAATTTAAAAATCCCTTTCTTGATTGTTTAATTCCCAATTTTAATTCATAAAAATTATCTTTAAATTTTATAATAATTGGGAAATTAATAATCCGAATTAATCTGATCTTATAATTGAAATAATTCTATCTTGAGCTTTTTGAGCGAAATAGTGAAAATCAAAATTAAGTTTTTTACTTAATTTTGAATAATTAAAAACATTATTAAGTATAATTAAGATTTATTAATTGCAAAATCAATTCATCTTTGAATTAATTCATTAAAATTGGATAAAAATTCTTACTTGCTACCCCCCTGTGGTTCGACCCCTTGCTTGCTCTATATTCTATATATAGTGATTAAGGGTATTCAATAAATTTATTGTATAAGTCTAAACGTCAAGTCAACGACATATTTTACCCGGCACCGTGATTTTTGCCAAAAAAAAGTCAGCGACATATTTAAACACATTATTAGGCTTATTAGTAGCCCCTTACTTAATATCCCTGCTAGATCAAGTTCTCTGAGAACCAAGGAATAACATATGAGTGCTCCTATCTCTGATCATTCTCAAATATTTTTGGTAGTCCAATCAATGATATCCATGTTATCTCAAGTAAAGCACCATGTAATGGAATTTAATGAAAGAATTACTAAAATAGAGAATCATAGATGTCAAGGACCTATAAGTGACATGGTAGGCAAAGAAAATAGTGGAGGATTAGTCAAATTTGGAGATAAAGTAGGAGAGCCAACCCTCCAAAACCCTCAAATCACATTAGAAAAATTTGTAGGGAAACCTCTTAGATATAAGAACATATATAAGAAGACATTAGAACAAAGAGAGTTTAAACTACATGTCGAATTGGAGGAACAAAATTTAAGAATGTAGTTATAGATCTTGGTTCCAATCTGAATATCATGCCTTCTTCTAAGTGTGAGATACACCCTATAGGAAAGGTAATGCCTTCTTCTAATGTTGTTTGTTTTGATGATGGAGTCTGGATAGCTTCTAGAGCAAAAATCTCCAATAATTTCATTGATGTAGATGGGTGTCAATTCAGATCTGATCTTGTGATCCTTTAGGGTCAAACAAAACACCCTTAGTTTTTGGTAGATCTTTCTTGAAAACACCAAGATTTATGATTGATATTGAGGAAAGAGAGGTAATCCTGAGAAAAGAAGAGGATTGTATCCCTTAGTTTAAATATTTCTGATAGCAAAAGCGTACAATTTGAGGAAAAAATTAAAAGCAATTTGAAGGAAGTGACTGAGATATACGGTGTATCTTCTCAATCTAGTTCTATCCCTAAGACAAATGATTTATCATTACCATCCACTAGTCCACTACCTCCAAACTTTTGTAAACTATCATGCATATCTTCTCAAGTGGGATGTTTTGCTTTAAAAATAGTTAACCATCACTTGAGAAATGATATCAAGAAATTAAATGATCAAAAGAGTGAGATGCATGAAAGGATGGATAAGTTAAAAATGGAGAATGAATCATCGTCTAAAGAGCTTGCCGTAATATCCTTACCCTGCATAACAAAGAAGAAAAATAGGTGCGATGGAAGGAATATAAAAAATCTTAATATGATGAGGAGATAGGAGGATTATAGAAGCAAGTATTTAGGGGGTCACAGGATGTATAAGCATAAGAGATGGATTCCTATGCGATATATGTTGAATAGGATGAAGGGTATTTCAACCCAAAATCAGGAGCGAAGAGTATGGATTCCCAAATCCATCTTAGAACCCTTTAAAGCAATATCGCATAAGGAATTATGGATTCCAAAGTTCATTATAAAGCCCTTCGTATGACCCTAAATAGTCAGATTCTTCTAGCTCGCCATTTTTTTTTCATTAATTGTATTTTTCTGACTTTACTGTACCTTCGTAGGTAATGGAAACTAATCTATTTCCCTAGCTTGTCATTTTGTTTATTTTGATTTCAGTTTTAATTTCAAGGAATAAAAAGGAAGAAGCACAATCTCATATATCTACAACAAACGATGAGATGTCAGCTCAACATTAGTAAGCTTTGTAAAAATCAAGGATCACGCCTATTCGGGTTTACAATTCTGAACCTCTGACATATGTTTATCTTCCTATACACACATTGAGGACATTGCGTATTTTAGTGGAGGGGGCAACACTTCATGTTTTTAGAATTGCAACAATTTTTTAATCATCATGTCACCATCTAATCATTGGGGGTTTTGTCTCAGAAATTCCATTTACAAAACCGAAACCCAACTATAGGAGATCATTTTCATCCATTAATCTGAATCAAATTTGTAGGAGAGTTTGGCTTTATATCACATCATGACCATGCAAACATGAAACAAACTATAATTTTGGATAATGTGCGAGTTAATTTCCAAATGGCTAGGGTATCTAGTGGGTGTCTAGGGGATAGGAAAATCAAAGGATTGAAGCACTATGACTCAGAAAGGTGGAGAGTTGAGTGATTTGAAGCCACCATTTCATTTAGCCAATCCTACTTGAACGTTTTATTCTCTCATTGTGTCAATCCTACTTTAGGCTGGAAGATAGGAATTTCTCCAAGTCCTAAAGCACAGAATTTCCCTATCCTTGATTCTCCATACACCCCACTTGTTATTTTATTTGTCATTCCATTTGCCTTACACTCGTCATTCCATTTTCATGAACGTTTCTCTAACCCACAGCTTTTTATGGATGGTAGCCATCTCCCAAGCCATTTTATCTCCCTTTGAACTGGTCATTTATATCCCACCTCTATCACCACTTATGTCTAGTTTTGCTCTTCAACTTCTTAATACCTTCTCTTCTCTTCCCTGATTTTGCATAATGGCCTCACTGGAGTTGATTATCACCCTCTTCTCATTTAAAAATATTTATTATGTTCTTTACCCCTTAAAAAAAGGAAGAAAAAGGGTCCTCAAATTCAAGCAAAACCTGAGAAGTAAAAAAAAACATGTTAAAAAGGGGATTGTATTGTGGTGGGTATCTTAGTGCATCAATCTGCATCAATGATATTGCTCATTGAATCTAGTGAGGGCATCACACACCATCATTCGCTTCATTCTATGTCATCTCTTTCTTCTAAGTTTTGGGAAAAGGCAACATGAAATGAGATGACCATTATTAAATCATTCAATCCAAATTCATTCCTTTTCTGTTGAGCATTCCTTTTCTTTCTTATTCTCTTACCCATGCCATCCTTTCTGAAGTAAACCTCATAACACACATCTCCCTAATATAATCTTTTGATATTCTGTGCTAAGTGGAGTAGGAGAATGTCTAGCTTTTATCATCAAAATAGGAGGAAAGTTAGTGGGAGAATTTTAACATCAGGTAGCCACTACTCGGAAGAGATTGACCTTGATATGAGAGGTGAGAGGCCCACCACTTAAAGAGTGTGGTGAGGAACCTTTAGATCATCGTGTCAAATCTGGAGACAAGTACATTTTTCTATCTCATTTCATTAGCTCTACCCAAACCAAGAGGGATGCCTCCCACATTCCTAACAAGGTGGAATCCAAATTGTCAAGGCACTTTCCTTTTGTATGTTATTGATATCTCTAATACCTAAATAAAAATTTTCATTAAAAAATTCGTCCATCTTCAATCCCAATTTCAAAATCCCTTTCCTGGTTATAAAATTCCCAATTTTAATACAAAAAAAAATTATGTTGATAATCTGATACAAGAATTAGAATTATCCTATCTAGAGTGTCTTGACTGAAAATATTAAGATAACTATTCAGCTTTTTCTTGATTTTGATTAATTACAAAACAAAATTAAAGACAATAAAGGACCAATAAATGCAAACAATTATTCATTCTTGAATTAACTCATTGGAATTAGGATAAAATATCTGCCAAAATGCCACCTTGTGGTTCAATCCCTTTCTCATCCTAAAATTTCTATACTTGGAAAAAGGAAATTCTATAAATTTATTGTGTAAGCTTAAATCAAAACGACACTTCTAAACTTGTATTTAGCAACACTAAATTTAGGCTTATCATATGAACTCAAGAAAAAATTCCTTGTCAACTCAAGGGTTGGAGAAGCTACCTTTGTGGATAACGATTTTGTTACTTCAAGTATAGCAAGGATTATGGCTTCAAGTCGTGTTCCTACATTGAGTGTACACTACATTTGTGTCAACGGGTTCCGTATTTAAAAGACTAACATGCAAGATAAGCATTTTAGCCATTAGGGGGTGATGGACCCCACGTAGGAGGGGGTATCGATAGGTCCTCTGGAATGCCCCTGGAATTGGCCAGGACACATCTAGGGAATGACGGTGTTGGTCTCGTTACTGGTTTTTTGCAAAAACCTAAACCTATACCTAAACTTTGGTACGGTCTCAATTCGGTCAAAGATCGGTTCGTTTCGGTAAAACCTATTGTTCGGTCATGAAGACCAACTGAAAATCATGATCAAAGTTAAAAAACTTATAATCTTCACAAGTGAATCAATCAGTTTTAGAATGTAATTAAAATATTTTCACTATTGATTCACCAAATAATCAAAGAAGATTCATGTAAGAGTGTTAAGAGTTTTCTATTTCAAAAACTAACAAGGTAAAAAGTTATTTTCTAAATTTATTTTTACATGATTAGATATTTGAATAAATACATTTGTATACAAATATAAATTGCATTTATTTACTGTTGTCGTAAAAGTGTCATGGCTAAGTTGGCTAAAGGGTATGTGCGCTGGAGGCATGTAGACCAGGGTTCAAGCCCCCATGGTTGCAACTAAAAAATAGTAATATTTTTACTTCTTTCTCTTTCGGTTCGGTTATGGTCCGGTTGGAGGTTCAAAGCGAAACCTTTAATAACCTATCAGTAAAACCATGAAACCCCAACCGATGGTATTGGTTCAGTCTGGTTTTATCGGAATCCGTAAAAAATGGCAAACCTTAGACACATCGGCTCTCACCAGTGCAGGGTTGCAATGGGCACGGGGTGCTTGGGATACATAGGGAGCTTTACCTAGGGCATCCTGGAAGCTTCCAGCCATACTCCCTCACCATGACCAAGATGCAACACCCAAGGGCTTCAAAAGTCCTCCTCTTTTAACTACAACATCATTAATAAGTTTCGCATAAAGGCTATGTAGGGTCACAAAGGTTTCGTGAAAACTTACAAACACAATTACCTGTAGTTCTTTTCGACGGGCATGAGGCAGGACATCAAACCCTTTCTCACTCAATTTCAACATAATAAGGTGTCACTTCTAGCCCGCACAGGCCTTTTACAACTTCATCCCATGCTGATGTTTATATGGGAGGAAATCTTCATGGACTTCATCGAAGGGCTTCCAATGTCAAGTAGTCTTAATACCATCTTGGTTGTGGTGGACAAAATCACCAAGTATGCCCCATTCATCTGCCTTAAGATCACCAAGCTGATGGGTTCTGGCTCATCATCATTTCTGACAACAATAGACGCTTCATGAGTAGATTTTAGTGAGAGTTATATGTCCCACAAGGCACCCAGGTCCATCATAGCTTGCCTAAGACCTCATCATGGATGGGCAAATGATGTGATCAATTGTAGCTTGGAAGCTTACCTTTGCTATTATAGGGGGGATCAATCATAACACTATAGCCAATGGTTGCATTTGGCTTCGTCAAGTTACAACACTTCTTACTATTCAGCCATTAAGATGACTCCATTTGAAGCACTATACAAGCGGCCCTGCCCACCCTTCTTGGCTATGGCTCTTCCCTATCTCAGGTTGATGGTATGGAGAAGTTAATCCACGATTGTGCCATTCACTTGGACATACTCTACCAACACTTTGACCCTATCAACGCCACCAAGGAGCCCAGCTGAGAGCCACCGCCATTCCATGGAATTTGTGCTTAATAACCTCATATATCTCAAGTTTTGAGCAAATCACATCTAGTTGCTCACCAAGCGCACATTTGAGAAGGTCCCCCATGCTAATTTGGTCCATGACCCATCATCATACACCTTGGTCTTGTCACCCATTAGGTGGCATTTTTTGTGGACACTCATATTTCCCTTAGTTTCCATATGTTGCAACTCAAATCAACATGCCACCCAAACACTGAGTATGACATGTCCTACTTGCAAATATCACTTCTGCCCCTCTGCTGCTAGTCTCAACTACAAAACCATTAGGGTAGACTCTCCTCTTTTAAAGCTTCATGGGACTAGCTTCTGCCCTCTAGGAACAGTTACCGAACTTCCAGCTTCAGTACAAGCTGGTTAAAATAAAGGGTTAATATTGATATGGTCTGTTAGTGAGTTATGTAATTAAGAAGGCCTGATTGTCGCCCAACCCAAAAAATGGGCCCCGCTCATGTCAGCATCTACTTAAGCCCATCCCTATGAAGGGTAAGGTCAGAAATCACATAATGAGTCTATCCCTCTCTTACCCAGTCATGATTCACGCTCTCTCGCGCTTGCAGGTTGATGGTATTCCCTCGACATCCTCACATCATTCCCCTATTCTCCCTTTATGTCCTAACATCATCTGGGCTCTCTTGCCCTCTCTCATTATCTTTTTGTCCTATACTGAACATTGTCACGTATTCAATATTTCATGGTTGAAATCACAGCTACAAGCCAAGCCTGATCATGTCCTTGGTGAACCAAAAATGAGGCAGGAAAATATAAACATCTTAAGGTGATTTTGGCATCATTTCATTAATAATATATTCAGTTTGATATAAATTGTTATTTCATATCTCAAATGGACCATTTAGTTAAAATAAAACTTCTTTAATTTAATTTTTATATAATTTGGAGTCCCAACTAATTTTAGCCTCATGTAGGGATCAGTGAATGCCATAGTGGTAAAGGATTGGTTGCAAGTGATGATTGATGCATATTTGGTCATCTTGGTCTTCATTACATAAGAAGTATTATATAAAAATGTCTGTTGTGTTGTCGATATGACACTAGTGACTTGAAACATGATCATATCTTTGATACCTTACAGAACACTATTCAGGTGTCTCGTTATTTCTCTAATGATACAAATGACTTCATTTTCCGTTAGCACCTTTGATTGCAAGTTAGAGACATAGCCATTTTGATTGGCTGCAGGATACCTATGAGATCCATAGTCATTTCCTACTCCTCATCAATCAGCACATGTCTCTTCAACATGTCGAATGCCACCATGTTGAGAACTTCCCTCTTCTCGACACTCACTACCATGAAGGCATACCTGGAACTCCACCTCATTTTTTACTCTAAGGAAACCTTTATCTAGTCTGGTAGGCCCAACTTCTTGCATTATGCTATTGATATTCGTTGTCACTCTATCAAGTAACCTAGTGTAATGACTATCTCCTTGACCTAAATTACAACATCTTGCAAGATAGATGAACCAAAGTTATCAAATGCATGTGCATTGTTGTACTAAATTGAGGGTTCACCAACTTTAATTTTTGTTCCAGAATACTCATCAATTTTTCTGTTATTTGATGGATTGTATGTGACCACCATGCACCCTTGCACAAACTTATGTCACAATGGTTTGGAGGAATCCAGAAAAAAATCTACAGTTCATAATCAAGTCACACATACCTTTGACTTCAATTCGAGCACCTCAAAAATTTGAACACACTTAGATTGGTTCCACTATTTGTCTATGTAATGCACAGTCACCCCTAAGAATATAATGTTGCTATGTAAGTCTACTCGTCAAGTTATACTAGCAAATTGGGCAACGCTAGCCAATTTTGTTTGTATGATCTTCTTCATATCATTATATTGTGCATGTTTTTGCCTTGATAGGTCTCAATGATATGATAGATATCTTTTCTTGTGAAATATAAAGGAAAAGTTTAATGAAGTACTTCCTAAGAGTAGCCCGTGGAAAATAAAAAAGATAAATGACACACACCAGTAATTATTTTCCTCGGAAATCTACAACCAGTATAATGCTGCTTCCTATGCTATCGGTTGTGTCAAATAAGTCAGCTACTGACCTCTCTATAGGCACTTGACTCCCCTTCACCTACATGGTAACATATAACTTATGATGAAATCTTTGAAGATTTCTCTAGAATGGAGTGCTGCTTTGATATTTTCTATACTATTTGGTGACAACACATAAGGTTCAGTTCAAGTTACATAACCAAACAGACGGGTAGTACCTTAAAACACCACCGGGTTAGCATGAGATTTGTTTCTGTTTTGTGTTCATGCTACTGTCTTTCAATTCATCTTTTATAAACATGTCTAAAAAACCTAGTCATGTGAAAATGTATTAGTTCCACCCTATCAATGTGCAGTTTAATATTTTGAATTGATAGGCAAGATAAGTCATAAAAGATAAGAACGAAAAAGAGTGAGGGCAAATCAACATATCTAGATTATTATAGGATAAACATAAAAATATAAAAATAACAGTTGTAGAATAGTCAAGGAATAGAATAAGAAGAAGAAAAAGATGACATTTTATAGTGTAGAACTCTTTTGAGGGTGATGAGTAAACAATTGTTAGGAGTGGTGTAAATAAGAATGGTCTAATGCACAATTCACTGTCATCTCTAGGCTGAGAAAAAAAATTCAAGTTGATAACATCTCGCATATACATTTCTATAATATAAATATTGAGGCAAGAAAGAGAGAAAAGACTAGGGCATTAAGAGACTAAAAGAAAAAAACAGAGAGATAGAGAGGGAGAGGGCAAGAGAAATAGAGTACTGGAGAGAGAGAAAATACCTCCTTAGCAGCTTTGACTTTAATGCATAGATTTATTAAAACCTATATTCATGTAAATAGATTTATCTAGTATGAGTACCGATAGTCTCCATATGGCATGGTACATGGGGATTTAACAACTCCGTGAAGGGTAAGTAAATAGGTGAGAGTATATACATGTGACATAGCAGAGCTGGGACTAGAAAATTGGGGAAGTGAGAGTGTGATAGTTAACATCGAACGATATCATCTGGCCCTCAAGGTAATCACACCTCCATAGCATGTTGATGTTTATGGTGAGCAAATCTACCACTTATTCAATAAGAGTTTGAGAAAACGAATAGGAGACCCATCGTTGCATTGATCATGTGGATAGGTCTAGATGCCAGGCAAAATGAGCAAGTCGAAAGGCAAAAACCTATATGATTCATGTTCAATTTACTATATCAATGTTCCATGTAAATCTTCATCACTATTATCTCCAAGATCGAGATGAGACACATTATCTAACCACAGTCTGAATTACAACCCTATGTTTAAAAACATATTTTTACAACGGCGCGCATCCGAAATTTCTTTTTTTTCTCTCAATCTACTTTATGATTATCAGTTTGTTACTAAAGACATACTAAGATGGTGCTAAACTCCAGAGATGGGTATTTGGGTCATTTTTATTACTGATATTTTTCCATTAAAGAATAGGCATTGCCCTTTTCTTCGAAAAGTAAGCAGGAAGCTTCAGAATCGGGTAGATTCAACAAGGAATCAGGAGATGCAATGGAAAAATACATGGCTTGTCTTAGTTTCTTAAGATGATCAGCAAAAAAAATTCCAACATAAATTATCAAAGATTGCATTTGTGAACAACACCTCTGTACTATGAATATTAGGCATCGCTCATTGAGAACGTAAAAGCCAGTAAATAAAAGATACAACCCGACAAGTCCTGGGGTGTAAGGAATCGCCGATTGAGAAGAAAACAAGCCTCTGTACAAGGGTGTGAGGCATAGCCAGTGGAGAAACGTAAAAATCCTGTAAATAAAATAAAAAATAAAAATAACAAAATAATAATAAAATAAAAAATCAAAAAATAAAAATGAGCTAGCAATAATTGGGTGTGAGGCTTCGCGGATTGAGAACATGTCTGATAAAATACACATCTATTCTTGGGTGTGAGGCTTTGCCGATTGAGAACTCCTCAGTCCTAGAAGGCTTCGTCGATTGAGAACTCCTCAGTCCTTGGAGGCTTCGCCAATTCAGAATACCTCTGTCATACGAGGCTTTGCTGATTGAGAACACCTCTGTCCTTGGAGGCTTCGCCAATTGAGAACACCTCAGACTTTGGGTGGATGTGAGGCTTTGCCAACTGAGAACACCTCTGTCCTTGGGTGGGTGTGAGGCTTCGCCGATTGAGAACACCTCAGTCCTTGGGTGTGAGGCCTTTCTTGTTTGTATGTGCTACCTTAAGCTCGTTTACTCGGGGTTAAGCAAGACCTTTATTTTTACATGGGCAAGTTTTTTTCTATATTTACTATGATTTCATTATTAGAGATATATTACCTATGGGACTGCCCCGGACATACATAAAGAAGAGGAAGAAGTAGAGAATATACTCATCACCTAGCTCCTCAGGTCATGTGTGAGGAGATAGTTGGGCAACAACCCACTAATAAGTATAATGGGATACCATGGCTCTTTGGCTTGAGAGTTTAGAGCTCATGCTGGTTGTTAGGAGATTCTCTTAGCACCAGACATGGACAAGGCTGATTAGGCTTAACCTTTCTATTACATCCATTTTTTTCCCTATACCTTGTCTATCTTTCCTCATCCCACTCTATTGTCATATCTCTCTCCAAATTCTTCGGCTGTCTGTCATTTTCATGGAACATTAAAATTCTTGGAAAATATTGATTTGAATTAGGAGATTCCCGTCATTTTCTATTATTTCAGCAACCAATGAGATATCTCTCCTAGGAACATCACATCGCATCACCAAAAAAAAGTTAAAATTCAACCCAAAGTGCTAACATGATTATGATTTCAATGCAGAAGACCAAGGCCCATGTGAATAGGCATCATAAAAAAATTAATCAATCAAAAACAAAAATGCCAACCTTTTCGGATATCTTTTGGTAGTTACATAACTCCATTCAAGTGATTTCAAGAATGGAGCCGAAAGGATTGGATGTGAATGAAAAACACTGGATACGAAATCTCGAATTATAAAATATAAAGATTTTAGCAGGATGCCTTGATATTGAAATCCATGAGAATAGATCCAATACAAAAGCAGATGTGCAGAAAATAAACCATCCCCCATTCCACTCGAGCTTTCAAATGATAACCAAGTCATTATTGGTTCTTGACTAACCTTAACTTCAGAGAGTTTCATTGTCTTTAGTATCAAACAGTCAAAGAGAACATTCCATTTCTCGAGCCAACTGTCAAACTATCAGCAGTAGACTTGAGCTGTGAAGACCAAAAAAAATAGAATATTGGTCATACTGAATTTGCAAAAATAAATTATTTTTAGAAAATATTTGAATAGAAGTTAGTCAGTGGTTTCTCAAAAATTAAGAATTTAGAGAAATCCAATTATTAATTTCATACAGTCAACAGAAATGCAACTGTCTATTCACATGGGCCTTGGTCTTCTATGTTGGAATCATTATCATGTGAGCACTTGGAATTGGATATTTTATAATTTGCTTTTAGTGATGCGCTGTGATTTTTCTGAGAGATATATCACATCACACAAAAAGGAGACTCTCCGAATGAACGATTCAATATAGGAAAAACTTCCAAATAAGACAATGTGATAACATAGAGTTTTTTATCAGTTCTGGATGGATTTACACCTTCAACAACATGAGATTTGATTTCAAGCACCCAATCAAAGTCTATAAAACCCATCAAATATTTAATAAGATTGAGGTTAATAATACAAACAATACCAGATAGGAGGTAGTGCTTTGTGATGAAGGAAAAGAGAAAAAAATGAAGTGAAAATAAAATGACAGGATTATAAGGTGGAGAGAGTCAAATGGGTTGTTACAAATGCATGAATGGATCTGAAATTTCATCAGAGTTTAATAATGATGGGTTGAAAATGCAGAGTGAGGAATAAACGTGACAAAAAGGGGGTTCAGAGGTCATGACCAATGTGTAATGTGATAATAATGTTAATATAAGCTAATAATGATGACAACATAGATACAATGGAAAGTGACGAAAGTTAATTATGATTGGATAATGGATTTTTCTGATGGCAGCAAGCTCCTCTACTTCTCTGTTGCATGTCCTCAATTAACGAACACACCATGCAAGCAGTCATAAATATATAATCTAACAGTATTTAGATCACATACCAATGTGAGTTCAGAGATCCTTTTTACATTGTTCATCGCTAGGATTTATAGATCCCAGGTGCATGGATGAAATGAGGGGATGAATAAAAGCTGTGATGAAATTTCAGCTCCACTTGCCTATTAATATCATTGGATATCAAGCCTTTTAGTTGTATTAATCTTCATCCTGGATTTAACTCAAATTTTCTCTATCCTTGTCACGCCATGATGTACAAGGTTTTACATCCTTCATTTTAACAAATTTTGTCCAATGATCGGCTGAGAGTTTTTCACATCATTTTCACTGCACTGATAGAAAAGTGCCAGGTTTCCCACTGCATAAAAGGCAAAAAGAGTCAACACGTTAACTATAAAACTGGCATTTGAGGTCGCACAGCATTTGTGCACCATGTGCATGCCACGACGTCTATGTATGTACATGGTCCACACTTCTTTACTTTTTTAAGGCACTACATACAAATAATTTAAGGGATTATTACCTGAAAATGTTTTTTAAAAACTCTAATAAATATTAAATTTTAGGGGTATTAACATAATGTTTTGTGGGTTATCTCATTGGGCATTTTATGTTGCTATACTCTCTGAGCTGTGGGTTTATCTATTCTTTGCAGTCTCTACTAACCGTATATATTTAAGTAAGAATACGGAGTGACATGCTGGACCAAACATGATAAAAATTCTTGTAGTTCTGGAAGGGGCTGCTAATCATGAGGAAGCAAGCCTATGTATTGATGGATATTATACTACTATCTAAGAGATTCTCCTTCATTTCTCCCTATCTAGGTCGATTAGTCACAATGGAGTAATAGTTATTGTTTGGGGTTTCCTATTAATATTCCTCTTACATGGAAGTAAATGATAATAATTCTTCTCCTTCTCTTCAGCGATTCAAGGCTAACTATGTATCAACAAAACATGTATATTGAGGCTCCTATTTAATGATGTGTAAAGGTTAAGAGAAAGGTGGATAGATTTTAAGAATAAATGTACATAACAGATAACAGATGAATATATCATACTGCAGTAGCTCACTCCGAATAATATTTAAAATACAAATAATGACCCAGAACGGTTCTCAAAATGAGGAACACGTAAAAAAAATGAATAATAGGGTCTGCGCCCATCTATGTATGACATGATAACTGCATCAATAAATAGAACTAAAACATATCAATACATGCTTCCTATACCAAAAATCCCACAAATATTGTGTATCTTCTTTTACCCTTTATTTTCTATCTATTTATATTCCATCTTGATATGACCCGTACTTGATCCGACTATGTGTGCATCACTTTAATATTTGGGTTGTCTGTATTGTTTTTTCACAACAGGCATGATCAAATTCTTGAAAGATATTTTTTAGAAGATATGAATTTTTTGAAGAGACTTTAATGTTCATATCAAATTACAATATCACCCAATTGGAAATGATCGAAGCAATAGAACTTTGTGGAACTATTAAATGTTAATTTAACCCCCAGAGTTTCAAATATGCACAGTACCCAATGATAGAAAAAACTAATAGAAAGAATTGAAATCAAAAGCAAACTGTGGTTCTCTATGGTAATGCAGCTTGTGGTAAGATAATCCTCTCTCCTCAAATCTGGATATTCAGATGATTCTTGGGAACAGATGTGAGGTTATCATGTTGGCTATTACACGACATATTTGTTCACTTAAAAAAAATTAGAAACAAAATTTCAAAGAAAATATAAAATACAAATTTCAAGAAACATCTATAATAAATATGGCTACTTAATGAATGCAGAATCCATTTTAAGCATCTTCTTGAAGGTCCATCGGAGCTTTGATTGGTTAAGATTCAACCCCAAGATATTGGTTCAAGTTCTGTCCACTTCGTTCAAGCAAACAACCTATTTTTGGATTTGAACTTTTTGAAAGTATTATATTTTTAACTGTACAACACTTTCATCTAAGTATATCCTCCAGCAATAATTGGTTTTATAAAGTGAAAAACATCAGAATAGGTCTCGAGTTCTAAAGATGATGAGAAAACAGAAGATAGGCTTAAAAAGAGCAAAAAATACTCATCATAACTTTGTTGCAAAGAGCACTATGATGAAGGGTCAAATACAACATATCAGTAACTGAAAAAGTCAATAGTCTATAAGTTTTGTACTTTGATAACTATTTAGGTCGATACACTGACATAGTTGTAATCTAGAAAAAATGAATGGCTGTATGAGTCATTCTGAGTAAAATTGATATTAACCTTTGAGGGCTTTCGATGGATGGTATTTATTGATTAGATTAAATTGCCGAAATAAGAAATACTAAGGTACAATTTAGGATGGACCTGGAAGAAAACTATTTTGAATGAACTAAGGTCGGCCTTCAAGATATAGTACAATGGTTAAAAATAAAATTTGCATTTAAATGGAGAGTTTTTGGTATTTTAGATTTGAATTTTTAATGTGGACCGAGCTACTAAAATAAGGCTCAAAGGAATACCTTAAAGTATCCCTGTGGAAAAGATCTCTCCAGTTGAATCCTTGGAAATAGGAGGGTCAAAATAAGGAGTTTGAATTGATCATTGGGAGCCGTCGTACATGTATCAAATGGATGATAGTGTATTATGTCATGCAAATTGGCACACGAGGTACTTTTGTCTACAATCATCATAATTGTGGCGTTTCCCTGATGCTACACAACTATGAATAGCCTAGATTATCGAGAGAGTATGCAGCAAATAATGAACAGTTAGAGAACCCGATTGAAAATCAGGAGCTTAAATATTTGGAGAAATCTAGCTTTTGTTCCTTTTGTTTGGGGTCTACCGTCACCTCCAGATGCTTGGAAACTTGAAACTCCTCTTCCCCCAAATTTTATGTTTTCTGTATGCTTTTCTTTCACGCATATTGGTCTAACATGATAAAGTGATGTCCAAATAATTGAACAAACACAAACGGGTTAAATTACTCACGCATTATAGCTTAAAATATGCATGTTCTGGCATTCCTTGAAACTTCAAGGAGCTGGATAAAAATCCCCAGCTGTCAATTTGAAAAATAGATACTCAAGTCACCCCTTATCGATGCTCTGAAATTATTATTTTTCCGTAATCACAATTTGAGAGAACAGATTCAATACTCGACAAGATTCTTGATTTTAATATATGAAAACAGTCAATGATCGGCACTCATTTTGCCTTTACAATAGTTCGGAGCGGATGTTTTTATTCTTATTACCCCAAGAGGAAGTACTAAGTCAATTAAAATCGTTATTCTTTCCCAGGAATATTTTGGAAAAACTAACTCCTATTTATCTTTGTTTCGACTCGTTCAGTTTAGTGAGATGTTAAATACTGCGTTTGTCAATGTTTATGAAAAGCAGAACCTTAATATTTTATTCAGAATTGTTGGGATAACAATCCTCGCAATTCAAGCCCTTGCAGCCCCAGCCTTCCCGGCTGCTTATTTAACTTTGTTTTCGCGCTACAGATATCCCCGGGGAATGAGCGCTCAGCAGATCATGCGGATGCTCTTGAAGTGGTGGTGGCCGCAGCGACGGGTCTCCTTGCGCAGAAGCTCCGAGGAGCCATGGCAGTGATGATCTGCGTACAGCCTCGCCCTCTGGCCTTCGGTGAAGACGAAGTGGAATCCTCCCGAGAAACCGGCGAGGGAGAAGCACCCGCAGCCGTTCACATCCTTGGTCTGTCCAGCGCACGCCGGACCAGAGAAGGCCGTCAGCGTGCTTGCCGAGGCTGGGCCGACAATTACAGCAGCGAACACGAGCGCGAGGACAAAGGCAGCGCTGTTAGAGTTGGCCATGGAGGGCAAGGAGATCAAAGGGAAGGATGTTTAGTCTTGTGCTGAGTTGGATGAAGCTCTCTGGTTGTGGTTTCCTGCTCTCTGTCATCCCATGAATTTATAGGACGATGGAGGCGACCCAAAGGGTGTGTATGGGAAAGAGCAAAACTGTGACCCGCCTTGGGGAAGCCATAGATAACTTGTCTTTGACTTTTTCGGACAGAGAACCGTCTGCAATGTTTATCCGTTATCAACTACTTATAAACTCTGACATGTTCTTTGACCGATGGTTTTCATATGTTAAGCGGGTACCTTTGGTTTTCTACCGCAAATTGCAGGATGGAGCCGAGCCGCGCATCTAGATTTCTAGTCGCGATGTTGCGTGCCATATTTCAGCAATCCACTGCTGCCTTGTCAACCCTTCTTGGGCGTTTGGTTGCTGCTAAATCAAATCTATTAGCCCCTGGTTGACAATGGACTCACTTTCTTTGGACCCTGCTACTTTGCTATACCGCGTTCATTCTTTTGACTCACTGTGGCGTCTTCATCGTTAATTAAAGATCTGCCCATAAAAGTCTGCCCGAGCAGGTTTGAAATGATGGATCGCTTTCACCGTCGGAACCGCCTTCCATTTTATAAAAAATGGAGAGGAAAACTGTCCTCTACTGCCTCAGTAGAATAATACGTCAGAAATTAAATAGCAGAAGATAATCCCTCATAATAAGAATATTGTGCGACGATGCTTTTAGAACTGATGGACGTGTTAACTCCGTTTCCTTTGATTTTGGATCTGCCTTTCTCGGTGCACTTTTAAACTTTTACGTGCGCTAAATGAAAAAAGATGCGGATTCCCGATCAAAACAGAAACTTGGAGACAATATAGTGATTGGAATCCGAGTCCTGTCTTGGTGTGAAGAGCCTGATCCAACTAGGTGTGTCTCTGCAATATCCAAACGTGACTCTTAGTACCCAGCTTTTGACGGCGAGGATTGGTCTTCCTGCAGCCAGGCGTTGTAAAGGAGACAAAGGGAAATCAAGAATTAGGGAACTGTTGAAACAGGAAACGGCAATGAAAGGGTCAGTTGCTATAACTGAATCCAAACAATCTGCTATAAAAACCTTGTATTGCTCTTGTTTCAATGAGGCTTTTCTTTCTATTGTGTCTCCCAGGGCGGCGGCTCCGCCCGTCGCCCTGTCCATCCTCTAATCCCAATCTACCTTCTGTTCGGTGATTCAGCCTGAATGGCTCGATGATGAAGATCGTGAGATGCCCCTTCTCTCTTCTTCTTCTCTTTTCTTCTCTACTTCTATCTTCGTGGTTAGGGGGCATCTCACGTTTCTTAACAGGCGTATGACGTCATGCGCACAGTTAGCCCTATCGCTGGTTAGGTTTCTTTTGGAACTAAAAACCGGCACTCATAAAACTGCATAATATTTTCAATTCAAGTCAGAAATGCGAGGAGACAAGATAATGAACGTTGCACTGCTAGGCGTTGGAGTTTCTTCGAACCGTATACTGGCACTTCGCGCCGACTTATGAAAGAGTAATAGAGGACCAAACACAATAGAGTTTCTGTGAATTCATTTCGAGATGGACCCTATGCCATTTTTAAGCGATGAGACGAGGCTTTTCATTGTTTAGATTCCTAAATCTCGCGAACTGCTGACCCGAGATGTCTGACTTTGTGAACTATATTGGAATACGTTCCCGTAAACATAACTAGAAAATCATGGATTTCATTTCGCAAATCTACCACACTTTTCTTTGTCCAATTAGCTCCATGCGAGAGTGCTTCCTTTTCTTATGGTATCATGATATGCGTCGGTTTACGTGCCCCCTCCAAATGTTTCTGACACAATCGAATGAAAATATCACTCACGGGAAGAGGAAGTAGAAGAAGAAGAAGAAGAAGAAGAATGGAGATAGAGGAGAAGGAGAGAAGATGAGAAGAATGACAACGGGATGTAGATCGTGATTCTTCTCCTCAAAATTATTAAATCTTATGAAAGACAAGTGGGTTGGTATTTATAGGATGTAGATCATAACGGTAACTATAAACTATTAGGCAGTTATAGATCGAGATTTATAACTGCCATTTTAATTTTAATTATAACCGTTAGATTTTCTAACGTTTATAACAGCCTAACTAGATGTAATCCTATCCACTATATTAAGCCTATCTAGATTTAATCACATCCTCTAGATTTTCTAATATTTAATCATAACAGTCTAATACTCTTAAAGAGTTATAGATACGTGTTCAGTTTTTACTCTTCTAGAGTTATTAAGATCCCTATTGGTCGTTGCCGTGGCTGACGTGTCCCCCATTTTTATTCATCGTAAACTATTTCAAAACGGATTCCTTCATTATTGTTTAGTCTCAAATTTTTTCTTACTTCAAATTCATATTACATCGATGTTAGGGATTTAGAGCTCCTTTGAATGCTTTACTCATCCATAATGTGAAAAATTGAAAAGAAATGCGAAGTGCCTGTTCAGAAGAAAAATAAACCTGAAAATCACCCACCAGAAGTCGAACTGCTGACTATTCTCATGCATCAGACGCAGAAATCTCTTAACGCCTGGCTGTCGGTTCTTTCTTTTTCATGAAAAGTAACATATATCCTATATTACTTTTAGATAAACTCTCCTCTATATCCCCTAAAACGTGTCTAACCGTACACGAAGAAACATTCAATTTTTTAGACCTTTCGAGATCAAACCAGTTAAAATAACGAAGGATCCATCAACACTCATTATATTTACAATCACATAATCCTTATCATACTCTTTTTCACGACACCTGCTGCACAATAAACAGTGTTTATCAACCTTGTACCAGGCGTTTCCCTGAATGTAACAAACTGAACCCGGTATGAGAAGCCCTGGATATTGAAATCCTTTAGTGAGAAAAAAACGACTTATCTGAAACATCCATCATCAGAATTCTTATTGCGCAGTAAAACCCCGGTTCACAAGTGGTGTAGAAAGTTGTGATTTATGACATCGAAAAGGGAATGCCTAATAACATGCTAGTTTTCACATTACTATCATGAATTTTACATGCATACTGGCATTAATTTTCTGTATGAGCAAGTTTTTGAGGCTTAAAAGGGTTTATTTCTTTTTCATTTTTATATTTATATAGTATTTTTGTTTAATGCTATTTTTCTGGAGCTTTTCACATCGTATTAAAATTGAAATGATTATTACAAGTGGAAAAGCTCCGATTGAATTTTGTTTCAGGTTCTTGGAATTTCTATGTTTTTACATCAATATATATTTAGTCTTTCTCCCCCTCGTGTTGCATGTGCCTTTGCTCGGTTTTTGCCAATGATTTGACAATTAATGATTGTCAATGACATTGTTATTGATTCGCGAGAAGCTATAACGGTTAATCACAGAACTAGTTCGGTATTTTTTGGTGGGGAGGTAAAGGTGGGAACAATAGAAATTTGAATGATCGAAATCAAAATAATTTTGGGTTGATGTTTGAAACATGAGTGAACACGTGGCAGAATGTCATTTCAGGGAATGAGTAAAAAAGGCTGATTTGCTGCCTCCCAACACATTGCACAACATTATTTATTTAATGCTAACTGATGGCCAATCATTCTATGATGTTACCATGAGGGGATGCAGAGGTCAGCAGTCCAGAACTCCTGATATTTTCAGTAGACGATGAACCAGACAATGTATTCAGTCAAAATTTGGAATGCAGTTGCATAATATTTGGTTATCTGTCGGGAATCAAAATAGACACAAAATGGACTGTAGAGCTTAATTCCTATAGTTGATAAATAGGAAGCAAACATGCAGCTCGGGGTCAAAGCCATAGGTCGTATTGCCATAATTTCATTAGCTCATTCTTAATACAGTTCCTTATTGTTTGTTTCTAAAACCCAAACATATGAAAACCACACGTGCATTCAGATGAGTTATTTCGACTATGATGGCTTTTTTAATTCGACTTCTGTCTATTTTCCTTCTCAGGCGTGTCTTACAAGTCCTACAAAGTTCATGACAAAGACCTTTAGATATGTGTGTGTATTTCTGTGTGTGTAAAATCACGTGTAACAGGAAGAAATAAAAGACAGTGCCAAAACCCAATTTTCCTTGGATCAAAAATCTAAATATCAAGTGATTCTACTCTGCCAGAATTCTGGATCCGTGTGGTTATTTAATATTTACAGGGATATTCATGCTACCACACGATGGTTTATTAATATAAATTGTTCTTCATTTCATGTACAATTATTTATTACAACTTGTGATTTAAAATGTATTTGTTTCTCATCCTAACATATGTTCTATGGTTCCGTCAACAAATCATTATATTAACCTTCTTTGCATTTATATAATGAAACTTACGTGATAATATTCTGAAAAAATGTGTAAAAAACCCATATTATATTTAATTATTTTGTGTGAATGTAAATATGCCATTGTCCTAACAACCCCATTTCTGGACTCATACTATTATTTGAGAATTCAATAAATTTGTCAATTCACATTTTCATGGTTGAGCTACTATGTTTCATTATCCTTTTTCCCTTCTCAAATTATTTATTGATGATCATGAAAAAATGAGATGAATATTGTATGAGTTTATCGTAAGAACCATTTCTTGATTAGAGCTGTTTTGTAATTTTGAGTTCTCAAGTTATTCATTATCTTTATATTTTCCACAGTTATTTATGATTGCTCATTGATCAATAAAGTTAACTTTTTTTCCAACTACACTGCTATCTTTTCTTGTTTCCAAAGTTCTATAACACCATCGCAATTCAGTTTATATTTATTTATGACAAAAAACACAGGTGTAATATACATTTCCTAGAACCCAGGTTTTTTTTTCCAATTTAGACTATCAGTCAAAATATCAATATGATATAAATTTACCATGCCACCAATCCATACCATCGTTTGATAGTTCATAGTAATATATTTGAATTTTTAAAGAATAAACTCCCTTTATATCTTATGCGATGCTTTCTTATTAGTCCTTAAAGTATATCTAAGTTTCTTCTTTATAACAATTATGTATTTTTTCTCCAAAACGTGCTATAAAATAACTATCATAATACTTCAGAGTAACCTTGTGATAATTATTAATAGAAACAATATGTGTTACTCATTACAAAATAAACTATTTCAATAACAAATATATAATAACCATTTAGTTAAATATTCTAAATACCCCCGCATTGTAGTTGTGCAGACTGCAATACATATAAGTATTAAATTACTAGAATAATATGTACATTCATATCGTTGCACTTTAATTTAAAAATACTAAATCTATTTATCTTTCAGAATAATTTTTTCCTAGTCACACAATTCATTAAATGTTATTGCTAAGAACATTAATGACTTTTTTAAATCCATTAAAAACCTTATCTTATATTGGGAACGTTTTCGAAAAAATGGAATTTTTATTTATCTTTGTTTAGAACCATTTACTTAAGTTAGTTTAGTGTTATATATTTCACTTTCCAATGTAGCTGAGACTCGGAAGTTTTGTTGGGGATTTGTCCCCCCAACGGCGGAAATGCGGGAGAGGGGGGCATGACTGGTCAAAGCCCCCTCTAAGAGATTGGCACATAGGAATCAAGGCCGCGCCCCTCTTCTCGTTATTTTGCAAGGAAAGGGCCCATTTGGGGCCCCTTTCTATCTTATTCAAAGGGATTTCACCCCATGTTGAACCCTAATCCAATTTTACAGCCATCAAGTTGTGTTTCCTTGTTTATTCTTCTTGTCTCTTCCTCTCCTCTCCTATCTGTATCCCTTTTTATTTTTTGTATTACTCCTTGGTGGTTACTCCCCTTGTCTTGGGAGTTCAAGGAGGAGTTTCTGTACTGCACCATACGACAAGCTAGTGCCCTGCAGCAGGAGCCTTGGATGTTGACGTCACTCCGGTGACATAAGGAGGTTCTTATTATCTCTATCTATACACCGTCATATTATACTTGTCCGAGTTAGATACCTGAATTTCTACCATAGCATCCAGGGATTTCTTATAAGAAGTTTCGTATTTTATTTAGAGAATTAGTAGGATAACAATCCATGCCAACAGTTCCAGTGGAGTAGATGGTAAGATGATACCTTGGTGATTCAACGGTTGCAGCCCCATCCATTCTAGCTGCTTATTTCACTTAATTAAACGCCTCAAACATTGGCATGGAATGAGCGCACAACAGATCATGCGGGTGCTCTTGAAGTGGTGGTGGCAGCAGTGACAGGTCTCCATGCGCAAAAGCCCAGATTAGAAATGGTAATGATGATCTGTGTAAAGCCTCGTCCTCTGGCCTTTGGTGAAGACAAAGTGGAACCCTCCCAAGAAACCGGCAAGGGAAAAGCACCTGCAGCCACTCACATCCTTGGTCTATCCAGTGCATGACGGACCAGAGAAGGTCGTCAGCGTGCTTGCCGAGTTTGGGCAGACAATTACAGCAACGAACAGGAGCGCAAGGACAAAGTCAGCGCCGTTAGAGTTGACCATTGAGGGAAAAGATGTCAAAGGGAACGATGTTTAGTCTTGTGCTCAGTTTGATGAATTTATCTTGTTGTGGTGGCGTGCTCTCTGTCATCTCATTGAATGACAGAGAGCGATGAAGGTGACTGAAAGCATTTGCAAGGAAGACCAATACTGTGACCGGCCAGCCAGCAGGAAGCCATAGGGCATATGTCTAAGTGTTAGGTCTGGCTTTTTTGGAGGGAAAACAGTCAGTAGTTTTTATTCCGGAGGTGCCAATACCTTGCCAATTCATATAAAGAAATGGAGAGAGATTGCGTGAACGATTGTCATTCGCATTGAATGAGAAAGGCAGACTACTATGGTGGAAAGAAAGTACTTGTATTTTTTAATAATTTCCTTGGTTGTGCATTGGTATAGGTTATGTCGCAGGTCACTTGACCGTTGGCCAGGATGAATCACATACGTGTGATTAAATGAGCCATCCATTCCAAAAAAGGGGGAAAAAGAGAACAAACGAACATCGAACAAAAAAAGAGAAAATTTTCTCCCCAACTATCTTCCTTATAGATAATTTCCATGGTCCCATACAGTATTTTTCATCCTCGTTATTTGACCAATATCCACATCTGTGACACGGATGACTTTAGTTTTCTACAAGGATGGCAGAGTGGATCCAGGCCGTGCCTGCAGATTTCCGTTTAAGATATGGCGCGCTATTTTTTTAGAAATCCACAGATGCTTGGTCACCACTTCGTGAGCACTTGGTTGCTGTTAAATTAAAGAAATTGGCACATGGTTAAGAACGGAAGCATTTTCCATGCGCCGCTCTAATTGGAATACTGTGTTTATTGTTTGATGGTGTAAAAGATCGTTCTCAATCAAGAACAAGAAGAGATGAGAAGAAAAGGAAGAAAGAAAGAAAGAGAGAGGACACAATCGTAAGATTAAGATCGTTGATTTTCCATTAAATCGTGTGAACTACATTGGTTCATATTTATAGTATGCATTTATTGTTATATAATGTAACAGTGTTCTGATATAATGTGACTTTTAGATCCTTTCCATGTGCAACCTATCTATGTTTAATCCTATATCTATGTTTAATGATATATTTAATCCTATCACCTATTCTCATAACGAGTATAAGGGGCACAAGCCAATATTTTACTATCTACTCTTTATTTAAGTCCCTATTGGTCCACGTCAGCTCCTTGTTGGCAAGTTTGCCGACTCCTCTTCTGATGGATTGTGGTGTCATGAAGGGTTTTGCCTGCAGCTAATAAGGAGCAGTTTGCACGTAAACGTCTGCCATGATCAGGTATCAACTAATGCATGGCATTCTACCGCCGTTACCGCCTTCCATTAATAAACAAAATGAAAGAGAATTTGTCCTATACTGCCTTAATAGAATGGTACATCAGACATTTAACAGCAAAATATTATACGTGATAAGAAGGATATTGCTCCACAATGCTTTTGGAATTAGTAGAGGTGTTAGCACCGTTTACGTGGATTTTGGGACTGCTTTTCTTGGTGCATTCTAAAGCTTTCAGGAGCAGTAAGCGAAAAAGATGTGGATTCTCGCTCACAAAACAGGCCTTAGAGCCGATATATCAATTGGAATATGTCTCCTGCCTTGATGTGTAGAGTTAGATCCAGTTAGGCGTGTCTTTGAAATATCCAAACAGTACCATTAATTCCAAGATTTAGACAGTGGGCATAAGGTCGCCTGCATGCAGCCTGGAGTATAATGTCAAGCTCACCGTAAGTCTAGCTTATTAGGTATATTATGAAAGGATAAATTGACACTGAGAAAACTACGCAGTGTTTCTAAATCGGTGTTGGATGGTTAATATTGATTGAGTTCGATTAGGAGTTTAAGTTTGAATGGGTCGAGAAATAAAAATGTCAGCATGGATCACTAGGTTTTAGGGAGATGTGGATATATGAGCTTGTTTTAAGGAGGACAAGGACTGGGTGTCTTGGAAGACCAAGTACATGGACAGGTGTGTGGTCAAGCTGAGTTTGAGTCCAAAGGCTGTTGTGGGAGAATGCCTATATATATGGAAGAATTCCTCTGTTGTAGTATGAGTGTGCATCAACTGGTTCCGTCATCTCTCAAAGTGTTCTTTCTTCATGTTTCTCTTTGTGAGATCGAGAGAGGGAGAAATTTAAAAAAAAGGTATGTGCTTCTCTTCTCTATGTGAGTTGTTGAAGTGAGAGAGCTAGGTTCCAACAAGTGATACTTCTAGGAGACAGGACAATGAAGAGGAAATTGCAGCGGAAAGAGTAGAGAACATCGAAAGACCAAATACTAATGATATTTTTAAGAATTTACTTTGTGATGGCCATGGCCATTGTCAAGCGACAAGACGAGGATTTTCATTTGTCAAAGCCCCCACCACAGGAATGCGGGAGAAGGGGGGCTTGACTGGTCTACCCCCTTTGAGAGAGGGGGCACAGGAATCGAGGTGCCCCTTTCCCTCTTGTCCTTTTGTGAGAAATGGCCCATTTCTCTGTTATTTAAAGGGGTATTCATCCCCCTTGAACCCTAATCCATTTTAGCAGCCGTCAAGTGCTTTGTGTTCATTCCTCTTGTCTCTTCCTCTCTTCTCCTCTCCATCTCCCTTGTTTTATCTTCATTACTCCTTAGTGGTTACTCCCTTGGTCCGAGAGTTGAAGGAGTTGCTCTACTGCACCACACCAGAAGCCAGTGCCCTGCACCGAGAGCCTTGCACGTTGACGTCACGCCGATGATGTAAAGAGGTTCTTGTTATCGGTCTATATACATCGACATTTATCTCGTCCGAGTTGATTCCGCATTTCTACCATAGCGTCTTGGGTCGTTATTTTCTTCAACGAGTTTCAACACATTGTTTACTTTCCAAATCAGACTAAACCAGGAACAGACGTGTCTGACCCACTTTGAAACAAATCATGGAGTACCTTACCTTAAACAGAACTCGACAATGGCTCTTAAATATATGTATTTCAATTCGCAAATCCATTACTTATTTTTTTGTCCAGTTAGCTCTATACAATAGTGCTTCCTTTGCTTATGATATATGCTAAGCCCTGGTTACATCCCTCCATTTACATGTTTTAGACACAATCGTAAAATTGTTTGAAACTGATTCCTCTCCGTATTACTGGCGGTGCCAAATATGTTTGTTATTATGTTTTATACTGCATTGTTGTTAACGATTTATACATCCTTCGAATGTTTTGCTCATCCATGAGGCAAAAACTGAAACCAACTGTGAAAACTTTATTCTGGCGTTAAATCCGGCCGAAAGTGAACCATGAGGTGTCAACCTGGTGGTTATTCTTCTGCACAAGACGCTGATATGTCCAAAGCCAGCCGGTTGGTTCTTTATTTTTAATAAAAAGTAAAGTTTCTTCTGTGTTACTGATCGATAAAACTTTTTTCTATATCCAGCAAAACGTGTCTAGATGTTGACGAAGAGATCTACAATTATTGAGGGCTTTCGAGATCAAACCGGTTCAAATAATAAAAAGTTCCACTAAATAACATGATTAAATTTCATTACATCCACAATCGCATAATCCTTATCATACTCATCTTCCCAAAATCTCCCGCGCATTAAACAGTGCTTACAAACCTTGTACAAGGAGTTTCTCTCAATTTAACAAACTGAACCCGGTAACAAAAACCCCTTGATGCTAGTTTGTTCAATTTTCTACATAGAAACTACTGAACATGCCCCATGGGCTGAAGTTTAGTGTGGAAGGATTAGCTGTCTGTATCTCTTGCAGCGAAGCAACTGAACTTTTTTTGAAGTATTAAAAAAATCAATACATCACTTCGCTGATCCTAGTAAAGGTTTATAGTCTTACTTTTGGGGACATCCTTAAATATATTCAACCCTTTCATTTTGATAATTTTTCCTCACCATAAAACATATCCTAACCACCGAAGAAATGATCTCATGAGCCTACACCGTGCTATTTAATTTAACATGTATTATTGGAAATGCACATCCACCCATAACTTCAAGAAAACTTATTTACAAATTTGTGTTAGGTATTTTAATATTTTGGATAGGTAGTTCTATGTAACTGCATTTTGACCGCGAGGAAACATTAAGCCAAATAATATTTTTCTATCTTTTGGCGACTTCTGTTGTTATCTTAACCATGGGGAAGATGCTGTTGCCTGCAGCTTAAATAAAAGCGAAAGTATACTTGAGGATGGCCCCAAAAGTGAGAACTATAACGCTTTATCAGGATCTGTGAAGTGATAAGTTCATCTTTTAATATTTCAAAAAAACTTTTGTGGCTTCGCTCCAAGAAATGCAAAGCGCTAATCTCTGCACACCAACCTTTAGTCCTTGTGTTCTGATCATTAATTTCTATGTAGAATATGAAAGTAACGAGCATAAAGGGTTTTTCATACCGAGTTCAGTTTGTTACATTGACTGAAAGTCCTGGTACAAGGTTGATAAACACTAATTAATGTGAGGTAGGTGTCGGGAAGAAGGATATTAGAAGGATTATGCGACTGTTTATATAATAAGTTTTGATCATGTTATTGAATGGATCTTTTTTATTTTACTTGGCTTTGCCTCGAAAGGTCTGAATTAATGGATGTTTCTTCGTGTACGAGTAGACACGTTTTGATGGATATTGAACAAAGTTTATCGATATGTAATTCAGAATATACTTTACTTTTAATGATAAACGAAGAACAGACAGACGGGCTTTGAGAGATTTCAGCATCTAGTGCTGATGAATGGCCAGTAGGTCGACTACTACTTGGTGATTGTGTGGTGGATTTGTCTTCTGAATATAGTTTTGACATCTCTTTTCAGTTTTTCACATTGTTGATGAATGAAACATTCAAAGGATCTTAAAGTATTTAACAATGATGCAACATAAAATTGAAGTTCGAAACATATTTGGAACGACCAATAAAATTGAGGGAATCCGTTTTGAAGAATTTTAAGATTGTGTCTAGAAGAGGTCAACTGAGGGATGTAAGCCTTGGTTTCGCAAGAGACGAGAAGCATAGGACACACGCTCGTATTGGGCTAGTTGGCCGATAAAAGTAAGTGATATATTTTGCGAATTAATATCCATGAATTTAGGAGCCATTTCCGAGTTTTGAGAGCGGGAATGTACACCATGATCGTTCTCAAACACAGTTAGACAACTCTGGTCAGAAAATCTTTAGTATTTGATCCTTTATTCCTCTTTATTCCTTTATTCTGCCAAGTGACACTTTACGGTTGCTTACTAGTTCCAACTTGTCGTGAAAACATAAGTGCCGGTTTTTCGTTCCAAAATAAACCTAATCGGCGACAGAACTAACTGTGCGCTTGGAGGAGGAGCTACCACATACCAGGATATAATAGGACTTATCCACACTGTCTAAAGCTAGGAATTAACTGTCCTGTTCAGATCTTCCAAAGGCATGCCTAGTTGGATCAGGCTCTTAACATGATATGTTTTTTTTAACTCCCCTTTTGAGCAGAAATCCGCATTGTTTTCCTTTAAAATGCACCAAGAACGGCATCCCAAAATCCAAGGAAACAGAGTTAACACCTCAATTAATTTCAAAGGCATTGTGGCACAATATTCTTATTATGATGTATAATCTTCTGCTATTTAATTTCTGACGACTATTCCTTTAATGCAGTAGAGGACAGTCTTGCTCTCCTTTTTATATATATATTATAAAAGTCAGTAACCACGGTGGAAGGTAACGCATGAGTTCATACTTGATCGCGCAAGATACTTATGCGCAGACTTCTCCTGATTACCCTTGGAACCTTCAAGACGCCAGAATAAATCAAAACAGTAAACCCCTTATTGCAACGTAGCGGGGCCTGAGGCAAGTGCATCTATTTTCAACTAGGGGCTAATATATTTAATTTTGTAGCCACCAAACGCCCCCGAAGGATTGACCAGGCAGCAGTGGCTTGCTGAAATATAGCACGCAACATCTCAACTAGAAATCTAGATGCGCGGCTCGGCTCCATCCTGCAATTTGCGGTAGAAAACCAAAGGTACCCGCTTAACATATGAAAACCATCGGTCAAAGAACATGTCAGAGTTTATAAGTAGTTGATAACGGATAAACATTGCAGACGGTTCTCTGTCCGAAAAAGTCAAAGACAAGTTATCTATGGCTTCCCCAAGGCGGGTCACAGTTTTGCTCTTTCCCATACACACCCTTTGGGTCGCCTCCATCGTCCTATAAATTCATGGGATGACAGAGAGCAGGAAACCACAACCAGAGAGCTTCATCCAACTCAGCACAAGACTAAACATCCTTCCCTTTGATCTCCTTGCCCTCCATGGCCAACTCTAACAGCGCTGCCTTTGTCCTCGCGCTCGTGTTCGCTGCTGTAATTGTCGGCCCAGCCTCGGCAAGCACGCTGACGGCCTTCTCTGGTCCGGCGTGCGCTGGACAGACCAAGGATGTGAACGGCTGCGGGTGCTTCTCCCTCGCCGGTTTCTCGGGAGGATTCCACTTCGTCTTCACCGAAGGCCAGAGGGCGAGGCTGTACGCAGATCATCACTGCCATGGCTCCTCGGAGCTTCTGCGCAAGGAGACCCGTCGCTGCGGCCACCACCACTTCAAGAGCATCCGCATGATCTGCTGAGCGCTCATTCCCCGGGGATATCTGTAGCGCGAAAACAAAGTTAAATAAGCAGCCGGGAAGGCTGGGGCTGCAAGGGCTTGAATTGCGAGGATTGTTATCCCAACAATTCTGAATAAAATATTAAGGTTCTGCTTTTCATAAACATTGACAAACGCAGTATTTAACATCTCACTAAACTGAACGAGTCGAAACAAAGATAAATAGGAGTTAGTTTTTCCAAAATATTCCTGGGAAAGAATAACGATTTTAATTGACTTAGTACTTCCTCTTGGGGTAATAAGAATAAAAACATCCGCTCCGAACTATTGTAAAGGCAAAATGAGTGCCGATCATTGACTGTTTTCATATATTAAAATCAAGAATCTTGTCGAGTATTGAATCTGTTCTCTCAAATTGTGATTACGGAAAAATAATAATTTCAGAGCATCGATAAGGGGTGACTTGAGTATCTGATGCCCAAACTAACATCTAAGGATTGGTATACAACCCATTGAAGTTTCAAAGAATGGTATAACATGCATGCTTAAAGCCTTAAAAAAAAAGCTTTATTCCCTTATTTTGCACCAAAATGCATGAAAAACAAAGCATAAAGAAAACAGAAATTTTTGGGGGATGAGAAATTTCAAGTTTACAGGCATCTGGAGGCCGGGGTTGAACCCGAACAAAATGAAGAAAAGTTAGACTTTTCAAAATGTTTAATCTCTTGACTTTAATCCGTTTGTCCAACTGTTGATTTTTTCCTACATATTTTCTATATAAAGTAGGCTATGAATAGTTGTATAGTTTCAGGCCTACGCAACATTAATTGGGAGCAATGTAGAAAAAAGTACGTAGCGCGTCCTTTTGAGTTACATAATACACTATTATCCATTTGATGCAGATACAAAGGCTCCCAATGATGAAGTTAGTGTCCTCATCTTGACTTCAATTTCCAAGGATTTAGCTGGAAATATCGGCCCCACAGAGATTCTTTAAGGTATTCTCTTAGAGCCTTATTTTAGTAGCTCTGTCTACATTCAAAAATTCAAATCTCTAATATCAACCTCTTTTCATTTAAATGCACATTTCATTTTAACCATTTTCTTTTATCATGGAGTTGAACTTCCATTTGTTCACTTGAAAAGACTTCAATCAGACTACCATTTTCTTCCTTTAGGGGCATCTCAAACGGTACCTAATTATTTATTAATTTAATTCTTCATCCTAATCAATACAAACCCTACAACTCTATGACTCTATCTATGCCGAAACCTAAATATTTTTCAAAATATACAACATATTAATTATTGAATTTCTCAATATCTGATGGGCCAGATTTGACCCTTCATCATAATATATTACTAATAAAGCTATGATGAATTGCTTTTACATAAATCAGAGCCTTTAACGACTATTCTCAAGCCCCGCTTCCTTTTCCAATATCTTTATAAGTCAAGACCCATTCTTAGGGTTTTCCCTTTATTAGATAAATTATTACTAGTGCATATATGAAACAGTTACATAATTAAATATTTATATTCTTTAAAAAAGTAAAAATGGAACTGTTTTGATTTCGGATTCAGAAACAGATTGGATATTTAAATAAAATGAACAGAACTTAAACCCATACCTTGAGGTAAAGTCTTAACATTCTGAAGCTCTGGTAGTCGTTCATGAGGATCATGAAAATGGATTTCCTTCCCTGACATTTATCTTTTCTATTAACCCTGGAGTGTTTTACTAATTTTTTAAGTGAAGAAATGCTTAATATATATACCCAATAAGATACCCCAGCATCCCTTTCAAGTATTTAGTGTAATCTCATTAAAGTTGCAAGGAGATATCATGATCTTACTAGAAGCTGAGAGAGCAAAAAGGAACCACAGTTGCCATTAGTCTTCATTCCTATATTGCTAAAAGTTTCTTTCAAGAATTTCATAATTCCCACTGTGCAATACCATTCAAGCAACAACAGTTTTGATCTTCGGCCTGCATACTAGAATTGAGCACATGTCTAAATGGTAGGAATCATGCATTTGACTCATGTGACCCTTCGCTCATCAGCTGGGATACGTTTTAGGATGAGAGAAAAATCACAATCAAAGGGTTGAATTAATATCTTCCTAGGTTAAATGAATCATGCTTGACCTACACATCATACCACCAACCACTAGCTGATTGTTTTTAGTGTTCTGGATCTCCATTAAGTTATACCTTGCATAGAGTAGGCTTCGTCATTTCTTGAAGGAATAAGCACGCAATCACTATTATTTGACCCACCAAAATCAATAAAGCCTAAATTTTTATTCATCCTCTATAAAAAAAATTTAAAAAATAAAAAAATTTTAAGAAGCATGTATTACTAATATTTCGGGATTAACAATTACACTGGATTTATCACGCCATGCATTGACCAGCACATGCCGGCGTCCAACATTATTTGTTAAAGGGTTTCTTATTTTCAGCACCATTCTAGCTTATTCTTCCACTTCTTCTATTATTGGCACTAAGATATTGGAGTATGATGTATTCATCTGTTATCTGTTTTATACGTTTTTTCATTGCAAAGAGCTAGCCACAATTCTTTTCCACATATCATTATATAGGAGCCTCACAACCCATATTTGATGGATAAATAATTAACATTCAGTAGTTGAATAAGATAAGCAAAATTACTGTGTTTTAGTTCCAAGTGAGAGGACGGTTTGTGGGGAACCTTAACCACTTAGTAGCAATTCCTCTGGGTGGATTCTTGAGCTTAGTTCGATACATATTTTAGGCTCCATTAAGTTAAAATCCTCAACAGTTACATTGAATGAAACTCCTGGTACAAGGTTCATAAGCACTGATTAATTGTGGTAGGTTTAGGATTATGTGATTGTAAATATAACGGATTAGATCATGCTATTTGATGGATCCTTTTTTATTTGAATCGGTTTGATCTTGATAGGCAAAATAATTTTAGTTGTATTTGTGTACATCTAGACATTTTTTACTGGATAAAAGAAACCTCATCAATTGATAATATAGAAGAAACTTTACTTTTTATAAAACTTTAGTTTAAAAAAAAAAAACCTTTCTGGCTTTGGGAGATGTCAGCGTCTGGTGCCGAGGAATAGCCGCAAGGTCGACTCGTCATGGTTTAACTTCCGGGGAGAGGTTTCGCAGTTGTTTTCATTTTTTGCATCATGGATGACCAAGCATTCAAAGGATCTATAAATCGTTAACAGCAATGCAGTATAAACCCATGTAAGAAAAATATTTGCCATTGCCAAAAATATGAATTGAAATCAGTTTTGAACAGTTTTAAGATTGTTTCTAGAACATGTGAATTAACGGATGTAAACCGGGGCTTAGCATGATATCATTAGCAAAGGAAGCACTCTCGTACAGAACTAATTGGATGAGAAGAGAATTTATAGATCTACAAATTGAAGTTAATGTATTTAAGAGCCATTTCAGAGTTCTGTTGAAGGGAGTGTCCACTATGATAGTTCTCAAAGGGTTCCTACGTTCGTTCCAAAACCATTGTCGAAAGTACCATAATTATCATGGATAATTTTTTTCTGTTAGATTTCTTATGTACTATTCGATGTGTAGTAGAGGAAAGTTTCTCTTTCCTATTCCTATTAAATCAAAGCCGGTAAAGATGGTGCTAAATCACACTATAGTTCATACGTGATCATGGAAGACTTTTATGTGTAGACTTCTTATTAGCCGCACACATAACATTCACGATACCACAATACATCAAAACAGTATACACAATATTAAAATCAGATCGGTGCATGCCAAATGTATCTGTTGTCAATCAGAGTCGAATTTATTTAAGTTAACAGCAACCAAGAGCTAACAAACTAGTGACCAACAAGCCACGGACTATTGAAAATATAGCATGCCACATCTCAAACGGAAATCTGCAGGCGTGGCATGACTCTGTCATACCACCGTATTCGAAAATAAAACTCGTCCACCTCAAAGATGTGGTCATTGGTGACATAACGAGGATGGAAAACACTGTGTCAGAGTCTAGTAATGAATTGACACCGCTAGATAAACATTGTTAAATGTTCTCCATCCAAAAAAGTGAAACGATTAGCTAGACATATTAGCTTTGGCTTCTTCCTGCCTAGAAGGTCACAGTTTTTCTCTTTCCCATACACACCCGTTGGGTTTCCTCCATCATCCTATAAATTCATGGGAAGACAGAGAGCAGGAAACCACAACAAGAGAACTTCATCCAACTCAGCACAAGACTAAACATCTTTCCCTTTCATCTCCTTGCCCTCAATGGCAAACTCTAACAGCGCTACCTTTGTCCTTGTGCTCCTTTTTGCTGCTGTAATTGTCGGCCCAGCCTCGGCAAGCACGCTGACGGCCTTCTATGGTCCAGCATGCGCTGGACAGACCAAGGATGTGAACAGCTGCGGGTGCTTCTCCCTCGCCGGTTTCTCGGGAGGATTCCACTTCGTCTTCACCGAAGGCCAGAGGGCGAGGGTGTACGCAGATCATCACTACCATGGCTACTCTGAGCATCCGCATGATCTTCTGAGTGCTCATTCCCTTACAATGTTTGAAGCTTTTAAGTAAAGTGAAATAAGTGACTGGAATGGATGGGGCTGCAATGGCTTGAATCGCCATGGTATCATCTTTGTTGAAAATGTCAAACCCCTAGCCCTAAGTTTCAGGATTGTGGGGGTTGACTTGGTACGTCCTAGAAAGTAGGATGACTTAGCACATCCTTGAAAATAGGCTTGTGGCTACTTTCTAGGACCATGCCTAGTTTTTAGGGGCCATTTAGGCCTTGGTTTGTGCCTATAAAAGCCCCCCCATCTCCCTTGTTTTTTTCACCCCCAAAACATCCCTTGATGTATTATCTTTTCTCCCTTTGAGTTGAGTAGAGTTTCTTGAAAGTTCTTTTGAACTAGAAGTCTCTTCCTCCTTTCCACTCTCTTGGAGGTGGTGCTCTCTTGACGATGACGACGTGGAGACGTGGTGAGGCTAACAACTACGCCTCATTGTTTCTCCTCGTATCATCTTGGGATCTTCCTCAACATCTTCTGTATTTATTCATGTCCTATTATGCTTCCGCGAGTGTTTGCGCTTAACAATCTTACTATCCCGTGCACTATACCGACAATTCTTTAAATAAAATACAAAATCCTAAGGTGTGTTTCAACTACATTGGTACGTGCAGTATCTAACTAAAGTGAATGGGGCTAAACAAAGATAAATACATTTTTTAAAATGTTCCCAAGGTAAGCATTCAAATTGACTAAAAACCTCTTTGGCACTAACGTTCCCAAGCTTTCCGCGACCCTTTATGTTTGATTTATGCTATGCTATAAGTCAAACAAGAGAAACCCAAAAAAGCATATGTGATTATAAGAACATGAATATGTAACTGAAAATTCATATGTCATCAACAAAGCATTGTAATTGAAAATTCATGGAGGTTTTTACCTAAAACTCCCATGACTTTTCAAAGAAGAGACAAAGGGCTAATAAAGATATATTTTAATAAATCAAATGTTGAGACATTAGAGACTTGAACTATAAAATAATTTCATGAAATATTCATTTTATATGTGACCTGTGTTATAATTGTATCTAAAAAATATGACTTATTGTTCTCAACTGTTGTTGTGTAAAGATATTTAATGCTAGAAGATTTATAATGATCATGAACTTTTTTAGCAAAAACCGTGCAATTCATCATCACTCGTACATTCATTTAACTATCCAAAATTTGGCTATAAACTTTATTGAGTTTGTATAAACACATGTGCCTGATGGATATTATGGGGCCATCAAGCCTACAACAGTTCCACGATTTATTTAATTTCGTTATTCATGTGTGTTATTTATAATGAAGTATATGAATACATGTAATGACTTAGTGAAATATAATCATATTGTGATAGTTTGATGACGAGTCTTAAATGAAAGTGGGTTATGCTTTTTAGAAAAACAGTTGACTTATGTGATACTAACATCTAATAGATACTTAAAATTATGTGTGATTATGACGTGTTTGATTATTTATTTTTACTTCTATATATCTAAAATACGTTAGTTATCATTAGAAATGAAAAGGCATAAGTCCAACATGTTTTGAATTTAGTAGTTTTTTAGTCTAACCTCGCATGAATAAAGTGTAGTCTTACTATTCTCTAGGACATGTGGGCTAAGGTAATTTTAGGTTTTCTATTTCAATTATTGCCCTTTTAATTCCAAACACATTCATAAAAATATGATATTCTTGTAGAATTTATTAAAAATAGATTAGTACATTATGTTGTACTCCTAAATGAAGTAATATCAAAAATTGAAATTATTGAAATTGCTTCATAGAAATTCATAAACATAAATGAAGTAATATCAAAAATTATAGAAATATATTTAAACTTAAAATTCCATTATTCAATACTCTAATTGTGGATTCAAGCCGCCTTCATTTCATGCTTAGTTATGAAATTATGAAAAATATTGTTGCATTGATCAGAAACTTAAAATACTTGAAATATTTTAACCCCAAAGTTATGATATATTGGTGATCCATAGGAATGTCTAAATGGTATCATACCTAATTTATTACACCTGAGATACTATGAGCATCTTGTTTATGGATGGCCAGGTTTTGACCAAGATGTATCAATCTCTAATCATGTGATTTTAGCATCTCTTAGCTTGAAAATATTAAAAATGCATGTGTCACGTCTGTATGATAGATTAGGGTTTGATGACTAAGCATAACCTACGTCGTTCGGGAGTCTCGCATAGGTGAAGAATTATAGGTATATGGTAACTGATGGCAGTAAAGGCTCTATGAGAGAGTTCAAACACTACTCTATATATTTTAAAGTATGATGTACAGTGCAGCACCCCACGTGCTGAAAACTTGACCTGTTCATTGGTTAAAATTGATCCTTTAATAACTAATCCAATGTTGATATATTTAATTAATATGGCAAGACAATAATTTTTAATGGCATCAAAAGGGATTAACCATATCAATATATTGATATATGGGCTACATGCATAAGATTAAATGATGTTAGAAGATATACAATATTAATAATGACTTCTATAAAATGTTTCTAATTAAAGGGGGGCACCCATATTAGTTTCCCATGCCAGCTCGATCTGCATGTATAGGAGATCAACAAGATCTTCAAGGGTAGTTGGAATAAAAGAGGAGGAGATCCATGCATCATTCATTTGATTGTGTGGATACTTTTAGATGCCAGGCATGTGAACAGCTTCAAGAGGCTCTCCCAGGCAGCAATTCAATGGTGGAACAAAGTTCCCCACAAGGTAAAAAACATTAAGGCAAAAAACATTAACCTTTTTTAGACATCTATTTTTCATTTATTTCAGCTCTTTCTTCTTTGCAAAATTTTCAGGGCTTCCATTCATGGCAAAGAACCCAACTGCCCTTACAAATTTAAGACAACGTTTTCACTTTTATTTGTTTAATGTCTTAAAAGTAGAAATTAATATATACATATAGATGGAATTTTACTACAAGGAAATTCTAAAAACAGAGTACTGCCTTATCTTTCTTTGACGTAACCACTCCCACCATCATAATGAATTCAGGCTACTCCGAAAACCTTTACGTAGACTATAAATGTTTATCACGATCTGCAAAGTGATAAGATGAATAATTTGAGTTGCATACTGCTAATATTCATGGATTAAGTTTTCTCCATTGGATATTTTATTATTTTATTGGAGGAATATGATACAAATATGTCTCGAGTGCTTTATTTACCAGCTTTACTTTGCTACATCAAGGCAGATCCATTATAGAAGGCTCATTAACAATGCCCAATGTGTCTTATACATTGAAAACAAGCACATGATCATGGGTCTATGGTTCTGCACTTAATGACTTTATTATCATAATTCTTAAAGCATTTTTCAAAAATATATTATAATTTTATGGGTCTTCATCTCTATATTATTCATCATGTATGATCGGTATATGGTCATGGAGAGAAGAATATATTTATAATTAATTAAATAAAAAATTGTATGTTTTATTCAAACAAAAACATGATACATTCTGGCTTTAAGCAATGTCAGGGCCCTATGTTGATAAATGGTCAAATGTTTGACTTTACATCTCTTTACTGTTTGTTGGATTTCTCATATAAATAGTGTTTTGACTTATTTTTTATTTTTCCAATTTTAGATGAGTGAAATATTGTTATAACCTAATAATGCAAAGAAATGATACAACAAACTTGTCACCATCAATCAGTGAGGCTGACTCAGTTTCAAAGCATTCTACAATCATTTCAAAGAAAACAATATAGAAAATTAATTCAATTGCTATTAAAAGTAGCATGCTATTTGTGATTCTCACATGGATAATGACCTTGTTGTATGTACCATTATAATGTTTACAATTTTAGGCATATTAGTAATCATGCCACCTACTAATGAGATTTCAAAGTTTTTCATCCACAATATGCATAAAGGAGGAATGTTGTGAACCAAAGGAAAGTAATGGCCCGCTCCATTCTTTTACAGCACCATTGCTTTCTCTTAAACTGAATATTTTGTATTATAATTTTGAACCTCGCTTTAACCTTTTTAGACCAATTAATTCATTGTTAAAGAAAAATTACGGGTGCAGATTTCTTGCCATGGTTAATTTTTCTACAGCCAAAAATATTTATAAAAACTTTAATCTCACTCAGGAATGTGAATCATAAATAAAATTCGTATCCATTAAGATTCTTAATTGAACAGTCAGAAACAAGGGAGAACAGATAAAAACATAATATTACTAGTAAAGAATTACTTTATTAGTAGAGATATGATAGGTAGATACAGTTGGAAGCTAGGAAAATAGTTAGAAGTTGATAGGGTTTTTATGAGGGAATAAAATATTTCACAATAATTAGTAGATAAATGTCGAAATGAGAGAAAATATATTTTGTTGATTTTCATACACATCATTGGAAACATAAATTCCATACAGGTCATCATAAATGTAAAAGGTCATATTAAATCTTTTCATAGATTAACTATGCCTTCGTATTTTTTTATTTTAGTGAAAAAAATCATAATCCATGCATTAAATTATTACCAAAAATGTTTTTACAGTTTTCTTGAACTTTACATGATCTACGTCTAATATTAATAGTGTTTCATATTTCTTTTGTTACTGGATATCGCAACGTCCAACCTCACAAAAAATCTTATGATATTTCATGGGTTATACTATTTTCAGGGTTGTATAGAATAAGAAAATAAGTAATATTACTAACGAGTAATTTACTAAAAAATGTCACGTACAATTTAAGAATGCATAGGGTGTGGCCCAAGAGCCTTGCCTTTTATCAAGACATGGTACTTGCCACCATGCGGTCCCCGCAGCTTATGCATTCAACCCGGCACTAATACTCTCCTAACACGCCATTATTATAATTTGGTTTCTCATATCACCATCACGAGCAGCCAGTAACAGCAGCCACAACACTAGCAGCAATGGATCATCAACAGAACAAGTGGGTAGTGGCCTGGTGCCAGCTCTTGGATTCCCAATAAGTTTCTATGTGGTGACACATGGTCTAAGACAATAGCAAAGTGCTAAGATGATAATAGAGATGCAAGCAGTTTGCATGGGTAATTAAAAGCGAGCAAGTATGTGATGATAACTTTCTTAGATAGTTATAGTGACAAAAGCGCTCAATAAGTTAGGACTTAGGGGTAGATATACAATTATTTGATTGAGCGAAACTCAGATTAAATGCATTATTCTACAATTCTCAGCTATGCTAGATAGTGGTAGTGGAAAATCTTATTTACATTATTCTATGAAATAATTGTATTTGTGTATCAAATGAATTTAGCTTAATCTAATATCTAAATAAAAAGAGCTTTCCAAAAGGATTAAGGTTGATAAAGTAACATGTTAGTTCATCAAATTGACTCTTAGTTTGGTTTCATTTTAACATTTTTAGTTATATAATTAGGCCTTAATCTATGATTTCTTCGATTTAAGTGTGATTTGCGTGATTGTGCAATTTTGAATTCATTGGAATACTCGTTGAGTTTTCTTTTTAAAACTTTCACTATTCTATCTCATTTCCAAACTTCATCTCATTTCCAAACTTCATCTCATTTCCAAACTTAATTCACTATTCTATTTAATGAATTTCCTGTCACTGTTTGAAATCATTGTCGCAATGCTTAATTCCTCTTGGATTCGAGCTCGACTCACCACTATGCTTTATTTATAACCATTAAGTTTGTGAGTTATTTAATTATGTGTAATTTCATGTTTTCAACGACCTCTAATTAGGTTCACGAAGGCCCATCTCAGTTGGGGAGGACCCATTATGGGGTGGGTTTGATCTTTACCCAAGTAGGCCGGGACAAACCACCTTGCAGCTATGGGGCAAGTGTTGTCGCCTAGAAGCCCATTTCTTGAGAGTCATTAGCAAGTGGTGGCTGAAGATGGAGAGATTCTAGAATCTAACAAGATCTGCAGATTTTTTTACTAGAGACCCAAAAAATCTCCTAGCAGATTCTTCTTGTGTCAGAATATGCAAAATATCTCTAATAATTCTTTTTAGATGTACAGATCTTCTATTTTGTCTTGTCAGCATCTTCTTTAGCCACATAATATCTTCTCACAAATTCTAGCGGAACCGAAAGTTTGCAGAATATCATTGCAAAAATTGTATATCAACAGTAATAATATACATTGTTCAAATACATAAATTTTTGCCTCCTAATTATTTTTATCCTAGTATGTTTCTTCTCCAATAATTTTCAATGTCCTGAATGCAATGAGGAGCCTATTGACGTTGAATCAAGGCTAATCATCTCCAATTATGTTGTCAAAATTTCCTGTTTAAGCACCATGTTCATCCATCAAAGACTTTGCTCCTAGAGCTTGTTCAGCCAAAAATTAAAAGGTTTTGCGTCATAGAAGAGGATGCCAAGCAACGAGATCATTGGTCAATCTAGGGTTATATTTTGGAGTGATTTTGAAGAAGAATGGATATGATCTCTTGAAAAATCAAAGATTGTGTGTATGGGATTATGTCACACAGTCAAGTCCCAAGCTAGGAACAATGCTCAAACCTAACACGCAACCGGCCTCAGTGCTTGGAGCAGAACACTGAGCAGCCTTAAACTGATGGCGAGGACGGCAACACATCACCGTCGGACGCGTCTCCACGGTCAACCAAAGTCAACGTCTCCGCCACGGATACGCCGCCACAGTAAACCGACGTCAACACTCCCGCTACGGACATGCCGCAACCATCTCCGCTATGCACGTCTCCACGCACGCACGGCCCTTCGCGCATCATGACACGTTGCCAACGGCAAATCAACAACTGCCCCTTGGCGTGACATGAAGGACATCTCATTTTTAATTTCTCGTCTTTAATTTCTCGTCTTTAAGTTGTATTTTCTCTTTCCTCCAAGGCCTATATGTATAGGCCATTGTTTCAAGAAACAATTAGGCAGTCATAATTTGAAGAGTTGGGTTTTTGTTAAACTCTTCTTGGAGGACTGCCCAGCCTCCCTCTCCCTCTCCAACCCTATCGCCGCCGCCGCCGCCGGCCTTCCCCTATCCGACCCCCTCATTCTCTCTCTCTCTCTCTCTCTCTCTCTCTCTCTCTCTCTCTCTCTCTCTCTCTCTTTCTCTCTCTCTCTCTCTCTCTCTCTCTCTCTCTCTCTCTCTCTCTCTCTCTCTCTCTCTCTCTCTCTCTCTCTCTCTCTCTCTCTCTCTCTCTCTCTCTCTCTCTCTTTCTCACTCTCTCTCTCTCTCTCTCTCTCTCTCTCTCTCTCTCTCTCTCTCTCTCTCTCTCTCTCTCTCTCTCTCTCTCTCTCTCTCTCTCTCTCTCTCTCTCTCTCTCTCTCTCTCTCTCTCTCTCTCTCTCTCTCTCTCTCTCTCTCTCTCTCTCTCTCTCTCTCTCTCTCTCTCTCTCTCTCTCTCTCTCTCTCTCTCTCTCTCTCTCTCTCTCTCTCTCTCTCTCTCTCTCTCTCTCTCTCTCTCTCTCGCTCTCTCTCTCTCTCTCTCTCTCTCTCTCTCTCTCTCTCTCTCTCTCTCTCTCTCTACCAGGGCTGCCTCCCAGGCCGCCCTTGCCAAGGCCGCCCAAGACCAGCCCTAGGCTGCCCCACCAGGGCAGCCCTAGGCCGTCCCAGGCCGCCGCTACCAGGCCGCCAGGGCCAGCCCTAGGCCGCCCCAACAGGGCAGCCCCAGGCCGTCCCAGGCCGCCCCTGCCAGGGCCGCCCAATACTAGCCCTAGGCCGCCCCAACAGGGCAGCCCTAGGTCGCCCCAGGCCACCCCTACCAGGGCTGCCCAAGGCCACCCCCAGGCCGCCCGGGCCTCCCCAACAGGGCAGCCCCAAGTCGCCCAAACCGCACATGCCAAGGCCGCCCAGGGGCCAGCCCCAGGCCGCCCCAACAGGGCAGTCCCAGGCCTCCCCAGCCAGGGCCACCCAGGTCTGCCCCCAAGCTTCCCACTTGGGCTGCCCAAAGGCCGTCCAAACCGCCCCGCAAGAACCGCCCAGGATCACCTCGGCGCACGCTTGTGCCACCGACGTCGGTCGCCGTCAACACCATCCGACGCTCCGGGTGCGCTGCACGCCCTCCACACTCTCCGCGCGCGCGTAGGCGCTCCGCGCGCTCCGTGTGCTCAGCGCCCACGCAAGCTGCTCCGCGCGCTACGTGCACTCCGCGCACCCTACGCGCACTTCGCATGCGCGAGTATCCGCCTACGCCTGAATCTGCGACCACGACATCAACTCACTACCAGGGTCGTTCAACGCCCGAAACGCCCAGACTCCTTCGTCCAGTGGGCCGCTCAATGCCCGGGTTCGCCCAGCCTCGTCACGATCAGAATATCCCGCATCCTCTTCACTCACTACGGTGCTGAGGTACACCTAAACTCTTTGGTGTTGAAAGTGTTCTCCGTCCAGTATTTTCTCGAGAAGTTTCCACCACCGTAAAAATTAGATTTGGTTTGGATTTCCCACTTCCTCCCTCTCTTTCGAGTGTTTCTTCGTGATGCGAATTTGGATATTGATTTCGGTGCTTAGGCATCGTCGCGATGGGTGAAGATAGTACTCTCGCCCTCAACAAGGGTCAGAGCTGCACCACCAGTTTTTCATCGGTTTTAAAGTGTGAATCTGATCGTGTGTATTTAGGTGGGCTGTTCTATCCCTCCAGTACCCTATCCATCCATCGCCGTCTATCCATCCACAACCTTCCCCGTACTCTCGTCATCCATTCCTTAGTCGTCCTACGTCATAAACACTTGCAGCAGAAGTCTTTATAATAGCTTAAGTTTGCATTGAAAAGGTTAGAGGAGATGGTGGGGATGCAGCCCCGTCGGGGAATAGGGTCATTGCATTAATATCATGAACAAGAGGTTACATCATAGTCGTGGGCATTAAATGGGGGAAGACGAGGGATGATACCAAAGTAACGGGACGAGGCCTCAAGGCCTTGGGAGCGCTGGTGGCGCTGGATGTGCCTTAGGAGCGTCGTGCGTACGCCTCAAGGCCTGTTACCCCGCACATGAGTGCACGCCAACTTGCTGCTACACAAGTACCCCCAGGCCAGGCGTCGCGTGCCCATGGGCATGGAGATCACACACACCACCCCGACCTTAGTGATCACACATGCCAGTACATGCAATGACACCAATCGCGCGCAGACTGCACCATGCCGCCGCATTCAGCTCCTCAAGCTGGGTGTAGTGCGTCCAGCGCCCGTGCCATCTCGGTGCTTTCTATGCGCCAATGCCTTAGTCTTGAGGCAGAATGTCTCCCGCCCCGCGCCCCACACATGCGATGCGTGCACAGCCGCGTGGTTCACCCGCGACACTGCCACCCAACTAGTGTATCCCATGCACGTGCGTAGCGCTTGGCGCCCACGTGTGCTCTCATCAGCCTGCGCGCCCAATACACACGAGCCTACCCTGATCCGTTGCACCTATGCACTAACAGGCACATGCACCAACCGTAGTGTGTTACCACCATGGGGGCAATTGCCTGAAAGATCAGGGTTGGGTGTCACCACCCATAGTGCATTGCAAAATCACACTAAATAGAACTCATTCATTAAATATCGTGAGTTCAAATGCGAACACGCCCTCCCAGTGAGCACGCAGGCCTTTTGAAAGGAATGCCGCCAAGTTAGGGGCCTAAGAATTATCACAACCACTTCTGGCCATGCGATCATTCCTTCAAAGGGGCAGGATGGCAGGATTAGGCATGTTACTCCCTTGAAGGAAAGAAAAAAGAAAAGTAAATGATGGAGCGCGCCAACCTGCTCCACCTGAGATGTCTTTAGAGCCACCATCGTAGTCATCGACAGCCCCGCCGATTTGCATCCAGCCCGAACAGCATGCCAAGGCGCAAGTAAAGGCATCCGGGTTCAAATACCCAGGTGAAAGCATGTTCATATCTTTCTCGCATTTTGATTTCATGTCACCTTTATCTTTTTATCGTGCTTGTGTTTTTGTTTTCGTCATGTCAGGATCCGTCATGTCGCGTGCATGTTTGAATCGTCACATGTTGTGTCGTCCCATTTTTTCAATGTATGCGTCAAACATATCTCTTTTTATTTGTGTTAAAGGGGAGTCCTATGTATAAGACCCCCTTCCTTGGTAAGGGCACTTGAGCCTTTACCAAGGGCCCTTCTACCCTTAGTAAGGGCCATCGTGCCCCTATATAAGGTGACACGATGGAGCCCTAGAATTTCAGACCATGTAATATTTTGAAAGGGTTTTTTCTCGTTTACTTGGTCTCAGCGAGAAGAAGAAGAAGAAGGAGAGGAAGAGGAAGAGGAGGAAAGAGGAAGAGAAGAAGAGGAAGGAAGAACCAAGGAAGAGGGAATACTGGGGTGGAGTACTTGCTCCTTTGGCCGGCCTTCCCCCGTCCACCTGGTCTGACAAATTCCTGCTGACCTCCCTCTATCGCACGTCCCAACGTGATCGATCGCATCCATCGATGTTGCATCACTGGTCTGCACATGCGGTCATCGCATTGCCACCTAGCCGAAGCCCCGTCCCCTCCTGCGATGTCAACTAATCATCCTTTGGCCTACAACGTGTGTGGAGACTAGCCGGTGTTCCACGACTACTGCTGCGGAATCTTCCGCGGATAGCCGGATCGCCGCACCCCCTACCTTCGATTTTGCGTAGAGCACAACTTCTCTGTTGCATGAACATGAAAATCACTACGACACACGATTCATCATCAGCGCTTGCTCGACCGGGTGAATCCTGCTAGTCCGCTGACTTTTGTCCAAGTTGCCAGAACTACGACCCGTTGCATGCGATTCCCAGCTCCTCGCCAGATTTGGTGTGGGTGCATCTTTGGAGTTCTGACTCGCCACCATGGCCAGTCAACGCGAACTACATTGGCGCTCGCTCCCCCATGCGACGAGCTCCTTGCGCCAACATTGATGCCCCGCCTGTTGGGTTCTAGGGGCCATGAGATGGATGAACATAACAAAACGATGCGCAATGGAAGACATTTTGCGAATAGAACGGCATCAACGAAAACATTAAAACGAAGTACCTTTGCATGAATCTGATTCGTGATTTCTTCGATCCCAGAGCGAGACGAGTCGAGCTGCTCAAGTGTGCACCCTCTAAACATATCTACGCGGTCCTCGGCACGTCGGATCTCCTCCTTCTCGTTGACGAGCCCCGTTATTTCTCCGTCGGCATTGTTACGTCGTCCCGATCACATCAGGGATGGAGAGGGGTTGTGGGGAGAGTGGAGAAGAAGGGGAAAGGCCCCTGAACAATTCTGGCCTGGGTGAATATCGTTCCAGGCCTACCCCTATTTATACTAAGTGGGTATTTTTCATAAAAACCCCCAAAACTTAAGTATATCTTCAAATGTCCGAAAGACCATTTGCGTGTGACCCTCTAGGCCCATGTATCAGTCTAGTTAACGAGTCCAGCAGCCCAATAACCTTTATTGGCCTTCCAAATTAATTAACTATATCATCATATAGATTAATTAACGTCGGATCGATTTAACCCAATCGATAGGTCGAGACTCTGACACGTGGGGTGCCAAGCTACACCTCGTGTCTTAGAAGATACAAAGGAGTGTGTATCGACTCACTCATGGAACCTGTTCGTCATCAGATACCGTGTATGTATAATCCCTCATCCACTTGGTGCTCCTTGGATGACTTAGGGTATGGTCAACTGTCATACCCTAATCGATCATTCGAGTTAGTACTAATGCATTCGGAAATCATCGGAGAACTCTTCTCCAATATTTCACTGCCTTGGCCAAGGACTTCATCGCATCATCTTCCTTGAGCTGTCACCTCTTATACCGAGGGTGGACGATCCCATCTTGACCACTCAATCGCCTTCGTGTACTTCTTAATGCACCCGAACTAAGACCGTTTAGAATCCCATGATTAGAGACTCGTTGGCCATAGCCAAAGTACAACCATCCGTCCACAAGACGTCTTTGGTGTCTCAAGTCTAAGGACCACTTACACAATCGTGACGTGAATCAACCTGATTGACAATTTGGTATAATAAAATTCAGGGATTCGTACGGATCAATTCAGTGAACTCTTTCCACTAAAGAGCACACACTTCTATCCTTAGTGTCGCCACACTAATGGCTACGGGACCGGCCATACTCATCATATGAGTGAGGCTAGATAGTGCTATTCTATCCGGATACTTTGATGTCCTTCTCGCGTATCCTTTTAATAGGAATGTTTAGAACACATGCTTAAAGACTAGTGATCTCCGTATTACGATCTCATCATAATTCACCAAGTCCGATCATGTATTCATGGACTTCATTATACGCATCACACGTGCACTATAATGAATATGTTCTATTAATGAATATGGCACGAGATGTGGAATGTGTGATTGGCTTGCCGACCACATATATTTCCATCACCGCCACCCACGTAACGACACCTGAGACACATCCGCCCACTCCTGTGATGACCAAATGCCATCCCGCACCGATCTGCACGTAGCGCCATCCGCAGTACCTTTGGGCCGTGTCGATGCCATAGAGCTGCCACCCTACTGCCGTCCAGTTAGCTACGCTGCCCACAGTCACACTTCCCGCGCTAGTGTTGGAGGTCGCTTGCAGTCATCGCCTTGACCAGGGTCATCCAGCTACTCGTGCGCCACCTGTTCAATCGTGTGCCAAAATCAGCGGCAAGGCCACCTGTACCGTCGGATCACCGCGTCGTGTCGCTATCCGTCTGCTACTGCTCGCATCTGCCACCAGACTCACCCACGCCAATCTACCCAAGGCCGCGCCTTCTGGATTTGGCCGAGCGCTTGAGCCACCTCACCATCGTCCTCTCTCCTCCTCGTCCTCACCTCCCTCTTGCGTCATGCTCCAGCGTCGCGCCCCACTGCCTGTCGAGCTACGTCGTGCCCATCTCTGACACCTCTCCACCACACCAACTCGTATCATCTCATGCACCAACGAAGACCCCTACGACGAGCGACACCAACGATGAGGTTCATCGTTCCCTCTGCTCGTCAATTATATTACGATCTTCAGTATATTTTTGATTTTTCTCCACCGCACTCGGTTTAGTTTAGGTGAGAAATTATATCTTGAAAACTACGTCCCGATAGAATTCTTAGGTACAAATCAAGCCTGTGCGTTACGTACAAGCGCCAATTGAAGTATTCTATTCTATTCTATAGTCGTCGATGTCGCTCCAACCAGGGTCAGAAGGTCACCGTCATTGTCACCAGTTTCCCGTCCCGGAGCTCAGAGCTCAGGGAATCTCCATGAGTTGGGGCCTGCACGTACATCCGCCTAGGAACCATCGCATCACGTAGTCACATATCCTTAGGGATTTACCCTTCTGACGACATCATCGACGACGTCCTACATCATCTTGGTATCAGAGTATCGCCTCGATACCCCAACCGGACAAGGTCTCCCATGACGTCCGACGTTAGTAAAGGTAAAGAAGAAGAAAACGCACGACACACAACTGATGTTTGATCTAGGCACAAGGTGCTAGTCGTGATATGTGGCAATACTATAACGAAAAGGTAAGAGGAGAGAGAGAGGAAAAAGGAAATGCTGTGTATGTGTGTGTCGCTGTACGCACACACCATCTGTCTATGCTTCTCTAAAGCATATGAATATTACATATATATTGTGCATGGTGCCAGCATTTGAATATCAATTATAGCCGCAGTCCTAATCCCAGTCTCTCCCTTTATTGATCAACCATCTCCTAGGGATACTACATTAGGTCTATCTATATTTTTATAGGTGCTCATTCCAACCAACATTCAACAATACAATATTGAAACCTATAAATCATATTAATAAATAAATGCAGTAATAAAGCAAACTTTAATCACACTAAATCATTTCTAAATTTAAAAACATGAAAATCATATAAAACCAATCAAGAAACAACCATTTAAACAATTTAAAATAATTTTAGGGATCTTCTTAAACTTAATAGTTTAACTCTTAAATTATTTCATTCAATTATTCCAAAAACATATGTGCACTCCCTAAGTTAAGAAATTATATTGAAATCAAATAAATTAACTCTTATTTTTTTATGAATAAACTCAATAACATACTTTCCTATTTTTATGGAATTTATTCTGCAGTAAATAATTTAACTTTAAATTATTTAACTCAAACGTAGGGAAATCTAAAATTCAAAATTATATTCAATTATTAATATAACACTAGATGATTTAACTTTTAAAGTATTCATGCCAAGAAATCAGTAAGATAACTTCCCTGATTTTTCTCGAAATTTCAGAATCTATTTCATATCTAAAATAATTTATTTCTAAATTATTTTATATAAAATAAATATTTTGCTTTTTACGGAAATCAATATAACCTAACCAGCTTTTCATTTCAAGAAAGTGGGTGTAGCCCGATGGTAATGGGGTAAGTCCGCTGACCTCCGCATCTGGGGATTGAAACCCACTAGGTGCAATAAATATAAATCTATTTCTACACCCAACTAGTGTGAGCCCCAATGGCCGCTGGCTTAGGTGGTGCAAGCCTTGCTGGCCGCCTCAGTGGTGGCAGTCGCTACACAGAAAGCCCACCTAGGTGGTGCCCTCTACATAGCATGTGGCCCTATTTTTCAACGTGGGTGAGCCCACCTCTAGCAAATTGGGTGTGACTTGGTCCGTGCAAGGTGGCACTCGCTCTACGATGGATGAACCCATGCATTGGCCAGCAATTACTTGTCCGCTCTAGTGTTGGGCCAGTTTTGGTAGTAGTTGGGCTGCCATTGAACAGTAAAGACAATGTAAAACTTTAACAGGGTCCCATTCTGCCTAGAGCGGGCCCTTGTTCCGCCCTGGGCAGTCCCCATTCTATCACTAAATGGGTTTGTTCAAGCTCAAGATAGCTCAGAACACAATTGGAGGGAACTCCAAACAGGAATGAAACAAAATAGTGTGAAAACCCTTTTTGCGCTTCGTTTTGGACGATTTGATGTTTATCATCATCCAAATCATGGTAACACCTGGCTATGATTCTGGTGAGAGCTTCTAAAGTACTTGGTCAAGATGAACATAACTATTTCTTGAAATTGAAGATATACAACATAATCGTTATGACATCAATAAAGCATGAAATGTATCACATCGGCACGGATAACATCCATGATTCCTTTGATCCTCGAATGTGACATGCGATTCCTCAAATGTTCTACCTCTATACATATCCACATAATCCTCGGCACATAAAATCTTCCCCCTTCACCTTAGCAAGCTTCGTTCACCCTCTATCATTGTTGTTACGCTATCCTGGTCGCATTAGGAACAGATAGGAGCTATGGGGTGAAGGGAGAAGAAGGGTAAGTAACCAAAACAATTTTGCCCTAGGTGAATTTCATTTATTGCCTTCCCCTTTATACTTAGCGGGTATTTTTATACAAAACCCCCAAAATTTAAATATATCTTGTGATGTCTAAAAGATCATTTGTGTTTAACCCTCTAGTACCATGTATCAATATAGTTAATGACTCTAGCAGTCCAATCACCTTTATTGGCCTTCCAAGTTAATTAATTGTATCATGATATAGATTAATGAATGGTGGTCGATTGACCCCAATCAACTGGTGAGTCCCTAGCCCATGGTTGGCCGAGCTATATGTCGTGCTATAGAAGATACAAATGAGTGTGCATTGACTCACTCATGGAACATGTTCATGATTGGTCATTGTGTACGTATAGCCCCACACCCACTTTATGCGTCAAGAATGACTTAAATGGTCATCCGAGTGAGTACCGATGGATTTGGAAATCATTAGAGAAGTCTTCTCTAGTATATCACTCCCTTGGCCGAGGACTTCATCGCACTGTCTTCCTTGAGTTATATCCTCTTATATCAAGGTTGGATGGTCCCATCTTGACCACTCAATCATCTTCATGAACTTCTTGATGCACTTGAACTAAGACTGTTTGGAATCCTATGATTGGGGACTTGTAGGTCATAGTCAAAGTACAATTGTTTGTCCACAATATGGCTTTGGTTTCTTAAGTCCGAGGACTACTTACACAAGTATAACATGACTCAACCTAATTTTACAGGTTTGTATAATACCATTCAGGGATTTGTACAAATCAATTTGGTGAACTCTTTCCACTAAAGAGCACCTACTATCTATCCTTAGTGTCTCTACACTAATATCTACGAAACCGGCCACACTCATCATATGAGTAAGGCTAGATAGTGCTCTTCTTGGAGACTTTGATGTCCTTATTGAGTATCCTTTAAATATGAATATTTAGAACACATGCCTCAAGAATAGTGATCTCCGTATAACAATCTCATCATAATTCACTAAATCTAATGATGTATTCATGGATTTCATTATAAACACCACATGTGCACTAGAATGAATGCATTATATTAATGAACATGACACAAGATATGGAAGGCGTGATTGACTTGTCGGCTGCATTTATTTCCTTCAAGAGCAACATGGTATCTAACAAGATGGCTTCGCTTGGACTAGGAAGGCCTCGTCATTACAGCAACATTCAAGAGTAAGGAAAGTTCAACACCATCGTTGCTGATGGTGTACCAACATCACCACCTTCCCCTGCTTGGTGATCAACAGAAGGTGGCACTCCAAGGCACCGACAATGACAATCAGGAGAATGTTATTTTGCCCGTCAAGGATGAGTACTTGAACTTGGCTTCCATGGGTTGGCGGTGGTGGAAGGTGAGATGGGTTTGCTCTGATATTAAATTCATATGCTCTGGGTTGAGACGTGATCAAGCCTTGCTTGTAGGTGGAAGGTGATGATGTTTATTGTAGCAAAAGGAAGAGAATGAGAGGGAACAAGATATATGATATGATCCTTAAGTAGAAAGGAGAGAAGGAGAATGAGAGGATGGAGAAGGATAGTCGACGAACAATCACTGTTTGGCTAGGTAATATGGCATCAACCTGTAAGCACTAGATAAGGGAAATCAGTACTAGCCCAAGGAGAGGATGGAATTATGAGAGGGAGAGAGGGAGAAACTCCGCATGTGATTTCCTACCCTTAACTCCATAGAAGTCGGCCTTAAATAGATGTGGAAGTGTTCTGGGCTTGTTATTCTAGGTTGGGTTGTTATCGGCCTTCTTCCTTACATAAAATTGCTAACTATTTATATCTCTAATGTAGAGAATTATGAAAGAGAGAATAAAGAATCACAACAGCGGAATTTTCAGAGAAATTTTAGATTCAAAAATGAGTTGAGATGTAGAGATTTTAGATCAAAGATTTTGTATTGTAGACAATTACAAAATCAGAAATGTAATGTTATCTGATGTGAAAAAAAGGCAAAGAGATTCAATGTACTCTACTGTGAGAAACTAAAAAATATATATGTGACGTTCTCTTCTGTCAAAATATTATAATAGGCAGTTTCAGAAAAATATTTATCATTAAATTTCAAAGTAGGTTGAATGTCAATTGAAAGTTGCAGATATCATTTTTTAGTTAAAGTAAAGAAATGCACATATATTAACTCTGTACGACAGAGTGATGACTAACATGATTCAAGAATTCCATAAAGCTTCATTTAAACCCTGAATTATGAAACGAAAATTTGCAAACAAAAAAGAGTTACAGCCACACTGATGATAATTTTTATGAAAAGAAAATGCAGGAAATGTAGCACTGTCAAACCAATGATCAAGACTTTTTTTGAACCAATTTCTGAACTTGAATGTGATAGCTTTGGAGAGATCGAGAACCAGTTATTCACATTCAGGAGAAGTAATCTTGAATCGCCAGTGATGTTAAATGTAGGAGAAGCATGGAGGGTCTACATTATTTTGAAGTTAAATGTAGGAGTGTTGAGCTAGTTGTATTAGTTTAAAATATTGACCAGAATTTCATGGATCTTCTAATTGAAACTTTATTGCGAAACTAAGTTTATATTAAATCAACAACTGCTCAACCATCCCCAGTGCATGATCAACCCATGGTTCTGCCATGAAATAAGTTTGAAATAATTTTCAATATCGTTTTTTAGTTTTCTAGTAAAAAATAATAATAATTGGTTTTATTTTTCCATCATAGTTATAAGTAACAACTGGTAATGGTCATTATGGCTCTAGTCAATGGGCTTTGGGTTCATATCTTAGTAAACCTAAATGGAATTTTATAAAATGACTGATTCTCATTTAAAGACAAAACTTTAATGGACAAAAAAAACTAAGGGAATTCACTAACCTGTAATTAGCTACCACATAATATTGAAGGAAACACATACATATATGACCTGCAATTTTATCTTCAGAAAATATAATTTTTTTATTGTATATATGATTTAAATTCAGCTATGAAAAATATATTATTTGGAATTATTGTAGTTATAAATATATTTTTATTACATTACAATCTTATAATGCAACAAGCAGAGTTACAAAACTCAGCTTATTCAATTATATTCAAATTCTAACTCAAGTTTTAATAAAGTTAAGCTTTCTTCAGGGTATCCTTTATCCGTTTGATTACTGTAATCAAAATCGTAATTGTTATCTCTATATGATATTCATATCTGTTATTCTTATCCATTGAACATATCCATATGATTAGCCCCACTCACCAAACAAAAATTATCCATCATTGATATCTTTACATTATATCGTCCTCAATACTTTTTATAGTATAGCAGATATATTGTTATCCAATAATGGATATGAGATACGGATAGTGTTAGTAGCACCCTACTACCAAGGATGATGCCTTATTGGACAATGACATAAGATACGTGGAGTGCTTTCATCTGAGGGAGCACTTTGGGGAAAGTGTGGGGAAGCATTTCAAAGTGCTTTTGAGAGTTGGCCACATTATAACAGAACATGTTTTAAATAAACAATGAGAAAAAGTTATTTCATAATGCTTTAGACGTTACAATGATAAAAAATGAAGAGTGCATTTCCCCTAAAAATGCACCATCAACATCGTTCACAAAAGGGACCTTAAAAACCATTCAAAGGGCTTTAACTTCCATGAAGACCTTAGAAACCTTAGTACTCACAGCACCCCTTAGTACTTCCAGACAACAATTCGCAAATCAGAAGAAAAACAAATTTTCAATCTTTATTCTACAGAACCTCACTAAAACATGGCAATACACCACCTTAAGTTGCGTCAAGTATCAATCATTTCTTGGGGTGTACTAAAAATGTGTATGCAGTGGATGAAATGTTTCTTGCAATGCTGAACCTAGGTGATACCTTTTCTAAACTAGAAAAAGGAGAGCCCAGTTCCTAAATCAATATTTGTTAAAATATCTTCATAGTTAGCACCAAAAATATCTAAGAATGTATCTTTTCTAAATTTGGCACCATAGACTACCTTTTCTACCATAACTGTCCATATGACTTAAAAACAGATATTCAATTGTTTTTCACAAGTGCAATGAATTGAGCCAAATACGAGTAGCTAAATCGCCCATAACCATCATGGGAGGAAATTCATCAGGATCAAAAAAATATAACTTCATTTCATCAATCATTATTTTCCACAAGGACAATTAAAAATAGGACTCCATCCATCATCCACTTGCATGAACCACTAATCAAGATCTGAGAGAGCACTCTGGAGGCAGGGTGGGAAAGCGCTCTACATCAGCACAGTAATCATAGACAAGGAGATTGCGGTGGACCCAGGCAGAGTCCAAGGCCTGGCCAGAGGACAGGGACCAAGCCACAGGCTGGTTCCACCATGCATCTTTGGCAGAGCTAACATCTAAGGTGAAGTCCTTGTAAGAGGAGACAAAGGGAGCAAGGGTCCAATTGGTCTTCTCGAGACCGCCGCGTGTGGCCCAGTCATCAGCATTCCAAATGCTTGAGAACAAGTACATGGGCTTCTTGCTTGGGAAGAACCCCTCGCCTCCGGGCCCATTCCGGTGCACCCTGATGGGTACTCTATCCACAAAAAACCTGTTCCAAATACACTATGTTAGGGACAGAGAGAGAGAAATGAACAAAAAAGAAGGAAAATAGGATAAGAAAGATATAGATACATATGTAGAGAGAGAGAAAAAAAAAACAGATAGAGAAAGAGAGGGGTTAGAGGCTTGAAGGTCCCCTTGAGGCTCCCCCTAGGAGCATCAGAGTTGAGCTAGAGGCTAGGGCTTCTTTTAGAGAAAGAAGCCCATACATATACTCTCTTCTCTAGCATCTGGAACTCCACCCACAGAATCTTCGAAATAGCCAGTTAGACCTTTGTTTTCCTAGTTTCCTTTTTATTAGGGCAGACCAGGGCTGATAACTTTAATAGAAGAGTCCAATTGGTATTTTCAAGGCCACCAAGAGAGGGCTAGCTATCACCATTCCAAATGCAAGAGAACAAGTACATGGGCTCCTCTCTTAGGAAGTACTCTGATGGGGACCTTATCTTAAAGAATGTTGCTTATCAAACATATATAGTTAGAGAGAGAGATGTGGGGGGGGGAAGGGGGATGAGGGATAGGGCAGAACCCTGCAGACCAAGAGGGTAGAGAGAGAGAGGTCTCCAGTTTATAGGGAGATTATAAAACATGGACCCAAAACGACCAGTGTCTAGAGAGAGAAAGAGAGGTAACGGAGCAAGGAGAGAGGGATGACTCTGAGTTCGACTCTGGCGCGTAGAGAGAGAGATAACTCTGTGTTTTACTCTGGCCGCGTAAAGAGAGAGATAACTCTGTGTTCTACTCTGGCCGCGTAGAGAGGGGTTTAACTCCGTAACTCTGGCGTGCAGAGAGAGGGATAACTCTGTGTTCTACTCTGACACGTGGAGTGAGTTTTCAGAGAGAAACCCTGAGCGGAACTAAATAATGATAGAGAGAGAATTGAAATCCGGATTGGTGAGGGCGATAGAGATTGGAGAAATTATAGTGTTAAGATATGATAAGACAGATGGCAAACGAGGAAGAGAGAGAGAAAGGATATACAGAGAGAAAGAGGAGACGAAGGCAGTGAAACGATTTCGGGCGTATCAAATAAGTGGGTGGATAGAGAGAGGAGAAAAAACTGGAGAGGAGTGAAAGGTAAAAAGGAGGGTAGAGAGAGCTATTTAACCCGTCGGCCACCCATTCAACCCAGAGGGTCGTTATTAAGAGGAGTGTAAGCAATTGTGGGAGAGAGAGAGAGAAAGAGAGGGGGGGAGGGGAGAGAGGCGTGAGAGACGGAGGGAGAGAGAGCAAGAGAGAGAGAAAGAGAGAGAAGCACCGTGGCCACCCTGTCAACACAGCGGATAGGGAGAGGGAGACAAAAGTTACAGTGACGAAAAGGCGGAAATGTCATGAGAAAGACAGATGGGTAGAGAGAGAGAAAGAAAGAAAAAGAGAGAGGCATTCTTAAATAAATTACATAGGCGGCTCAGAAATAGGATCGCGTGAGAGGGAGACGAAGAAACTTCAGGGACGTCGAGACAAAATGGTTGAGAGGAAACCCGTTGGCCACCCTGTCACAACAGCGATCGTAGAGCGAGAGAGAGGGCAAAAGACTGGATGAGGCGACAGGGAGGCGGACAAATGAGCGTGGAGAGAGAAGGGAAGAGAGAGGGAGAGGAAATCTAGGAAATAAAACAATTTCTAGAGTTAAACATCCCGTCCCATCATTATTCCTCTAAATATGTGCTTAAAACGAATAATAAAACATAAAATAAGATAAACTATGGCGATAAAAAAGGTCAGGAAGAGTCAGTTAATCGTAAACCGACAATACTATCAGCAATTTGGTCAGCATGATCAACATAAATCCCATGGCACCCTGTCAAATCAGTGGATCTATGGTGCGACTGTGCGAGAGAAGGGAAGAGATTGAATGGTAGAGAGGTGGATAAATTTCACAGACGTAGTAGTGACAAAAGGGTCAAGTCAGCAGTGAAAGACAGGAATAGAGCGAGAAAGGAACCTGTTGGCCGGTTGGACAACCTGTCATATGTCAACCCAGCGGATCCATAGAGAGAGAGAGAGAGGATGGCGAGAGATTGAACAGGAGAAGCGAGAGGGGGACAAATTTCACAGCCGTACGTAGGTCCACAAGGTTCAAGAGAAAGACATGCGTAGAGAGAGAAACAAGAGAAGAGGAATAGAAAACCCGTTGGCCAATGGCCACCCAGGAAACCCAGCGGGTCGAAAAAAGAGGAGAGTAAGAGATTGGGCAGGGGAAGACAGATTAATTTCTGAACAGGAGAAGACAGATTAATTTTCTGAACAGGGGTATAAAGCACGAGACCATGACAAGCGTAAACAGTGAAGTGTATTCGTTAGAGTGAGGATAGTAAGAGATGGCAAATATTGAGCGAGAGAGATGTACTTACTCTGTGAACTGCAAGGTTAGAAGGGTGTAGAGAGAGACACAGTAAAGAGGAAGGAAAAAACCCATTTGAGAAAAATATAAAAAATAATCAGAGAGAGAGAGAGAGAGCTTACACGAGGTTGTGAGGGTTCCAGAGGAAGGAGTAGGTATGGAAGTCAGCGGTGGGGTCGAACCAAAGGCTGTGGCGCTGCTCGCGGTTGCCGACACCGCCCTTATAAATATTCGTCTGTATGAGATACGGCTGCCCGCTGCGGTTCCCCAGAAACTCGATATCCACCTCGTCCCGGTCCTTGGCCGCATCCTTGTCCGAGCACATCTGCCAAACCCATCAACTAAGATCATCTAGAGAGAGAAGAAAGAGCGAAACTAACAGTGTTTTCTTCTTCTTGGTAGATGGAAAAAATAGACGACGGTGCGCCCATAATATTCTTCTTCTTCTTTTTTCTTCTTGATAGGGAAAAAAGAACACTGTTTTACCTTTAAGGAAAGGGAAAGAAATAAGAGCGAGACTCGAAGGACCCCTCTCCGCTGGGTAAGTGGGTAGGCAGAAAAATCGTCTTTTTAATCGTTTAAGAAGGAAAAATTACTGTAGGAGGTTGGAGGCTAGAGAGAGAAACAAGAGCGAGAATTGCAGGACCCGAGTCCAAAAATGTTTTTTTATCATCTCGCAAGATGGTACCGAAGGGTACACAAGAAACAAAAATTTTTGTTCTTAAGAAGGGAAAATCTCTCATTAGACGGCGACGTAAGGGCCTCGAAGAGAAAAACAAGAGCGAGAATCGTAGGATCCGTTTTTTCCAAAGGGTGAATAGAAAAAAAAAGTATATTTTTCTCTGCTTTGGAGGCAGAAAACACACATTAGACGGCGACCCATATGACCGTAGAGAGAAAAAAGAGCGAACATTGCAGGACCCCTTCCCGAAAGATTCAGCAAAAAAGCATCTTTTTCTCTACTTTGGAGGGAGAATACTCATTTTCCCTAGAGAGAGAAACAAGAGAGAGAGACCCGCAAGAGGCAATTCCAACAAAAAAACTCTTTTTTTCGTATTTGAAGGGAGAATACGCTCGTAGACGGTGCCACACATATTAAGGTCTCCAGAGAGAGAAACAATAGCCCGTTTCAAGTGAAAAGACATTTTCTTCTCTTTGGAAAGGGAACTCACGTAGAAAGCGGTGACAACGCCGGCGGAGTCGCCGCCGGCGAGCTTCATCTTCATGCTGAACCAGCCAAAGAGGTGCCTTTTCTTGGTCTGGAATCCACATCCTGAAAATAACTAGTGAGAGAAATAGAGAGATAGAGCGAGACGGGAAGATGAAGGATTTACCCGAGTTTTTGTAGAGGTAGAGAGACACAATCTGGCCGTCGGGAGAAGTCTTGAAGTGCTCGGCGGCGCAGGTGAGGTCGAAGTTATCTTCGAAGGACAAGGAAGCGGCGGCGATGGCGATACCGCCGGTGATGAAGAAGAGAATCAGAGGAAACGAAGAAGATTGCGCCGCCCCGTAACCCATCCGATGGTATAGAGAGAGAACGAAAGAGAAAGGAAGAGAAAAAATGAGAGAGGACGGTGGGGAGAGGAAGAGAAAAAATGAGAGAGGACGGTAGGGAGAGGAAGAGAAAAAATGAGAGAGGACGTTAGAGAGAGGAAGAGAAAAAATGAGAGAGAGTAAGGGAGATGACGAGCAACAGATAGAAAAAGGGTGAGAGGAACAAATACTGAACTCGGGATGATGTGCAAGAGGTAGAGAGAGAGAGAGCGAGAGAGACTGGGGTGTGCAGAGAGATTGAGACGCGCAGAGAGAGAATGAGACAGCTAGAAAAGAGTGATAGCCCCGGCGAAAGGGCTTCGGACTGGTGATCAGTCTTACCTTCGAAGGTCAGTAGCCGGGTATTTGGGTGTGGCTTTCCAGGTTGTCAATGCGCTGGACTTTGAGTCTCGGACAAGATATCTCTCTCAATCTCTTGTTCTCTCTCTCTCTCCACCCTCTCTCTCTCTCGCTCTCTTGTTCTCTCTCTCTCCACCCTCTCTCTCCCTCTCTCCCTCTCTCCCTCTCTCCCTCTCTCCCCTCTCTCTCTCCCTCTCTTTCTCTCTCTCTCTCCTTCTCTTCTTCTCTCTTTCCCTCTCTCCTCTCTCCCTCGTAATGGCACCGACAGTGGGGCGCGGACATGGGGACGTGACTTCCATTATTGCTCACAAAACGACGGAATCCAGAACACCATCCATCAGGCAGATGGAATGATGGACCCGAGCGGTTTGACTTCATCATGAATAGTTACTTACGGCAGGATTTTCCCTGTACAAGAAAAAATGCTTAGAGAATTTAGCTGACCCATTTAATGAGGTATCTTGATTTTTCTTCATCCGGTAATTGGGAAGGCCTTCCCCCTGCCGATTTCCCTCACTATCTAAAGAACTGCAAAATTCTACCTCCAGAGTAATTATGGCGGCCTTTCTCTAGGTGCGGACAAAAATGAAAGAGGTGTGTGATTTGTCTGGATTTTTCTCTGTCCGGTAACTAAAATAGTAATCTCCTCGCATCTCTCCCTGTAAATATCTACATCCCTGTAAATTTATATCTGAACCAAAATGCTAATCTCTTAATCTCTCCCTCTGATATATTCTCTACTTCAATCTCCCAAACTTTAGTGTTTGTCGAACTGATATCCGTCCGATGACTGATATCGGCAAAAAAACCGGGACGGTGTCTGATATAGGATATCGGTCTATATCCATCTTTTAAATGTGGACGGATATCGGTGACGGAAATCGGTTGGCTAAGGATGAGACTGATCGCGGATACCGGATATCATTTATCGATATCTGGATATCAAAACCGATACCCGGATATCGATTTCCGATATTCGAATATTTTTTCCGAAACCATTGTAATCCCATATGGAAGAGTTCTAAGATTTTTTAAAGTTTAAATCTTGTCCAGCCATTTTACATATAAACCCATGTATTATGTTGCGCGCGCAAACAGATGTTGTATGTCACATTATTAGAGAAATGCCCCTCGGACTCTATATTCTCCAAATATGAGTAGGAAAACTATATGAAAGTAAAATTGTATTCTTTAAGCCCCTATAATTAATTTATTTGGATTCATAATCATGCAACGTGTAACATAATTTTTTTACGGGGACTATTTCTAAGGAATATTGAAAGTATTTTCCTCAAAATTAGAAATCAAACTAAAAGCTTATTTGTATTAAAGTTATATCATGTATGTGGTGAAGATGTCTCCTTATCCACCAATAAATCCCTAATAAGATGAAGAAACTTTTTGGGAAATGTTGAAAATTCTACAATTAATAGAAACACTGTATTGATCTTATACATGACTTAAATAGATACATGCACACAATGTAGTCAATATCACATCAGTGAATTAAGTGCAAATTTTAAATATTTATATAAGTGTTTTTGCAGGATCTACAATCGGTAATTGAAATTTTTTAATGTTGAAAAACTAGAATTTTTTAGGGAAATGTTGAAAATTCTAAAAGTAATGCTCACACTATATTGATCTTTAACATGATTTAAACACATTCATAGACACATGATCTACAATCGGTAATTTGAAATTTTTAGGGAAATGTTGAAAATTCTGCAATTAATGCCCACACGATATTGATCTTATTTAAATACTTACATACACACAATATAGCCAATATTTATAATAGTGAATTAAGTGAAATTTTTTCATATTTATATCTGTAATTTTCAGGATCTATAATCGATAATTGAAATTTTTTAATGTTGGAAAAATCTAGAAATTTTTAGGGAAATGTTGAAAAATTTTAACACAAAAATTGTGCAACAAAATTGACTACTTCTGTAATTTTTTATTATCAAAATATGCCCTTCGCCTTAGAATTTCTCCACGGCTCCATCAACGTTTGTACTTGGTCATCACCTACATAACGAAAGAGAACAAATAAAACATGATGCTTGTGTAAAATATGAATTATAGGATAGTCAATGTAAGGGATGTGTACCTCGAGCAATGTACCATCTCCACATCATTGTACCATCGCTTGTTGTTCGCATGCACCCAACACTTCACAGTGACGAGTGTTTCAATGCTTATTGATGACAAACATGCTCTCTTGTACGTGACAATAGTGTTGCACATAGAGAACATACGCTCAGAAAGACCGCTTGTTGCACATATGGACAATAGCTCCCTTGTAATGGAGCTAAGTAAGGGGAAGTGTTTTGCCCCTGTGCTGGCCCACCAAGATAGTGGGGTGAACACTTCCTCACTAGGCACGACCTTTGTTAGGTATTGGTTGAACTCGTCGAGTGCCAACCTCGTTGACACTGGTGTAGGTTGGACTTTTTGCATGGTGCTTTGTAGCCAAGAGTCCAACTCTCTACCTTTTGGGTGCTCAGTTTCAAAGTGACCACCCGCTGCATGCCTCGTCGAGTCACATGGTAACAAAGACCATACATATGCAATGGTTGCCTCTTTGACGCCCTCACGAAGCATTGACCCTTTGTGGAATGGGTCCATCAATGCCGCGTTGGTGATTGCATCATTCGCTCACAAGATTTCTACATACTACGACAGCTTGCGTTGCATCGCCTTACATGCTTGCACCATGTTACAACGATCTCCTTCATGCAATCGTCGTACGCAGGAGAAGAAAGTGCCCTCTTCAATTTTATGGACCACCTCCTTCATGTGGCGCATGAGACCGTCTATGAGAAATAATACATTACATATGGCCGCATCACTATCTTGCAAACATGATTGGTGGATACATATGGCCCAAGGATGCGACAGAATTCTTTCAACAACTCCCACTCGTCCTTCGACATCTTTGTCGACTTCTCCTTTCAGCCAAAACTCTTTGACACTTCACCGATCACATCATGTTTCTTCACGACAGTGGATAACATAGCATAAGTGACTGTCCAATGGGTTGGACAGTCCACCACGACCATGTTGTCTTCAACTTTGGGGTTGTCTTCACATGTCTTTGCATACTCCTCTCTCCATTGAGCAGAGCTCCGATTACTCCGTACTAGTGTCTGCACCTTCGCAACTACATCATCCAAATATAACAGACGACGTGCTCCGTCATTGTCTTCAGACGGTGAGTATATATATCCATGCACGTTGTCCTCGTCGATGTCATACTGTTCTGTTGTCCTGCTCACATCACCTTCATTGGGCTCTGCTACTTGGGCCGAAGGAATGTCGAAGCTTTTAATTGCTGCTTGGATGACAATGTTCAGAATGTGTGCAACATATGGGACGTGCCTATTGGCGCTAAACATCGGGTTGACGCTCTTTATCTTCTTCACAATTGCTAACGACATTCTCTTATTTGCAAAGGTGTTATCAATAGTCACATCGTAAACCTACATAAACACATGTCACGTATAAAATCACATGTTTAATTACAAAGATAAGTTCGATGCAGAATGATGACCTTTGGTCGCAGGCAGAATTCTTCCAAGACTTGGAGAACGCACTAGTGCTTGCCGACGATCTCTCGGATGGCAAGTACTCATTCTCGGTAAACCCATCTTCATCCACCCAATGAACGGCGATGCCTAGAAGTCCAATACCATTCTCCTCGGTCCATGCGTCTACAACAAGGGACAGTGGGTCCACATTCTCACATAGCTTCTTCACCTCTTCCTTCATGCGTCCATGCATTTGGATCGTCCACTGCTTCATGACCTTTGCATTGGGGGGATCCAAGTCCAACTGTATCGCATAGTGCCACAACTTCTTGAATGTGACATTCTGAACAATACTCCACGGTGAATCCATCAAACATATGAATTTTGTAATGATATTCTTCGCCTCATCAGGCGTATGCCCTCTTATAGGTCCTTGTTGGCTTGGCTCTCCTTGTTGTTAGTCATGCATTGCCTCTGTTATACGTGGCTGATCATGGTCCACCACCACCAGGCCCTTTAGCTCTGCATGACGAGCAAGATGACAAGCTTGGAAATGTCTCCAAAATACGTTGGTGCTCTTGTCAGCATGTTGTGCGGGTTCTTCTCACGGCACAGTAAGCATGCGTAGTACCCATCACTAATGTTTTGAAGTAGTCAATGATGACTGAACGGTTCGAACGAGGGTGACTATGTACAACATGAGATGTTCCCCCGTAGTACCTTCAGAATAGCTGGTTCTTGCCCTAGAGCAGTCTTGGGGCGGGACACTACCTCTAGGTGGGTTCATGGTACTGAGAAGCATAATTTGGTTATCAATGATTGGTTCTTACATCAACGCATGTTGATGCACTATGCCTAAAACTCTAAAAAAAGTATAGCAATTTGCAACTTCGTGCGCAGAAAATATGAGAAATAAAGAAGATAAAACAATAAGGAAAATGAACACTATAAGAAGTAAAATTAATAAGAAGTGAGTGGAAGAAAGAGGAAGAAGGGACGAGACGATCAAAAAAGTTAGGAGTGGAAAAGAGGGAAGAAGAGTTGAAGAGGAGAAGCAAAAAATATAGGAGAGAATATAACCGGAGACAGAAAGGCAGGAAGACGAGAAGAAGATATAAGAAAAAAACAGTAGCAGAGGAAAACTTTGGAAGACCATTGAAGAAGAAAATTTAAGAAAAGATGAGAAGAAGGAAGAAGAAGAAGGGAAGAGAAGTGTGAAAAAAAAGAGGCCTGGAGAAGAGGGCAGAAGAGTAGAAAAGGGGAAGAAGAACTATGTTGAAGGAAGAGATGAGCAGCCAGGAAGACTGAAAAAG